>NC_133665.1:105068595-105377970 GCF_037893015.1 Macrotis lagotis | reverse complement strand
AGAATTTTTCTCTTTATAATTTGAAATTTGAAGTTTTTGGTCCTTTGAATGCTTGGTCAGTATTTTTTAGTGTTAGGCATTGAGTACAACACTAAATGCCCCTTTTTAGAGTATTTGCAATTGATTTAAAACATTTTATAAATTAGGAAAATGAAAATGTCACCAACATGTTTTCCCTCTGAAAACATTCACTTTTGATAAATGTATATCATGGAAACAAATGTAAAGACCATCAGACTGCCTTCTCTTAAGGAGAGGAGGGATGGGAGAAAATTGTAAAATTCAAAACCTTGCAAAAATCGGTTTGTAGAAACTGCTATTGTATATAATTGGGAAAACAAAATATATTAAAGAGAAAAAGTATTGTCACCAAAAGAAATCCATTTTTTTTTCTGCTAACAAATAACCTGGTTCTTACTTTGTTGATGTTTATGGTTGCTGATGATAATGATTTTGTTTTTAATTATAACTGAGAGGCAGCATGGTAAGGAGGAAAGACCTAGTTTTTAAAGCCAATCCCTTAGTACCCATTTCAGTTTTCTCATTGGGAAAATGAGAATAAAAATAATATTATGATTTATATATTAACATTTTATTATTAATAGCTACATAATAGGGTATTTTCTAGAATCATACAGAGGAAGAGGAAAAATGTATCAGAAGCCCTCTCTACCTAAAAAGAAAGGGGGGGTGGTTTGGGTCTGATTTCTTCTCTCACAACTTGTTCAATATGGATCTATGTTTAGCATGGTTATAAATGTAGAGCCTGTATCAGATTGTTTTGGGGGGTGTAAAGGCTTAAAATGTAAAACTCAAAACCTTGCAAAAATATGATTGGTAAAAACCACTGTTGGATTTAGTTGGAAAAAATATTAGCTAGATGATGTTAAAAACTGCAGAGCTGGGGGGCGGCTAGGTGGCATAGTGGATAAAGCACCAGCCTTGGCGTCAGGACTACCTGGGTTCAAATCTGATCTCAGACACTTAATAATTACCTAGCTGTGTGGCCTTGGACAAGCCACTTAACCCCATTGCCCTGCAAAAACCTAAAAAAAAAAAAAACTGCAGAGCTATATGCAAATGTAAATTATGATACTAGAATGCATCCATGTTGGAAAACCCCATGTTATTCATTAAGTGCTGTTGAAATGATAGTTTAAATTAAATGATTAATTAAATTGTTTAAGATATAATAAAAGGGAATAAATATTTTATATGGTGTAGTGCCAGGCCCTATAGTAAGCACTTCATAAATATCTCTTTTGAACCATGCAAGGGAGGGATAATAATAAATACCTCATTTTAAAATTGGAGTAACTGAGGTAGATAGAGGTTTATTAACAACTTTTCCAGGGTGACACAGTATATCCTGGAATGAAAAAGAAAACAAATTGAGAATTCTTTCCATTTGCTTTTGTGTATATGATTCTTTGCATGTATACATAATATGTGGCTACTGTTTTCAACCTTGCTTAAGTTTTGTGGTCAGTCTGTTGTTTTACACACAAGAAGCAAAAAGATTTTTGCTCATGATATCATAACCATTTTTCAGCTCAACTTCTGTTGTTCACTTGTAAGATGGAAAAAACTTTGGCATCATATGATCCAAATTTTTTTTTAAATTTTACTTTGAAATGGTGTTTTAGCCTATCTCCATATTCTTTGCCATATGGTTTATTTTGCCTCTGTGTCTGTTTCACTTTGGGCTAATTTATTGTTTATAAGTTCTCTGTTTCCTGGTGAACTGTATTATTTTTGATTGAATCTAAAAGTTCCCTTAGGGTATTCTGATCACTATAAAGTTGACTGGATGAATAGTTAAACTTTGTCCAGAAACCAAGCTCCTTATATACAAAAATCTAACTTTTTAAAGTGTTAGATGACTATAGCTGAACATTTTCTCTTTACTATTTTATATTGATCAATAATTCAAAAAACTTGTTTAAACTGTCTTCATCATTTCTTGGGGTGTTTCAGTGCCCTAATTATCTATTGCTGCTTTTAGTTAAAATTATGTTTCAGTGACCAACCAGAGGTCTGCACATTGTAGATGCGTCCTCTAAAATCTTAATACTCAAAATAACAATCATTTGATTCTAACTCATTTGAATATAATATTTTCTCCCTACCTTGACTTTGTTATTTAATAGATGAAGATCTTTTCTATTTTCCTTTTTAATCCCATAATAATTAATACAGGGTTCCTTATAGGAATCCTCACTAAATGTCTGATTTACTAGGATAGAGAGGTTAGTATTACTGATTGTGGAGTAGACATCAGATACCAAGTTGGTCTTCCCATCCTAAAATATATCCCACTTAGGCATCTATTTGAATTAGCTATATCCTTCCTGTAAAAAACAAATGTTCTCCTGGAAATAGTCTTTTCTATCATTCACATTTTATCAAGATTCACTGTCATCAATTTACTTCCCTCCTTAGTAAATGCCATGTCAAGCACATGAATTGGTTTTGAGTGAGGGGTTGCTGTGTTAAGTCACCAGCTTCACTGTCTCCTCCAGAGCCATCTGGGTCTGGGGACTTGATATGGATGGGAGGCAATCAGGGTTAAGTGACTTGCCCATGGTCACACAGCTAGTAAGTATCAAGTGTTTGAGTTTGGATTCAAATTCCTGTCTTCCTGACTCCAAGGTCAGTATTCTTATCCACTGTGCCACCTAACTGCCCAAGTAGATTAGGTGTTGATCACTAAAAGACATGGCTTGCAAGGGTGTGGTGTTATCCTGAAACTTACTATAATAGAATACTAGGAGGATAGTAGTACAGAAGAGTACCAAAGACAGATTTTACATAATCTTAAGAGTTTTAACCTGGAGTCTTGAATACTGTTGAAAATCATTTGATGTACAACTTGAATGAGATTGTTTGCTGTTATGGAGAAGAGAGAGGAAAGGAAGGGTAGTAGTAGAAAAATTGTGGAACTTAAAAACTTGCAAATGGATGAATGTCATAAACTACCTTTGCACATAATTGGAAAAAGAAAAGAAAAAAAAATCACTTAGTGTAAATGAATCATGCCTAGTATAGACTGTCTTTCTATAATAAGGGCTGATCCTGATTGTAGTGAATGTCTTTCTAAAAACAGGAATTTTCATCCATGATCTAACATTCTGTAGGGCTCATATTTAGATGAGTGTGCATTATGACTTGCCCATGAATGATCCCACACACACATTTAGTAGTGGTTCTAGTAATTATAATCAATGTCTCCTCTCTCAGCCTATTTCTCCTACATAAATTACTGACTTGAAGAGTGTTTTTTTCTGGTTTAGGTCTTCTTGTCCCCAAAGGCAAGAGGCAGTTAATAGTCTCTTGTTTAGATTTATGGAAACTTCAGCTGGGTAGCAGGATGCTAATATTGTATAGGCTTGACCCAGACCTCTAATATCTTAAAATACTAAGTAGGATTTCTTATTTTTAGTGTTGTTTTAAAAAGTCAAATACTCAGCAACATTTACTCAAATCATGATTGCTTATACCACAGTCCCTTACCTATGATCATCAAGCCTATGATTGAGAATTCACTGTCCATGCCCTATTTTGTAACAGTTCTCTTTTAAGTTTTTCCTTATTGAGCTTCAAATTCTTGTCATGACTTTTGCCCATTGCATTTAGCTCAGCTATCTGGGCTAAGCATAACCAAGTCATTCCTCTTCAACATTACAAGTGTTCAGTTGAAGATTGGCATGTCATAGTCCCCATCATCATTTCTCTGGATGTGTTCAACATGTAGCATCCCTTGACAAACGTGGCACCCAAAACTCTGGATACAGTATGACCAGGAGAGAGTGGAACAGGAGTATCCCTTTTCTCTTTTTGGCTACCATGCTTCTGTTAAAAGATAACTGAGGTCACATTAACCTAGCAGGCTTAAGTTGAGCTTGCACTCCACTAGACTCTCCTTTAGCCCTTCTTAGACTTAAGCAGTTTATTTCCCTTGGGATATGTAGAGGGGGCTCCTGACTCTACTCTTCCATGTCCTTCCTCCTGATGGAAAGCTATTTCTAGGTCCTTTCTGCTCTTCTTTTATGAGTTATTAATAGAAGCTCTTCTGAGAGCAGGGACTGACTTGAATATCTATATCCATGCTCCTTCAAACTTTCTCACCTCCCCAATTCTTCAGCCTCCTTAAATACCATACTGTATGCCTTTGCTGTGGATTTCACCTTTAGTCACAAGTGCTCCATTTTCTTAATCAGAAACTATTAGACCAACACCTCATTCCACCTCTTCCCCCTATATTTCACCCCTTCTAAACATCTTTCCCTTTTTGGAGATGTCTGTCCTTCAGCCTGTTACTTCTCCAGCCATTACCCCTGTTCTTATTTCTCCTCCTTCACCATTCTTCAACCCAAGAGTTAGCTATTTCATCTCTTCACTCCCACTCACAAGCATCTGAATGCAACTGGAGGAAGTCTTAAAATCTAATTAGATGGATATAAATTTATGTTATCCAACCTCAACTGGACTCTCACTACAGCTAGCCAGTCAGATCCTTTATTCCTCCTTAATTGAATAACTGTCTTACTTCCCACAAAAGCTATTTTAAATCTTTGCTTACCACACCTAATACCTTTGTCTTCTTTCTCAGTTGAAAGTTGTCCATCTTTTTCCCCCTCTTTTTATCTCACATCATTTTCTTTCTCTTTTCCCCAGTCTTTGAAAATGAGAGGCTCCTTATCTTTACCCGGCAATACCTCTTCTCGTCTTTAAATATTTCTTGTCTTACAGTCATTAATTCATTTGGTCTATTGTAGTTTTCAGATTGTTCTTTCCTTGAATAAAATTTATGACTTTCTAATACAAGCTATTACTTCCCTTTCCCTTCCAATTTTTTCTTACATGACTTTTTTAATGTTAATTCAATTTTTATAAGTTATTCATGTGGTACTTGTGGAAAATCCATTTTTTTCTTTGAGTTAAAGCTTCTAGGTGACCTCTTATGCAATTCTGGTGTACACGAAGTCACTAATAGTTTTTCAGTCAATTTCAGATATTTCCATAGAAGATGTCAGATCTGTAATATATGCCTCTTCTGATCCTACCATGAAGTATTATTTCTTAAGCAACACCCCCCCCCAATTTGTTACATGACAGATTGGTCTCAATCTCTTTGAGGTAATAACTTTTTTTTCTGTCCCCATAACATTCTCATTAAATTAGAATAGAAACTTCCTACAGAATATAACTAATCAATCTGTATTATTTATAATTTTTAGTCTTTTATTGTTCCTTTATTCCATCATCAGGAAACATTCTTAATTTCTATCACTAGGCTAGGGAGGTGGAACCCCACTAACATTCTAACCGGGCAAAGGACCAAAAACAGAAAGTAAGCAAAATCAATGTGGCAATTAAAAACAACCCCCCCCCAAAGCAAACTAATTTGTAACAGCTAGTATTTACAGAATTTTAGAGGTTACCTTCCTTCTCAAATCACTTCATAACTTTGTTCAATAAATATATAATGGGGAAATGACCATGACTCTGATTTGGAATCTAGTCTACATCCAAGGCACATGTAAAAGCATATTTTCTGAAGAATCCCCTTTTTAATATGTTCTTCATATTGTGAGCACATGACTAAGTATAGGAAAGAAGCCTCTCTTAGGTAGCACTACCTGTGTCTAAGAAGAGATAGGGTATGCATTTCATTGTTATCGGCTTAGTATCTCCTCCACCAAAACCTACTGGCTCCTTTCTATTGCATGACTTATCTAAATGACTCCCTAGGTTTTCAGGAAAAAGTTAAAACTGTTCATTGGAATGGAGTCTATGGTAGTGTCCTTAAACACCTTGTGTCTTGGTGTATGTCCCAGAATATTTATCCTGTGTAATGGCTGTTTCAAATTGTTTGTGTGTGTGTGTGTGTGTGTGTGTGTGTGTGTGTGTGACATCTGAGTTCTAAGAGAAATCTTCTCCCCCTTTCACTTCTGCAGTTAGAATGAGCTTAAAGGGGGGGGGGGGAACACTGCAAGTCTTGATACAGTGATTCCTTTTTGCAAGACTTCAAAAAAGACTGCACTAGGGGCGGCTAGGTGGCGCAGTAGATAGAGCACTGACCCTGGAGTCAAGAGTACCTGAGTTCAAATTCGGCCTCAGACACTTAATAATTACCTAGCTGTGTGGCCTTGGGCAAGCTACTTAACTCCATTGCCTTGCAAAAATCTAAAACAAAGACTGCACTAAAAGTGTTGAATTGAGCACCTGTTACTGAGTCAGTTCTTTAACCCCTTTGCTTTTGGATTAGAAGTTGCAGTATTTCTTTTGAGACCAATTCTTCTATAGTCTTTATCCTGATATCCTTGTTTTGGGTTTTTAATATTCAACATTGTATGAAATTGATTCTGGCTATGGGTATGCAGATATCCTGGAGTCAAAAGTAAGTTTCCTATGAGGTTTAATATGAGCTGTAACACAGGCAGCAGTACTTCAGTTCTCAAGGCAGCATTTTAGGATAACAACTAAAGTTTCTAATTTGTATCTAAACCAAGATAATTCACAATTTTGGGAACTCCTTATTTAAGATGTGAACAGTTCTAATCATAATGCTTTTTTTTTAAGTCTCATTTTGTTAAACTTTATTTTCAATTCAAAAATCTAGGGTTTTTTTTTTTAAGGTTTTGTGTTTTTTTTTGCAAGGCAATGGGGTTAAGTGGCTTGCCCAAGGCCACATGGCTAGGCTGGATTTGAACTCAGGTACTCCTGACTCCAAGGCCAGTGCTCTATCCACCTAGCCACCCCAGAGGGGTTTTTTAAACTAATTTGGGTTACTATATATTCCCCAATGTGTTTTGAGTCTATCAGAAGGTTTTTAATCTAGAGTCTGTTACTTACCTTTTATGTAAGTTATTAATCAGGTGGGAGTCAGAGAGTTTCCATGACATGTCGACTGTATAGAATTAGTCTATTTCATTGGCTTCCCAATACAGGCTGATATGGGTGGAGTTGACTTGGAGGCCTCCTAGCAGTGAGTAATGTTCTGACTTAAGTTCTGCCTTGTCTAAACAGATTTCACAAGTTATATTTATAACTACCTCATTTGCAAACAGACCTAGCTTTGTGCACCATCCAAAAGAGGTTGGGTTTTTTTGAGTTTTTTAAATATAGTCTAGACCAGTATTGGGACTTCTCTTCTGCCGCACCCCCCACACACACACTCCTTTACAAAAGGCAAAATTCCTCCTAGAGTACTCATGAGGTTGTAGTTGTTTTATGTGAACATTGGCAGATAAGTTGTATGTACAGTGTTAAAAATATATATTGTTAGGTGTTTACTAATTTTTTAATCACAAAGAATCAAAGGCTGGTCATTGCAGTAATTATTATTGCCTGTTACCAAGAACTCTGATATAAAAGGATACTCTATATTAAAGGTGCTTTCCTAAATAGTCATTTATTGTTATGGGATTGATTTGGTATTAAGAATTGTTACAGGCATATTAATCAGAGCAAGAAATAAATTTATAGTTTTCCAACTCCCCACAACCTACCTGTAAAGTTAAGGAGCAATTCCCGAGTAACCAAGCACATGGACAAAAGCTATATAAAATTGTGCTCAATATGTACAGAGAACTATGTGCTTATAAGCTCAACAGTTCTAAGCTTGCTCTAGGCTCCCAGTAGTTGTCAATTTGACTGATGAAATAAAGACTAAATGTTAAGATCCTATTTGACTCATTTACACTAAAACAAACACTTTGGGCTAATTTAAGTCAACCTGCCTTTTGGTTTAAAGGCTCTAGCCACAGCCTTCTCAAAACCAGTATCTCCAAACTGCAATTACATGACAATTCAGCATTTCCTTGAGCCTTTTGCTTTTGAAAATATGCTACTATGATGTTCCCTTTCATATATGCACCTCTTCCAGCCAAAGCAATTATCAGTTAAATAGTAAGTAGCAAATGTTTCTCCCCATATTTATCATTAATATGGGTATGGCAGAATGAAATCCTTAGAAAATGAGACTTATTAATATAAATTGTACCTCTGAGATATTTATTCTTTCATGAAGTGTATTTTTTTAAAGAGCTGCTATGCTTCTTTTATAAATACCCATTTTAATGCATAGAATCTCAGTTATTTCATTGGCATACTCAAGTTTCATTTCTAAAGCAACTGTTGCTTCAGTCCTATATAGCTAATTTCTTTAAGTAAAAATCATGTTTGTATGTTTGGATAGTACTAATTAGCTCGTGACTTATTCATCTTTTTCTTATAAGAATCTTTCAGGAATACAATTGTGAACATTACCATTGTTTCTCATATATCATCAGCCAGACTAGGGAGTATAGGGATGTTATGCTGACACCATCTGTGTCTTGGGGTCATGGGATAATTTTCAAGTCAGAAGGAATTGTAGAGATCACCTATTCCAACCCCCAGGGCACTTTACAGATGAAAAAACTGGAACTTAGCCAGGTATCTCATTGGTAGGAGTTATTCCTCTTTATGAATTCTAAATATGTACTGAATTCTAAAATGATCCTAGTATTCCCAGGTTGAAAATTGACTCAGAACATGAAATTTTTTATTATTTCTTTGATTTCTTTTTTTTTTTTACCTGCTTTCTACTATTGTGATTGATGTAGAGCTTTCATAATGATACCAGGAAACTAGAATACAAAAGGGGAGCCATTGGGAGGTAAAAAAGTATCAGGTATTGATAACTTGGCAGAGAGGCCCTTTGTCAGAGGAAAGCCCAACACTTCATTTTACTTCATCAATCAACCAAGAAAATAATATTGCACATTCTCACTTGGAAGAAACCAGACCACTGGAATGTCATTTTCCTTTTCATGGTATGTCCTTGCCCTTCTTAGAACTTTAGTTAATTCATTGGCACAGCCTCTTCACTGAACAATAAGCACTGAGTACTATCATAGAACTAGAAGAAACTTTGGAGATCAAACCCCTTTATTTTACAGAAGAAATTGAAGCTGACACATCTTAAATATCACAAATGTACTATTTGAACTCGGGTCCTCTATGCTATCTCTTTAGTATACACAGTATTTACCAGACTCTTCCTCTGACTCTGTGGCAGTAAGTGACTTTCAATGAAGTCCCAGTTATCTTGGCTATATAATTGCATTTGATACGTGTGCATTTAAGAGGTATAAGATATAATGTGGGGGCAGCTAGGTGGCATAGTGGATAAAGCACCGGCCCTGGAGTCAGGAGTACCTGGGTTCAAATCCAGTCTCAGACATTTAATAATTACCTGGCTGTGTGGGCTTGGGCAAGCCACTTAACCCCATTTGCCTTGCAAAAAAAAAAACAAACCTTAAAAAAAAGATATAATGTGTTGTATATATGTGCACACACAGTGTATTGCAAGAAACAAAGAGAAATCAGCTCTTGTTCTAACTTCTTTAAGAACTAACTTTGAAGATAGCGAAAAGCACCTTGTGGTCTATTTAGAAGAGACCTACTGAAGTTCTTCCACATATGAAAAATGTGTGTTAAAAAAAAATCTATATAAACCTTTTCCTTTGTGGCAGTTCTATGGGCTCATATTGTAGTGTTAGGGACAGGAAACAGGAGAACAGACCTTACTGCTTGTTTTTTGAAGCAAGTGGACAGAAAATATGGGTCTGGGGCAAAACAGCACAGCTGCATTTCATGCTGTTTTTAAGCCATAATGATGCCTCTGTAAAAAGAGTGCTAGTCATGGAATCCTAGATTTAGAACAGGGAAGAAAACTGAGAACCAAAGAAGCTAAGTGATTTATTCAGGGCTGCATACGTTGTGACAGATCTTATTTGAACCAAGATTTTCTGTAACTCCAAAAGTAATCTCTGTCATCCAGAACATTCATTGCTTATGTTCCCTGGTCTTCATGTCCAAATGGCCCAACTTTCTGAAGACCTCTCTCTCTCTCTCTCTCTCTCTCTCTCTCTCTCTCTCTCTCTCTCTCTTTTAGGGTTTGTTTTTTTGTTTGTTTTTTCCCAAGGCAAATGGGGTTAAGTGGCTTGCCCAAGGCCACACAGGTAGGTAATTATTAAGTGTCTGTTTGAACTCAGGTACTCTTGACTCTAGGGCCGGGGCTCTATCCACTGCACCACCTAGCTGACCCTGAAGACCCTTCTTGAGAGGCAGTATGGTTAAGTATAAGAGCTTTGTTATTGTTCAGTTGTTTCAGTTACATCTAATTCTTTGTAACCCCAATTGAAGTTTTCTTGGCAGAAATGTTGGAATGGTTTGCCAGTTCCCCAGCTCATTTTATAGATGAGGAAACTGGGGAAATCAGTTAAGTAACTTGCCCAGGGTTGCACAGCTATTGAATGTCTGAGGCTAGATTTGAACTCAGGAAGAGAAGTCTTCCTGATTCCAATCCCAGAGCTCTATCCACTGCACCACCTAGCTGCCTTCCTAAAAGGAAGAGCACTGAACTGAAAAATAAGACCTTCTGAATCACTAAGTTCTGGCAGCATAATCTGCTAATTTTTTGAACTGATATGTCAGCTTTTTTTCGTTTCATTTTCTTTATTTGGAAAATGAGGAACCAACAATGTTCCAGTTCTATTCCACTTCTAATTCCATTGAGAACAGCCTTTTATATCCTTTGGGCCTTCTAACTTTGACTTTCTGTTTCCCTGGTCCTCCTTTTTCTACATTTCTCCTCAGATCCTAACCAAAAGAAAAAGGTGTCAATTACCATTTCCCCAAAGGTTGCACTATATCACCAAGTCTGGGACCCATTGTCACTCCAAATTAATTCCAATCATTCCTGTGGAATCCCAGAACTTGTACTAGTACTAGTACATAAATCAGAACTTGAAATTTTTCCTTTTTATTTAAAAAGGCCAACCCTAAAAGAAGAGGTAAGACTAGTTTTTCGAAAGAATAGTATGATGGAGTAGGAGCCATAGAACACTTTCCTCCAGCCTCATTCTGAGACCCAAATTAAGTCACCCAGAGCCTCCAAAGATGCTCTGGAAAGGTTCTGTGAAAGCTTCTGACTAGTCTACAGTCTGATCTGAAATGTAGAAAAGCACTGATTTTGCCTTCATTCACCACACATCACATCCCTGCTATTCTGAACAGGGAAGGAGAAAGGGAGCATCTACTATGTGACAGGCCCAAGACTGGAGGACTGCCTATTAGGTTTTCCAGGAAGATAATGTGGCCTCCACCTGTCATTGGACCTCTCTAGGCTCCGTTTCTTCATCTATAAATCTCAATCCAGCTCTAAATCCATCATTCTACCTTTATGACAAGTTCTGTTGACCAATAGCTACTCCCCCAAAGCTTTAACTAATCCATCTTTTTTTCCACATATGAATGGAGTAGTTTATGGAATTGCAAATTGGTAGAACCTTTCTGGAGAGCTATCTGGCAGAATAAAGACAAAGGGTTTTTTTTTAACATACAATAATGCTCAGAAATTTTTTTTATTAAAAACTGTTCAGATACTTTCATAGCAATGTCATGTGGAATTTTTAAAAAACAATTAAAATGAGGCAACTGGGTGGATAGAGCACCGGCCCTGGAGTCAGGAAGACCTGAGTTCAAATCCCACCTCAGACACTTAATAATTACTTAGCTGTGTGATGTTGGGCAAGTCAGTTAACCCCACTCACTGCCTTGCGTAAATAAGTAAAACAAAACAATTAAAATGGAAACTGATTAAATAAATTATAGTGTATTAATGGAATGCAAGTACTATACAAAACCACCAAGGATAAAGAATACAGAGAAATTTGGAGAGTTCTTTATGAAATAATGCTTAGTTAAAAAAAAGATGATAAAATAAAGAACTGAGATAATGGATCACATCATTGCAACCATGTAAAATGAAGGGTATAATAATGAGAAAAAGAAACCTAATGATAGGCAGATTTTGTACCTCAAAAATTGTGCTACTTTGTTCAAATTCAGATATAAATGCTTGTGTTGTTACCGGTTTTTTTTGTGAGTTTTTTTTTTTTGCAAGGCAAACAGGGTTAAGTGGCTTGCCCAAGGCCACACAGCTAGGTAATTATTAAGTGTCTGAGACTGGATTTGAACCCAGGTACTCCTGACTTCAGGGCCGGTGTTTATCCACTGTGCCACCTAGCCTCCCCTACCAAGTTCTTGACAAAACATTTCTTAAAGCCTTTCCCAGACCTTTGGGCTTTAAATTGTATATATGAGTAGGAGAATAAAGGAACGTACCTATAGTTTTAGAGAAAATATTTCTCTGAAAACACCAACAAAGCAACTGCTTATTACCAAGGTATGCTGTAATTTGATTTTGTTGAGCATGTCATAAAAGAAAGTGAAACTGATTTGTAAAGTCAGTAGGCAGCTATTAGAATTGAAGATGATAAATTCAGAGAAGTGTGAAAAGATTGTATAACTAATTCAGAGTGAAGTAAGCAGAGTCAAACAGTTTATACAGGGATATCAACGATGAAAATGGGAAGAGTAAAGCCACAGTCACAACTGAATGCTACAAAAGTCTAAAGAACAAGCTGCCCCCCCCAAAAAAAAAGATTAGAAGGCATCTGCTTGTAGTTCCAGAGAACATTACTTATATTGTTAGATTTTTTTGTGTGTGATGTTGATTGATTTAAATTTTTTTAATTTCTTTTTTTTAAGAAGAAATTCTTAGAAAGACTGACTGTCCTTATGGAGAGAATCAGGTGAAAGATAGGAGTAAAATTTAGGTGATATAAAGAAAATTATTGGGCAGGTGGCTTTTCTTTAGCTCCTAGAAGCTGTTCTTAACTGACTTTTGAATAATAGTTTCAAGGCTAAATCAGTGGCAAAGATTAAGGCTTTCAATCCCCAGGGATTTAGGAGAGTTTAAAAACAAAGCTTGACAAGTATAGCCACAATTTCCTCATTTCAGTAGCTAAGGATTCCTTGTCTCTTCCTGTGTCTTAAGAAGCAGCTGCATCTGGGAACTGAGGGAAACAGGAAGTGAGTGGGAAGATGGCTAATTGTTTCTCCCAGGGCTAGTAAGTGCTGTGGGAGTAAGGAATTGTAGACAGAAGTTATTTGGTTGGTTTTGTTTCTTTTTTTTCCCCTAACTTATAGGCAAATCTTGTTAAGGTAAATTTAGTCTTCTGTATCTTTTGTCTTTTGTCACCTTACATTTGACTCCTATTTAGGAGTCAGGAAATGAGATGAGAATCTAGGGCTATTGAAGTGGTTTCATAGGTATGATGCTAGTATCTTGTTGTCATTGTCATTGCTTGCTGGACCTTGAACTTCTTTATTTGAGATTGTAATTGTAGACTAATGTTGTTTTGATAGCATAAAATATGTTTCATAGCATTATTGGTCTCTGGGTCTTTTGTATTTTATAAGCCACTTATAAGAAGGTTACCCCAAAAAGTGAACTAAACTGAGAAGACAAATTTCCCTATCCAATAACATTATAGAATATTGTGAAACCTTGCTGAAGGCCACAAATTGAATAATAGTTTTGAAAGGGCATAGTTATGAAACTTTTATTTTCTTCTCATCTTTGTTGTGGTTTATTTTTGTGGACTTAAATCTTCATTGACCTTCCAGTGGGAGTAAACTGATGTACATCTGGTATCTGGATTTAGGATGTAGAGTATCTGGTTGAAAATGGTACAAAAATTCATGTGAAAGAGACCTCAAAGGAGGTCTGTGTTTCAATACTTGTCTCCTCCCCTTCCCCCTCTTCCATTACAATTTTTCATAATATTTTTAAGGTGATCCCCATAAGAGACCCTTGAATTATTAATGGTACTGAGCTAGTTGTGGCATATATGCAGAAAACGTGGACTTGGTTCCTTCATTGGAATTCTTCGGTTGAGTTGTTTACTGAAAAGTTCAGGTGAATATTTGCAAAAATTAAATGAAAGTTTGTAAAAGCATTACATAAAGTCAAACGTGAGACTGTAGAAACAATATAGTATCAGAGATAAGGACAAACAGGAAAATTCAATATCCAGTTTTGCTCATGTTTGTTGCCATTAACAAGATCATCAGTTGTTCTGATGCCAAGTTAATACAGTAACTTTTATAGCCTGTCTTGAAGAAATTTAACTTTTTTTATCATTATTTTAATTAAATAGAATCAAACCTCTTGAGAAAAAAATCTATTGCAGCTAACATTTAGATAAGTTGGACTGAGCTTTGGAAATTGTCCTCAGTAATACCCTTCATTAACATGAGTCATCTGACCCAGGATGTATAGGGAGAGCCTGAGCTGGTTTCCTTTCTCAAACTGGCAAGCAGCCATGTTTGAGAAGAAATATGTTATAAAGAGAAAAGATGATTCAATAACAGCAGAGCAAGGAAAAATAGTTTGTTTTTTCTGTTGCCTACCCTGCAATGTTCCTGCTCTCATATACTAGCCCTTCCTTTTGTCCTGAACATACTTCCTAACTGTGGAGCTTTCCCTTTATGTTTATATTCATGCCTTTCCTTTGTTCCTGTTAAGCTGATAACTTAAAATACTAGTTCACTTCTCAATCTGTAGATGCTCTCCCCAAAACTAGAAGTCTGTACTGTTGACATCTTTGCTTTTTTTCCAGTTAGAAATAGGAGTTTGGATTGGACTTTTGTTTTCAATAAGACTTTATTTTTGTTGGCTCTGCATAAAGCAATACGAATGAACACTGTTATAACTCATGTGAAGTCTAGACATAAATGATCCTACAAGATTTGAGTACCAACATTTGTTTTAAAGGGTTCTTTAAAATTCTAACACTGAATGGTTAATCTTAACTTGTCATAGAAGATATTGAGAAGAATAAGTTTGATTTATGTTTGAGTTTTAAAATTTATTTCATCTGAAGTTCTTTGAGAAGGTAGGTAGTGAAAGGGAACCAACCCCCACCCCCGCAAGATTGAAGGATTTTCCATTCAGAATAATTATAAAATAAATATAATTAGTTGATAATTGAAAATTTCTCAATATCTGTATAGACGCAATTAGAAAATGTTTCTTGATGCAATTAGAAAATGTTTCTTAAGTAAAAGGACAGCTTAAATATCTGGAGGAATGCTCAGTGCTAATGAGAATGTGCCAGTATAATAGAGTGACTGCTATCAAAGCTGATTTAAAAATTTTGTGCTGTACCATAGGAAGGATGTATGGTTTATGGAACAAAATAAAAGTAAGACTGGAGGAGGAATAATACTTCTACATTATAAAGGAGTAACCTTCCAAATCATTTGATACTACTTTGTAAGTAGAAAAATGAATCTGTGGAACAGGCTGGATAGACAAGAAAGAGAATTCAGTAACTCCAGTTGTTGAGTACCTGAAAACAGTTACCTAGAAAGAGCTCCCTATTTGAGAAAAATTCCTAGGAAGACTTAAAAAGCTTTCTGGAAGAAATTGGATTTAGACCAGCATTCTAATCTTATTCCATAGTAAATATAAAATGATAAATGAACTGAGTACCAAAACTCAATCATAGCATCAGACAAATTAGAAGAATTAGAGAATTATTTGCCTTTTTATAACTGTGCTCATGAGTGGGGGTAATTTTAGACAATTTTAATCTCATGAAATTGAAAAGGTTTTATATGAGGAAGAAGAAATCACTAGAATAAGAAGAATCAACTATGAAAAATATGATGATATATTTGATAAAGATTTGATATCCAAGTGCAACTGTTTTTTATAGATAAAATAGTCAAGGGATATTGACAGCCGAATGAATGATTGCTTCAGTAACAGTAATAATAATAATAAATGTAAATTAAAATCCTGAAACTGCACCTCAATCCAACAAATTATCAGATGGCAAAAAAGTTGAAATAGTCGGTGTTGGAGGGATTGGAGGAAAGAGAGGTAGGTACACTAATGCATTTGTTCGTAGAGCTGTGAATTGATATGACTATTCTAGAAAAAACATTCTGTCATGCAAAGAATGCTAATACCCATCTCTTTTTGATCCAGAGGTTCTATTCCTAGGCATATACTTCAAGAACTTCATGGAGAAAAAGCAACACTTTTTATAATAGAAATAGTTAAATTGTGAATATTATGGAATATTGCCATTTGATAAAACTGCTGAAAAATGAAGTTAGGACACAATGATGACTACAATATAAAAGGAAAGAACAACAAAATAAGCAAAACAATGTAAAATTAACATATTCAATCTGTCACCCCAAAGAAGAGATAAGAAATCTATCTTTTTAAAGTATTTTTGTTTTTCACAGTTTTGAGTTCTAAATTCTCTTTCACCTTAATCCCCTCCTCATTGAAAAGGCAAGCAATTTGATGTAGATTGTATATGTGCAGTCATGCAGAACATTTCTAGTAATCATGTTGTAAAAGAAAGCAGCCTCCCAAAAAAATAACAGAAAAATAGTATTCTATCAGCAATCAGATGCCAACAGTTCTTTCTCTAAAAGTGGATAGTATTTTTTATAAGTCATTCAGAATTGTCTGCTGTCATTCAGATCTTTGTACTTCTGAGAATAACTAAGTCATTCATAGTTGATTATAGTATAATATTGCAAGTCTTTCCAGTTTTTTCTAAAAGTATACTGCTTATCATTTCTTAGAGCACAGAGCAATAGAGTAGTATTCCATCACAATCATATGTCACAACCTGTTTAACCATTCCCTATTTGAAGGGCACATTCCCTCAGTTTCCAATTTTTGTCATCACAGAAAGATCTGCTATAATTTTTTTACATATAGGTCCTTTTACCCCCCCCCCCTTTTTTTTTTAAATTTCTTTGGAGTATAGAACTAACAGTAGTGGAACTGCTGAGTTGAAGGCACAGTTTTATAGCCTTTTGGCCATGTTCCAAATTGTTCTCCAGAATGGTTGGATCAGTTTATAAACTATGAACAGTACATTAGTGACTCAGTTTTCTCACTTTCCCACCAGTGTTTGTTTGTTTTCTGCCATATTAGCTAATATATAGATGTAAATTGGTCAGAATTGTTTTAATTTATATTTCTCTATTCAATAATGAATGAGAGGGGTGGCTAGGTGGTGCAGTAGATAGAGCACTGGCCCTGGAGTCGGGTGTACCCGAGTTCAAATCCAGCCTCAGATACTTAATAATTACCTAGCTGTGCAGCCTTGGAGAAGCCACTTAACCCCATTGCCTTGTGAAAACCTAAAACTAATACTGAATTAGAACATTTTTATATGACTATAAATAACTTGGATTTCATCTATCTGTTCATAACTTTTGACCATTTTTCAATTGCTCGCCCCTGCTCTTTCCTGAGGTGGATGACTGTGGGGGGGGTATGTAACTTTATTTTTTTTTAAATGGGTTAATATTATGGACCTTCCTCTCCCCCTTCACTTCTTTACTTACAAGAGGATGACTCACTGGGAAAAGATGCAGTAAGAAATTTATCTGAATAGGATTTGAACACATTTTCCCCTCAATTCCAGTGTCTTTCTACTACATCATACCTATGTATTCTTTTTCTGCTTCTAGTTTTTAAATGTGATAGATACAGTGCACAGGTGTTATTGTATATTTACAGTGTTCCCAATAAGGTGTTTTGGGAGCATAAAAAGAAATGCATCCTTTAGTAAATTTATAGTTAATGGGGAGACATTTCAGTCTTGAATTGTCTGGGACTAAGTGCACAATAAGCTTTGAAAGAAAGGAAGAAAAGAATCGTAAGCTGGAGAAGTTACAGAAGACTCCACCCTTTCACAAGCTCTTTTTTTAGGATTCTAGAATATGCTCAAAAACTGAGAACCTCCAGCCCATAGTATTGGTCTGGCACAGCCAAGGCAGCTACAGACAGGACTCAAAATTGAATAAATCTGAGTACTTTTTTAAGAGTTTGCCCAGATATAGTCCAAGGATGATGTTATAAATAGCCACATGGCCCTTGGCAGGAAAAAGGTTCCCATCCCCGACTTTAGATTTCCTCTATAGGAAATCAAGTTGTATTACTTCAATAATGGGAATTTGCTTTACCTTCCCTTGACATGCGATCTTTCTGTCCTCATGAAGAGCTCTAATAAAAATAATTCATATAAAATGCTTTCTTCTTAATCTCCCTTGTGAAATGAGTTCCATTATATGTATTTTAACTAAGGAACTGCTGAAGCTTTGGAAAAAAGGAGTTAATACGCTTTGTCACACAGCTGGTAATTGTTAGAACTGGACTGGACCCTCAGCCTGGATTTATCATTATCTGTCACAACAACTCTGGGGGCTTTAAAAGATGTACTTTTCTCCCCCTTACCTTCCTTGTTCCTCTCCCAGCACAGTGTATGAAACTCAAATCAAAAAAATTAAGTAGGCCTTCAGCTGATACTTGGAGATCTTGCTGTTAATGATTTTTTATTAGAACAGGATGTCACTTCTGTTCTGGTTTTGTGTATTTCAATTTAAGCAGCTCTGCATAATAGTTCATATTTAGGGTTTTGAATATTTTATCTCATGTAAAGCCTTACAAAAAGATCCCTGTGAGGCTAATGTTATTCTTATTTTTTATAGGTAGACAAACTTAGGTTTAAAGAGGTGTGTTTCTTTTGCTTGCACAACTAGCCAATATCACAGCCACAATTTAAATCCAGGTTTTTCTGACTATAGATTCTTGGTTTCTTCCACTATATCACAGTCCATAAAACCAGATTATTTCAGACTTTCCTAGATATCATAATGTTCAACTTGATTGGAAAGAATTCAATTCTTCAAGGGTGTCAATTTCATTGTAGTCATTTCTCTTAAACCTCCTTTAGACCTCACCTTCCTTCCCTAAGAAAACTCCCTTGGGAAATGTTTAGGAAAGTGGTCTGACCTGGGCTTTACCCATCTTCAGAGAATGAGGGCAGCAGAGAAGCTCAGCTCCATATAGCTCAAGCTTTTTTCCTTCTCCTTGGCCTGACCTTTTATATAATATTATTGGCATTATTTGTTAGCTAAGGACTGGATAAGCAGACTGTAAAATACATTTATAGCCAGAATTCAATATCACTTTTTTTGTGCCGGATAATGTGCTGCTATTATCCCCATTTTACAAATGAGGAAACAAATGAGTAAAGATTATAGATTGGGGCAAATGTCTTAAGTGACTTGCCTAAGGTAGGACAGCTGTTAAGTGCCTGAATTCGGTCTTGGAACTTTGAGCTTCCTGAGTGCAGGCCCTTTGTTCTATCAGTGGAATCACTTAGTTGCCACGTATGTTGTGTCTATTGATGGGAAAAGAAGTGACTTTAGAAAGTGAATTTTAATATGTTCTTACTCCTAAAAAAGGAGTGTTGAGGGCAACTTAGTTGTTCAGTGCAGAGAGTGCCAGACCTGGGGTCAGAAGGTTCAAATCCAGCCTCAGACCATTAGTAGCTATGTGTCCCTGAGAAATCATTCTACTATCTCTGCCAAGAAAACCTCAAATGGAGTCACAAAGGGTCAAACAACTGAACAACATTAAAAATGAGAATTAGATTGTGTTCCTCTATTTACTCATTTACTCTATTCCAGTCCTAATTATATATTGCTGACTAATGATAACATTTAATTTCAACCTGTCTGAAAAATCCATATTGATTTTAAGATGATTTAATCCCTATATTTTAGGGCAAGTAACAAATTCCCAGGCTACCTATCAGAATGATTTTATGATCTGAAGATGAGGCGGCTCTTTTCATTTCCCTTTTCCTACCCTGCATGCATTAGTGACCATGTTTCTGTATGTGCTACAGGTTCTAAGCAACAAAATAAATTTATTCCTTTCCTTGTTTTCCAGCTATGGCCGCCATCCGAAAAAAGTTGGTTATAGTTGGTGATGGTGCATGTGGGAAGACATGCTTGCTGATCGTATTTAGCAAAGACCAATTCCCTGAAGTTTATGTGCCCACAGTGTTTGAAAATTATGTAGCAGATATTGAAGTGGATGGAAAACAGGTAAGTATATATTCCATAAGAGCTATTGTGTACTCCCTTTTTTGTCATTCATAAAAATAGGAAAATGTGCAGTTTTAAAATAAACTTGTAGACCATAGAGCAAGAATCTTTGGAGAAGTGTTGTTAAATCTCATCTTTTTAATCCAGTGTTGGCCCATTTTAGGGTCCATTATAAGATAGACTCAGCAGATGCTTCCAGTGGCAAAGGGATCTTATCCTAGATCCTCCAGTCTGTGACAAAAGAACTAGGATTCTCCTCAAACAGAAAGTTTCTTGTATTTGCTCCTGATCTTGATCAGTGTCAACAGACCAGGAAGTTCACTTCTTTAGATCGAAATGATCCCACATCCAACCCATGATTTAGAGTTAGATTCAGCTCCAGGATTCCTTTGCCACATGCTGAAACTATTATCTGCAACAGAAAAGAGTCCTACCTTCTATACACATATGAAAGAAGATAACTGTTCGTCATAACCTGAACCAGACCTTCTGTTATTCAGAATTAGTAAAATAATAAGACCAGAATTTACTTTTTTTATGGTCTTGCAAATGGTCAATAGAATAACAAAGGCAAATTGTTCCATCTAGCCAATTCTAAAAAATAATAATAATAATTTAGTAGTATCTTTCCACCCATTTTTATGTAATGATTACCATAAAGAACTTGATTTTTTTTCTCACTTCACTTTTTCTAAAAAAGTTCAAATTTATGATACCTTAAAATTACCCCAAATTGTTTTTCATACAACCATCCTAACATTTATTAATTGATGATTCTGTGTCAAGAAATAAACTTTAAGGCACTAATATTCTCATTTTGTATATGAGGAAACTGGGTCCCATAGAGGGAAAAGTGACTTGCCAAAAAAACTCACCAAGAAAGAACATAGATAGACTTTTTTCTATATTGTTGCTTTTAAACTTTACCATGCTTCCTTTTTTCCTTTCCCTTCAGCTGCCCTTCTTGTTCTACCCACTTGCTATTTCTTATCACCCTGAATCCACAAAAGTTCATGGGTTTAATGACTTTACCTTGACAGCATCTCCTTTCAAGGATTGCTCAAAGTCCAAGGATTCCTTTTTATAGAATAATTATAAGAAAGTTTTAGCATCCTTTCTCTTGCAGAAGAACTTGAGGACAAAAAAACCTAGATGCAAATTATGATAGTTATGATTATGTGATTCTAGGCAAATGATATCAGCATTGTGATTGTCAGTTTCTTCATCCACAAAATGAGGACAATACTTGGGCATCTACAAATACTAGTGTGTAATTTGAGCCTTAGAATTGATTGCTTAGGCAGTTCAGACCAGGAGTAGGAGGAGATAATAAGCCATATTATTGGGATTTCAGAAACTGGAGTTGAAACAGAGACCCACCACTGGTATAGGATAGTCTGTAGCTGAGTGAAAGTAAACTTTGGGAAGTGAATCCTTGCCCAGGCCACATACAGGAAACAGTTTCTTATTGCTATCATATATAATCAATTTCTATGAGTTGTGAACCTTAGAATATAACAGTTGGAGGGAAAAACTATAAAATGCTCTTGATGCCCATTGATTCAATTTTAAAGGGTTGGGCTTTATTTTATTTTATTTTATTTTGTTGTAATGCTTTAAAACAATGCTATGGATGAGATCCATAATTAGCATTTTTCCAAGAACATACTTTCTTGGATGGAAAATTGGGGGAGGAGGGATTAGAAAGTAAAGGTATAGTGGGGACAAGAGAGACATTCATGATTAAAGTAGATAGTGAGGATGGAAATGGTGGCGGTGACTGGAACTGCAGAGAAAACCAGCCCCCCCACCCCCCCATTAGAGATATTTCAGTCTAAGTCCAATGGGGACTATATCATCAGGGAAACAGGCTGAGAGGTCCTAATTCTGTTTATGGTACTGAGGCATTCCTTATTAGTTTTGTGGGTTTGCTTGAGGAAGTGGGCTCCTCCTTCTTCCCCAAATTTTCTTATAGTGAGAACCCTAAGTCCAGATGCTTTCTGATATTTTCATCTTTACTGATCTCTGACCCTCAAATTTGCACCAATAAAGATTCTTGAGGAAAATTTTTTCTTGAGAGGAAGTGGCTGAGTTGATCTAGTCGGAAGATTTAGGATACATTATTTCCCTAAGATCCTCCTCAAAACCAAGGATTGTTGTTGCAGTGGTTATGAGATTTTGAACTGAAATGGACCTTAGTGATCATCAACTCCACCTGCCCCAATTCCCCTTACACCTGAATCCAACCTGAGATGGTGATTTGTCCCACAGTCAAACAAACTGGTCCAGATTGGAGCCCAACTTTTAACAAGCAGATGTGTATTTATACAGCATCAAACAAACTCCTTTATTTTGAAAAGCACTTTGACTTACATACTCTCACTTGAGTCTTACAATAGCCCTCTGAAGTAGGTGCAACATTTAATTATGACCAAATGTATAGGTCAGCAATCTAATGGCTCTCTTTGATATTACGTGCTAAATATCTTGTTTCATTCCTTCTCTTTCCCATACAATTACAGATTTATATTTCCCACATGATCTTTCTGTAGGCAGAAAGTACCTTAAGGTTCTAAATCTCTTGGTTTATAGGCAAAGCAAAAGGAGACCCAGGATTGACTTAATCTGTAATGATCCCCTTTAGCATTGACCACTTCGCATAGTGCTCCCAACTTCCAAATCTACACTACTGTGGGATTACCTGGAAGCTGTGCCTTGGTCTTCTATGTTGTCCCATCCCCTAATAAAATATCCACACTCCTGGGTTCAGGGAGTGGGAGGACATTAGAGTTTTGCACTTTGGACAACTGGAGGCCTAGAGAATGGTGGGAAGATTCTGCCCAGGAGGCAAATATAAGATAAGATATTGGCAACTGTCTAAGTATGGGTCTTCAAAAAAAAGGCAACTCATTGTCTGAGGAAGGGAGAGGAGGGTAAGAGTTGCTATTCCAGGATGGGCTGAAGGGTGAGCTTTCTGAGGGGTTTTGGCAAGGGGGGTGGGAGAGGGGTAAGAGAAGGAGCACTGGTTTGTGTAGAGTCAGATCTTGTCTTCAATACTAGTCCTGTGTCCATAAGTAGGTTAGTACAAAATAGGAGTTAGAGCTATGTAATTTATCTCATAGGATTGCTGAGATGAAAAATTATGTAAAAGTGTTTTGCCAACCTTAGAGCACTTGGTCATGCCAGCTAGTTGTTGTTATTACCTGTGTGAAAAGGAAACAGAGGCTCAGTGACCTCTTGAGTTTCCCAGCATCACTTCTCACAGTTGAACTGAACAGTGGAGAGAACCCTTGGCCTAGGATTATAGACCAAGTGCTTTGCCTCCCTCTGCTTTGGTTTCCTTGGGTGTAAAATGAACATAATAATAGAACCTGCTTTACAGGAAAATGATAGTCAAATGAATATTTGTAAAAGGGTTTAGGGTGGTGCCTGGCACACCATAGGCACTAAATAAATGCTCACTCAACTCACTCCCACCTTTTAGGTGGGGCTTTGTGTGTTGCACAGGTCTGACATCAGTTTTATCCTTTGCTTCAGATGATAAAAACCTAATAAAACTGGAAATAGTTACAAGATAGGAACTGTCTTCTATTGTAAGCCTTGTAAATAATGTCTGAAATCTCATATTCCCTAACAGATGAGGCACAGAATAATCTCTGCCTCCTTCATTAGATGAACTCCACAGATTGACAGCCACAGCTCAGCTTTGTCCTCAGAAGGAAAAATGAGTCCTGCCTAATTCCTTGTCCTTTTTGCCAGCTCTCTTCATAGATTGCTGTAACTAACAGGCACTGAAGTGAGAGTTCTGAAGTGTTTTTGGCAGGACTGGGTCAGGGAAGGTTAGGTTGGAGTTTTTTTGTGCAAATGTAAAGTCTCTTGGACAGGCTCATCCTCTTTCAGCTAGTAGATTGCTATTTATAGTTCATTTAGTTTCCTTGGCAGCTCTTATTTATACTTTCTGACTCTACCCACTTCCCCTTCTGCTTAAGAGTTTAGTGACTAAGGTTGTGGATAAACTCCACTAATATAAAATTTAGTTTAGTCCCTGCCCAACTCCACCCCTACCCCTTGCTTGGGAAGTTTCACAGTATAGAATATATGAGTCCTGATTTTATATTCAGAGGATTCCGACATTTACCATCTGTGCCTCATTCATTCTTTCTACATAAAGGCTTTCATCTATGTAAAATGTAGGTGTATTTTATGAACCACCTGTATCCAGGGAAGGAAGCAATGATTCTTAAAAGTTTAAAAAAGCTTCATCTTTTGAAAGAATCTTTCTGTCTGAATGTAGGTATTGTTTGTCCTGCTTACTTATGGTTGTAGTTATTAATTTATGCCAAAAATCTATCTTTTCTCCATATAGGTGGAGTTGGCTTTGTGGGACACAGCTGGTCAAGAAGATTATGATCGCCTTAGACCTCTTTCCTACCCAGATACTGATGTTATACTTATGTGTTTTTCCATCGATAGCCCTGATAGTTTAGGTAAGTGACAGTGACCAGTATATAGATGAATATGTTGGGGAAGGGAGTAATAATTACACCATGTGCATGTATATTATCTAGTGATAAAACTTCATTTGTTTGACAGTAACTTCCTGTTGAGTAAGTTGCAGTACCAGACTTGGATTTCATCTCCTCCTTTCCCCTCCCTTAGTAACAAATGCATGTACCAAGCAGTTAAAATGTCATGTGGTGAGATCTGGGCCAGATTGCACAACAGTTTGAAGGGGAGGGTTCATGAAAGTTATAGGAACTCGGCTGAGAAATAGGGGAGGTACTTCCAAGAAGAGAGACAGCAATGAACTTGCCATCTACTGTGTCTAAATCTGGAGAAACACTGGTTTTTGTAGCTACTGTTTTGTCCCAGGGAGAAGTCTTCTAATCCAGGAATTTACTTTGCTGAACTTTCTTTTTTTATTCCGTTATACAATTTATGGCTGTCGATAGATTCTTTTCAGCCAGCAAGCTCAGGATGACAGTGTGGGAAACTTCAGAATTTCCAAGTAGATAGAATACCCTGTTTTCAGAACTTGAAAAGGGGTGGCTAGGTGGCACAGTGAATAGAGCACCGGCCTTGGAGTCAGGAGTACCTGGGTTCAGATCCGACCTCAGACAATTACCTAGCCTTGTGGCCTTGGGCAAGCCACTTAACCCCATTGCCTTGAAAAAAAAAATCTAAGATCTATGTTTGCCGTGGCTAGGTGGCAGTGGATAAAGCACCGGCCCTGGAGTCAGGAGTACCTGGGTTCAAATCCAGAAATCCCGTCTCAGACACTTAATAATTACCTAGCTGTGTGGCCTTGGGCAAGCCACTTAACCGCATTTGCCTTGCAAAAAAAAAACCCTAAAAAAAAGAACTTTTTTGAAAAGTGGTGGTCTGGGGAAAATATATTCCAAATACAAATAATTAGTTCTTTGAAATTTTTGGTTTAAAACAACATTTTTTGTTCTATAAAAAAAGCCTTCTTAACACTTAACCCCATTTGCCTTGCAAAATCCTAAAAAAAAGCCTTAATATGGATTTCATTTAATGCAATATAAATAAATGCTCATATAAAATAGTTCTAAGTTCTGTATATCTATTATCCTACTTGATTATCATTAACAACCCTACAAATACAAGTACATATAAATAAGGAAACTAGAACTCAGAGCAAATCACTTTGCCCAAGGTTGTATAGACAATAAATGAAATAGCTATGTTGGTGCTTGAGCCAAGGTCTCCTCGGTTCTAGTTATTTTGTGATATCACAAATAAAGTATTCCTTCTAGGAGGTGCTATTCTATTTCAGTGACATAATCTGCCTTTCATCATTCTAGTGTTGCTAATTAAGTTAATGTCTCAAATTTAGGGAGTCAGAATAATTTGTATTTAAAGTAACTTCTTAAGATTGTTGTATGAGACAGTGAAACAGGCAGGAGATTGGTGAAGGTCTGTGGTTGAATAGCTGTTGAGCAGGGCTGTCAAGTTACTAAAATATGATAATTGTCTAAAAGAAAGTTTAGCCTATGGTTAGGGTTAAGATTTTTAAATCTACAAGTAGTTCAAAGAAGAAAAGGTTGAAAAATTCAGCCATTACATTTATCCTACCATACTATAACTAACAACTTGTTTTCTCATCTTGTATGACTTTTAACGATTTCCTTCAATAAATCTTTTTAAAGCAAGTCAAAAAAAAGTTAACTTCATAAACCTCTTTTACAGTTGCCATAATGCTGCTTAAAAGTTGGAAACATGCTGTCATCAGATGTATCTGAATATATCAAGTTGTCAAAACTCAAAGTCTAGGGACTATAATTAAGGACAGATAATCAAGATCTGAGGCTCTAGTGGGGTTAGGATAGGTAAGGTTTTCTGGCATTTAATAGTATTTTTTTTTCAATTACATGTAAAGACAGTTTAGCACTGATTTTTGAAAAATTTTGATTCCAATTTTTACCCTCCTTATAAAGGTAAGAATTTTATTATACATAAACATGTTTAACAGGAATCATGTTTAACGTTTGCTATATTAATCCTGTTTTGAAAGGGAAAAAAAACAAAAAAAGATACAGTAAAAGTAGTATGCTTCAATCTGCATTTAGACTTCTCATCAGTTTTTCTTGATGTGGATAAAATTTTCCATCATGATTCCTTTCAATTGTCTTCGATCATTGTATAAGTACTTATAAATTTGAAAGCTTTAATGTAGCTGCTCAGAAGTGTCAAAGTATGAAACAAGGTATACCTAGTCTCACCTTAGCAAAAAGATGCTCTTTATCATTTAATCCAAGTTCTGTCTGTAGTTTTTATGCACTTCCATTCCTTCATGACTATTGTTTTTGGTTCTTCTAGAAAACATCCCAGAGAAGTGGACCCCAGAGGTGAAGCATTTCTGTCCCAACGTGCCCATTATCCTGGTTGGGAATAAGAAGGATCTTCGAAATGATGAGCACACGAGACGGGAACTGGCCAAGATGAAGCAGGCATGTCCTGTTTGGGGAGGGGCTAAAAAGTTCCTAGGAGGAAAGATGCCTGAATATGTAGAGAGAACTTCCTGAGCAGCTCAGGGCTCTTTCTTTGACCCCAACCTCTTTTCAGCATCCTCACATCTAACAAGGTTGAGTGTAAGGATCACTATTTTTGACCTTTGTCCATTTGGGCAAGAATGTTTTGAAGATTTTTTTCTTTTCTGTTTTCATCACTGGGAGATTTTATGTTAAATTTGAATAGAACTAACTTGAGACTGAAAGTAATGAACACCTGGACATAAATCCTTTCCCTGCCTCTTCACTTTCTACCTTGGGCTGAAATAATTCTCTCCATTTTTGAGAAGAACACTGGGGATCACAAGACTAGCATATTTGCCATACATAGAGTCATTAAGTAGACAGAGTGGGACCAAGATGCTGGATCCGCCAACCCACTTCTTATCTTTCAGAATCAGACTAGTCACTTCTGGTTTTGCTACCCACTGGTCTCAGTTTGTCCATCTGTAAAATGGGAGAGGACTGTAGTCACCCCTCTTGTACCATTCTTAAAAGACATTGAGGGGGCAGCTAGGTGGTGCAGTGGATAGAGCACTGGCCTTGGAGTCAGGAGTACCTGAGTTCAAATCCAGCCTCAGACACTTAATAATTACCTAGCTTTGTGGCCTTGGGCAAGCTACTTAACCCCATTGCCTTGCAAAATCTTAAAAAAAAAAGGAAAAAAATGACATCTCAGCTATGCTTCTAAACTAGTTGTACAACCTTGAGCAAATGACTTCACTTCCTTAGGCCTCTGTCTCCTCATCTGTAAAATTAGGATGTTGTGGTTGGTTTCAGTAGTTGCCAAGGTCCCTTCCAAGCTCTCCTTTCTTGTGACAGTAAAGACAGTGAGCTCATGAAGGCCTTTTTCCTCTACCAGAATTGAAGCAATCAACCCCTTACAGGAGACATTGGGGTCCTCAGTTTATTTAGAGACAGGTGACTATTGGTGTGTGAACTCTGGGCTGTTTTATTTGCCTTTTCCCATTTGTCTCAACAGCCCTTCAGGTTGCTTTCAGGAAACTAAATGTGCCCTTTCAAGGTAGAATTTGTATTTCCAGCCACTATTTGCTATCCAAGTTTTCAGTCTTTAGATATCTTTTGATCAGGATATATCTTTTTTTTTTTTTTTTTTGTAAGTTGCAGTCAGTCAGGGTTAAATAAGACTTGCCTAAGGTCACAACGTTATTATTAGTATATGTCTCAGGCCAGATTTGAGTTCAGGTCTTCCTGATTTCAAGGCTGGTGTTAAGCTTCCTAGGATCTACTTTTTTTTAACAGGCATTTTATCTGGCTTAGGAGTGTCACTGCCCTCTTAGGAGTTGGCACCGGAAAACTTTTTGCTATCTTTCCATTTATTTATTTTTTTTAAAAATAAAACAAAAATTTATTTAATAAGTTACAAGACATAGGAAGGGCTGGGGGAGGGGCAGGGAAGAGAGATAAAAGAACAGTTGAGCCGGGTTGGCTGGGCCATTATCAGAGAAGACTGAGGCAACCATGAACCAGGGTCCAACCTAGGTTTTTATGTCTTGCCTCTCATCAGAGGGCAAAAGGTGAACTCCCTTCGCCTGTCCTGGACCTAGAATTAGGTAGAGGGTAAAGCCCAAGGAGATCAGGATACAATTTTTACATTAAACAACGAATCAATGGTACTTTATACCTTTCCATTTTAAATCAGTATTCTTTTTCTCCTCATTTGAGGCTAGAAAGTCTGAAACTCCTGATAATCATTTTAGTCATATCTGGTCCCTGAGGGGAATATCTTTGAGAATGAGACTTTATGGTGTAGAGTATAGTAGATTTAGCTAATAATAGAGAATCTGAGGATCATGTCCCAGCTCAGTTACTTCTCTTCTATATAAACATTCTTTGATCCTATGGATAATTCTGTTTAATTGAGTTTTAATTAGAGACTTAATGAAGTTTTTGTAGATGCTTTGTGACTGGTTCTTGTAGATGACTTCTAGGATACATTAGTGAACCTACAAATCACTCCTACTTGACTGAAAAACATTTTTTTTCTCTCTCTCTCTCTCCCCTCAGGAGCCAGTGAAACCTGAAGAAGGTAGAGATATGGCAAATCGGATTGGTGCATTTGGTTATATGGAGTGTTCAGCAAAGACCAAAGACGGTGTGAGGGAGGTTTTTGAAATGGCCACAAGAGCGGCTTTGCAAGCCAGACGTGGAAAGAAGAAATCCGGGTGCCTTGTCTTGTAAACACAGTGAAAAGCCCAAGTCCTCACTCGGTTAATTTTTGAAGTGCTGTTTATTAATCTTAGTGTATGATTACTGGCCTTTTTCATTTATCTATAATTTACTTTAAGAGATTTACAAATCAGAAATCATCTTGCTACCAGTATTTAGAAGCCAACCATGATTGTTTAATGACAGTCTGTGTCCAATACATCTGTGCACACCAGAGTCCCTCTGACATTACTCTTAATAACCTTCTTCATTCTCCCAACCAGCACATCTGGCACTAATTCAAGGGAATTCTTAACTTCTTGCTTCTTTCTAGAAAGAAAAAAGGTGATAACTTTTGTGAATTGGGCTTTAACTACTTTTATACCTAACATGTCCTGTTGCTGTTAGCTGCAGGGCCCTCTGGGGAATCAATATGAGTCACTTCAGAGCAGGACCTCTTCTAAGGCTTTTATTGGTATAGCTCTGGGGTATTATTCAATTGTTTGAAAATGGGACCAGCAATGAGACAGCAGGTCCCCATGCAACTGTGGCAAAGCTACAGTTCTGTGGTTTCATGTTAGTTACCTTAGAGTTACTGTGTAATTAGTGCCACTTAATGTATGTTACCAAAAATAAATATATCTACCCCAGCTTAGATGTAGTATTTTTTTGTATAATTGGATTTCCTAATACTGATATTTGTTATCTCTCCAAAAGGTCTCTTTGGGGTTTTGGTGGGGTTTTTTGTTTTTTTTTTTTCTTTTTTTTTTTAAGAAAGAACATTTGAACATAAAGTCAGATGGGAAAACATTTGAAATCCCCTTTTGTCAGTTTCTTCAGAGAATGACAGCCATTAGTAGTTCCTTTTCTGCACAATATACTCCGGTGTCTACCCTTGTCCCTTAGAGCAGGGTTCAGTGAAAGGGGAATTGGTTCCACCCCAAGGCAACTCAATGATTCAGATGTTTGGAGTGATTTATCTGAACTCAAGTTGCAGCATCCTGGTATAGTCAATGTTTCTTTATTTCTTATTCTTATAAGTGGTGACTCCTCTTAATTAGTGAGGAGTTACTACCCATTCTCTTTGTTGGTGGCCAAAGTCCCCCTTGGAACTTCTCATTCTTCTCCAACTGACTAAACTTTTTTCTGTATCATTTAATTTTTTCCAACTACTAATAGAATAAAGGCAGTTTTCTAAACTTCCTGTATCCTGGTGTTTGTCTCGCTCACTCCTCTAGGCCAGCAGTGGCAGATGAGGGGGTGTCCCAGGACAAACTTGAGATAGGCTAACTTCAATGGCTTAGTGATGTCTTCTATATCTAGAATTCTGTATTAATCAGAGCTTAAGTAAAACCGGAGCCTTGTCATCATGGAGTTGAGAAGGAAAAGACTTGGACATCAGTAGGAAAATAACTATACTATACTTTGTTTAGAGTTGCAAATGAAATATTACAGAAGGAAGAAGGCCCTAAATTTCTTGGGAAACAATTGGGAATTACTGAAGTGGAGCAACATGACCAAATGTATTGTCTTGAGAAAAATTACCTAGCATTTAGAATGATCAATAGAGGAGAAGGAAAGATAAGTAAAAGGTGAGTGGCAGTTTATTAGAGGAGGGGAAGAGGTAAAACCACTGAAGTGCCTAAATTGTTCATTATATTTGGAAATGTGGGAGAAGGAAAAAAATCAAAGACAAACACAAAAAATAGGAGTAAGACGTGAGTACATAAATAGCCCAGCTAGTGACCTGCTAGCCAGAGATCACCTTCTAAAAAAGTTAGGATGGTATTTGTGACCACCATTTTCTCAGAAGGGAAAGGGAGAGGTTTAAACAAAAATGATCATTTTTCCTCATCCCACTAAAACCAGCCATTGCTTCCATTAAAAACAATTTAGACTCTGCACTACCCTTGCCAGCTTTTTTTGGCTTATAATTCATCCCTTAGTCATATGTTCCTGATGATTAATAATTGGCAAAACAGCAGAACTAGTCTGTGATGTCAAAATTGATGAGATGTCCTCCCATACACACATCAAGTTCACAAGCACTTTTACTTCCCTCTCTGGCCCTTCAGTGGGTATCAGTCTAGCAATGAGTTCTTGCTCGTTCTGAGGATGGGGGTGGGGATAGTGTTAACCTTCCCAAGACATGAAAAAGGAAATAGAAATTATCAAAAGTAATGTTTTGTACTATTCTGAGATAAATATGCAGCTAGATTGAAGCTAGCAACAACATATGACTTAGTCCGCTGTCCCTGGGAGGGAAATTGCTTTGAGGGTAAAAAGCCTTTAGCTAACATGTTTTGGGTCCTGGAGGCAGACCAAAGATAATGTGTTTTGGAATCTTAAGTCCTTTCAAGTTAGGGAGTCATTTAAATTTAGCAAACATAACTTAAGTTATATATATTGTCTGCTATAAGCAAAACACTTGATCACGAGGAGAGTTAAGAGTTGAAAGACTATCCTTCTTAAGGAATTAAGCAGAAGAATCTAATAAGGCAGTGAGTCTAGGACTTGACTTACAAACTTTCTAGAACTGTTCTATAAGCATAGCAAAATCATGTCAAGTAAGCTCATCTTTCCCCTCCCATGAGTTACCAAATTTTACATTTTTACCTTTTTAACATCTCTTTTGTCCCCTTAAAGCCAACACCTTAGTTCAATCCTGATCAAGGCTAGCTTGAACTATTCCAACAGCCTCCCAGTCTTTCTCCTTATTCCAATTTATTTTCCACATTCTGCCAAAAAAAAATTTGGATTTTTTTTTAATGTAACTTTCATCTCCCTATTCTACGATCAAAAAAAAAGTTCTCTGTAGCATTTCATAACCTTTCTTCCCAATATTACTCCAGCCAAACTAGCCTTATTGCTTTTCCATCTCCAGTCTTCACACCTTTGAATCGATTCCATATATGAAATTTTGCTCAAATGAGTTTTTAAAAGAATCCTTTCCTGATCCCACAGTTGCTAGTGCCCTTCCCACAAATGCTTCATCCTGTATTTCATAAATCTATATAAACACATATTATCGCCTTTAATTTTATCTCTTAAGAATCTGCCTGGAACATGGACAATACTTGACAAGTAACTGGTTGAGATTGGAAGTAATATTCCCATTTTCCAGATACTGAAATTTGAGACCAAGAATGTGGTTTTTCCCAGACTTAACTGGTAAGCCAGACTTTGAACTTGACTGCTCTTGGCTCAAGTCCATTCTTTCTACAATATCAGAGGATCTTGCTTAAAGGCATCTTGTAAAGGAAGTGTAATTCCTTCTACATCAAATAAAAAGTGGTCATCAAGACTTCATGAGAGAGAACCAGCTACCCAAATCAATCTTGCTCTCTCCTTGGAACCATTTGAGGTTCTGATAAGTAAACTTTCAACATATCCTATGGTCCAAAGCACTTCCTGTACATTTCCAAACCATGTCACTATGGGTACATTCCCCCCTTTTCCTCCCCTTTATGCATTGTCTTTCCCCATTAGAATGTAAGTTTGTTGAGAGCAAGAAGTATCTTGCTTGTATTCATATCTCCCCTGGCAAATAGTAAATGTGTAATAGACATTTTATCATTCATTTGTTCATCATTCTCTTATGCTTTTTAGGTTATTATTATTAGGAATTTGTTTCCTTATCTCAAGTTTAAATTTGCCTCTAAGCAACTTCTACTCATCCTAATTTTTCTGAATGAGGCCATCAAGAAGCCTAATTCCCTGATCATAAGGTAGCCCTTTAAATTCCGATGTTATGTCTTTCATGTCTTCTCAAGCTTTTCCACTTCCACTGCTTTCAACTATGGCTTACATAGCATGAACTTGAGGTCCTTTGGTATCTTGCTTGCCTTGCTCTGGCAAGCTTATTCACTTGAGCTCAAGATGTTCTGACCATGGTGGACCACAGTGATCCAAAGTGCTCTATATTTCATAGCATGGGGACCTGGTTCAGAGGCCAGTTTTGACCTTGAGCATGTCACTTTACTTAGTTTTGATTTCCTCTTCTGTAAAATGAGGGAGTAGACCTAGAGAAACTAGGTTCCAGCTAACTAAACCTTTGATTCTAATATCTTAGTCTTAAAAGCACAACTGGTTTTAATATGACCTAAAATTATATTACCGTTGTTGGCCACCATAACACAATTCATTAAACACAGCATTCCACTACAATTTTAAGACAAACTTTGTTCAGCCACAACAACCAACTTCTGAAGTTGGTTTTTGAACTGGAGTATTAACGATGATACTTTATCTTATTCAGTTTAGCCTAATGGTCTATCTCAGGGCTGTTCAAAATGCCAGATGTGGCCTGAATTCAATTTTATTCGGCCCCCTGTGGGTATACTTAAATGCTTTAGTAAATGAAACTGAGCTACTGCAGAGCTCTCACTAAAATGGCTAATCATATTATCTGTTGTTTTAATAAAAATTTTTAAAAAGCAAGGTTGGACAGCCCTAGTCTACCTTGTCAAGCTCTTTTTAAATCTCACTTTTGTTATCTAGAGAAGGGATAAAAATGTCATCTCTGCCTTCCATTCACTGATAAAAACATTAAACAATACTGGGCAAAATAGCTTCTTGATGTTCTCCACCTACTGCAACAAAAACCTTTGGCATCAGGCTATTGATCCAAACAGAATAAAAAGCTGTAAATGGGGTCAGCTAGTGAATAGAGCACGGACCCTGGAGTCGGGAAGAACTGAGTCCAAATTGCCTTGCCAAAAAAAAAATCAAAAAAGCTAGAAGAGGGGCGGCTAGGTGGCACAGTGAATAAAGTACCAGCTCTGGAGTTAGGAGTACCTGGGTTCAAATCCAGTCTCAGACACTTAATAATTACCTAGCTGTGTGGCCTTGGGCAAGCCACTTAACCCCATTTGCCTTGCAAAAAAAAAGCTAGAAGAGATACCTACTCCAAAAAGTCTATGGACAATTAAAAAAAAAGGAACTATCAGCCAGACAAGTTATGGGGCAGAGACGTGTATTACCAACAGAACACTGTTAGGAGGCAGCAAGAGTAGCATTTTGCACTGAAAGGGTACTGGGAAAGGAAATAAGGAGAATAAGAAACTTGAAATCCCTGTTAAAACAGCAGCAGTGTGATTTTTGGCATTAACCAACAGTAAAGCTAGGCAGAACCAGAACATCCTGGGACTTCAAAGTCTAGCACCTTGTCCTGAGATGCTATAGAAGAACCTGGAGATGCATTACTCTGAATCTCAAAGATCCAAAGGGATCTAACCCTAGAAGGAAGAAGTCAGTGCAGGAATCCGAGGGATCTAGGGCAAGATCAAACAGGGTTAGCCGTGATACCCAAAAGCACACCAGTTTGGACCCTGGCCTAAGCATGAAGTTCCAATTCAGGAACTAATGCTGGAGAAATGAATAAGAAGAAAACAATCATAAATTATTGCAAATCTAGGTAATCACCCAAAAGAAAAAAGTATAAAGATAGCAAGCAGAGATTCAAAGAAGAAATGAAGCAAGAGATTAAAAAAAAAAACGAATTACAAGAATTTTTTTTTTTTAAGGAAATACAAGCTCTGGAGGAAAGAATTGAAAAGAAAATGCCGGGGGTGGCTAGGTGACATAGTGGATAAAACACTGGCCCTGGAGTCAGGAGTACCTGGGTTCAAATTCTGTCTCAGACACTTAATAATTACCTAGTTGTGTGGCCTTGGGCAAACCACTTAACCCCAATTTGCCTTGCAAAAACTTAAAAAAAATGAACAGATATCTTGGAATAAACTATTTTGAAAAAAAAAAGTTGGTAGCTTACAATCAAGCCCAACTTTCCCTGCAAATCTTGAGTCACAGAAGGAAATGGGAAAGGATCTTTAATGGAATAAAGGACTTCAAGTATTTCTGATGAAAAGACAGGGCTGAGGTAGAACTTTGAAAATACAAGTACAAAAATCTAGAGAAACTTTAACAATGTGAACATTTGGAAAGGGATGTTATGATGATGTAGCATTGACATTCTAATTGGGGAGAAAAAACAAGTGCCCTTTCAAGCCTTTGTGTTTATCAAATACTAGATTGCTATGTATATTTGTTCCATGTTTTGGATCCTGAATCTATCAAACTGATCAATATCTATTTTTTAACCACTACCAAATTATTTTGACAATTAACTGATCCCTAATAATTTTTATAATTGTGTGGTTTGAGATGTGGCACTTCTGAGTCTCCATTTCCATTTTTTTTCTTCTCTTGACACTTTTGTTAACTGTTGAACAATCTATGAATGTCTCATTTCGTTCAAGCACCAAACCTAAACTTAAAGTTATTAACCTGAGTCAGGTTCTACCCTAAGGGCAGTTAGGTGGTGCAGTGGGTTAAGAGTACTGGCCCTGGAGTCTGGAGGATGGGAGTTGGAATCCGAGTCTCAAGATACTCTTACTAGGTTTGTGACCTTGGACAAATCACTTAACCCTGATTAACTTGTATCCAGGGCCATCTCCAGTTGTCCTGTTCCATATCTGGCCCCTGGACTCAGATGGCTCTGAAGGAGAAAGTAAGACGGGTGATTCACTCCAATCCAAATCACGTGCTTGTCATGGCATCGCCTCCCTAATGTCAAGGTCTTGAAGTCCTACTTACAGCTCTGAGCACCAGGATTCCTCTCTTTCCTCTGATTCTTTTAGATTTTTCATGTGACTCCCATCCCCATTCCTTGACAGTTGCTGCTTCCTTTTCTGAATGTCTACCTCCTCTTTGGAAGAGAGTTTCATATTTGTTTCTTAACTCTCAAGTATTCCGTGGTCCTTAACAGTACTTCTCCTGGCACCAAATAAAGGATAGACAGAGCAGGAAGCAGACAAACATACCACTGGGGTTCTGAATATACCAAACTTCAATACATTTTCCATGCAGATGTTAAAGTGTGGCCCTTTCTGCTTTGAATTATTTTTATGGTGATTTTATCAGAAGTTGGGAACTAAATCATTCTTCCTGAAAGTTTCTTCCTGGAGACCAGGGTTTTACAAATATGCTGCTCATTCTCACAAGTTTTTCCCCTACCCCAATTTATTCTCCACATAGCTTCCAAAGTAATTTTCCTTAAGCATAGGTCTAACTTACATGATTTTACATGTATAATTGATATCATGTTGCTTTTCTTCTCATTGAACAGAGAGGGAGAAAGAATTTGGAACTCAAAATTTTAAAATAAGTGGATTTTTAAGGGTTTTAGATCAAGGGATTTTAAAGTTTGTTTTTTTAAGTAGGTCTGACTTATAATCAACTATACTTGATTAGTCAATCAACTGGTTGTACAGTCTTGAGTTAATAGTTAATCAACTTCAGTTTGTCTCCCTGTTATCTCCAGGACCAAATATAAAGTCCTTTGGTATTTACAGATGTTCACAAACTAGCCTCTTCCTGCCTGACTTACTACCTTTATGTGATCCAATTACACTGACATGCTTACTGAGCTTTAACCACAACAGTCCATTGGCAACTGGCATCATTCAAGACATCTGGACTTTTTTTAAGCCTGGTAACTGTTTTGATTTTTTATGTACACCACAGTGCTAAGTGAATGGTATTGTTTAATCAATGTTCCTTTATCCAGCAGTGACTGACTGACAGAATGCCAAGTCAACTCCTTTATGTGTTGCCTCTGCCGGGCACAATGGAACATCTTAGCTTAGTGAGGTAGAATAGCCTTGTCTGCAGTGGCCTTGTTATGTGCATCAGCTCAAGGTCTGTGGTTGGGTTAAGCTGGAGTGGTCCTGTTTAGGAACATTAATATTAAATGAGGCCTTGGCCCCTTCCTGTACATGCCTGACTCTCTCTGTTGAGAAAACTGAGGCAGCTAGAAATTGTCTCTGTCAAGCGTGCTCATACACATACACCTGGCTTTCTCATAGACCCAGAACCAAGAAGAGTTGGAATAGAAGTTAGGAGTTCACTTTGCATAACAGAAATTGTTCCTCTTATAGAACTCATTTTCTTTCCCCTAAATCCAACTGTCTACCTGTTTTCCTGATTTCCCTCCCAGGTACATCAATTCTTTATCTTTCTAAGGCTTTCAATTTCATCTACCATCTAGCAAAGGGTGGAAGCACTTCACTAAGGAGCTTCACAAATGGTATCTCATTTGGTCCTTGCAACAACCCCAAGAGGTAGGGGCTATTATCCCCATTTTGTAGATGAGGAAACTGAGGCAGATAGAAATTAAGTGACTTGATGCAGGCCACCCAGCAAGTAAGTGCTTGTGAGCAGATCTGAACTTGACTTCAGGTTCTGCACTTTTGTCACTACATTACCTCCAGGAGTGTACCTTAAGCAAGCTGTCTTTCATTTCTCTTTCACATCACACCTATCTAATCATAATCACAATATTTCTGGTCTCCACAGTATTTCTCTTGTCTTTCCATTCAGTTTTAGTCTAGTTCCTCCTCATGTCTCTTCTGGACTATTCCAGGATCTGCTGATTGGGCACTCTGCCTCAAATCTCTCGCCATTCCTAAACCATCCTCCCCACGCAGCAGTCCAAGGGATTTTCATTAACCATTAATCTACCATATGACTGACTCCTCTACTGCTAAACACCAGTAACATTCTATTACCTCTAGGATCAGATATGGACTCTGTTTTCTTAAAACCCTTCACAATTGGGGTGGCTAGGTGGCACAGTGGATAAAGCACCGGCCCTAGAGTCAGGAGTACCTGGGTTCAAATCCAGTCTCAGACACTTAATAACTACCTAGCTGTGTGGCCTTGGGCAAGCCACTTAACCTCATTTGCCTTGCAAAAAAAACCTAAAAAAAAAAACCTTCACAATTTACCCTAATCTATCTACTCAAGACTCATATTATTTCTCTCAGTCTACTGTCCAACCAAAATGACATTCTGGCTGTTCTTCACTCCATCCAGTTTCCTTGTCTTTATATTGGCTGTCTCATGGGTCTGGAGGGCACTCTCATCACCTTCCCCAAATAAGAATTCCTATTTCTTCATGTGTCATGTACATGAAACTTAGCTACCTGGTAGTTATTTGCCTTATATTTATATTGTACAAATGTACACGCAGTATTTAAGAAATGTTTGTTGATTGAGAAAAAGTATTGTCTTGGGGAAAGTGAAAGCTTCAAAACAGAGTATGGAACAAACTAAAAAAATCACGACTATTTAGGAAGAAAAACATAAGGGCGGTGGTCACTCAAGACTGCACAACCAGTAAATAGTAAACTTCTTTCTGACCTCACAGATGAATCTATATACATAGAGTCTTCTGTTCCAGGATCGTAGTATGGAAGTGTGTGTGTGTGTGTGTGTGTGTGTGTGATCACATGTATGATCTTGGAAGGTCATCTATCCCCATTCCCTTCACTTCCCAATGAGCAAACTGATTGTGTTTCAGGGGACTCAGATTAAAGTGAAAGAGCTAGGATTCAGAGTGAAGTCTTGGGGCACCAAGTTACCTGTTTTAAGTTGGTTCGAGGTGTTGAATCTTAGGTAACCCTGCCTTCCCTGGCGCCTGGACTCGGGCCTCAGTGGGATATTGGTCTGCAGAAGGCACCCCCTACCCTCCCAAGGGAGTGGGGGGAAGCTTTCAGGCATCACTATACAAGCTGCCTCATACATGACCTTGTAGTTATGACTTTTTTTGGGGGGGGCAAGTGGGTCAGGCGGGTATTACAGTGGACAGAGCCCCGGACGGGACTCGGCAAAGCCTGAAGTCGGATGTCATGGAGTGACTGCACACGCAGCCTCTGTAAAATGGGGGGTAATAGCCCTTACCTCAGTGTTAGTATGAGCATCAATTGAGAGAGCACGAGCCCGGCCGGGCCACGAGTGCTACGTGAAGGCTCGCCGGTGCCCGCCCCTAGGGCGCACCGGAGCCAGGCCGGCCCGGGAGGCCGAGCCTCTGCCTCTCCCTGGGCCCCCGGGCCTCGGCTCGCACCGAAGAGGCGGAGCGGGCGCAGCGGGCTGGCACGGCGCCCCGGCGGCGGGCCCCTCCCCCCGGGCCTGGCGGTTGGCCGGCCGCCCCTCCCCGGGGCCGGGGCCCGGCTTCCGCCCTGCGTCACCGCCCCCCGCCGCCTCTAGAAAAGGCGGCGCCGCCCGCCGCCCGCCGCCCGCCGCCTCTCCGTTGCCGCCGCGCCGCGCCCCGCCCGGCCCGCGCGCCCCGCCATGGCGCTCCCGCTCTCGGTGCACGCGTTCTCGGCCCGCCTGCTGGGCAGCGGGGAGCTGGTGAGCCTGGCCTCGCTGCGGGGCAAGGTGCTGCTCATCGAGAACGTGGCGTCGCTCTGAGGCACCACCACCCGCGACTACACGCAGATGAACGAGCTGCAGCAGCGCCTCGGCAGCCGCGGCTTCCAGGTGCTCGGCTTCCCCTGCAATCAGTTCGGCCACCAGGTGAGCGGCCGGGGGCCCCCGCTGCGGGGGGCAGCCCACAGCTTGCAGCGTTCACGGGGGGGGCCCGGGGGGCAGGGAGGGATGCAGAGCGCCCCCCCGCAAGACAGAGCCCCAAAGCCTTCCAGCCGCCCTCCCCGGGCCCCTCCAGCTTCCAGGCGCTTCTAACTCCTGGGGGGTGTATTCTCCTAGCAACACCCGGGGGGCCGAGGGTGCAAACATCACCCCCGTTTTACAGATGGAAAAACTGAAACCCTCCCCAAAGATTAAGTGATTTGCCCCAGGGCACCCTGCCAGCCTTCCCGGACTGGGAACTCCACACAGGAATCTTAAACTTCCCTAAAGCTGGGCAGGAAATTCAGGAAATGTGCTGGGCACCTGGGGGGAGGCCTGAAAGCTTTCCGTTCCCGACCCCCCACTCCCTTGGGAGGGCAGGAGGAGGTGCCTTCCTCGGGCCATAGCCCACCGAGGCCGGACTCCAGGCCTGAGGGAAGGCCCGGTTAGATAAGACTCCTTGCACCCACTTAAAACATAGGAATACCCTACCCGAGCCCGCTAAAGAGTCACAAAACAAAGTGTTGCCTGAGGTCTGAAGGAAGAGGGATCTGGAAAGTCTTCTTGGAAGTGATGTTAAACGATGAATAGAATGAGAGTGAGGACTCTGACCTCCTCTTGTCAGTTCAGTTCAGCAATTAGTGATGATGCATTAACAGGATGCAAAACCACTTACTCTTGGGTAAATCTACCCAGTCCCTCTTCTCGAGGCAAAGCTGGTGAACACATATATTGTTAACCAGGAGAAAACAAGATCAATGATGCTGGGTGAAAGAGAGACTTGGGGGAGGCGGGGGGAAGCAGTCATTGAGAAATTCCTACCCCCTACTGAGACCTTCAGTGATTCCAAACAGATGGAGAATTGGGCGTGGGGTGGGGAGTGACCTGAGCCAAAGCTCAGAATGGGGAAAATGAAGGTGCCTGGCCTGTTTGTCTGGAATAAAGAATATGGGAAGGAAAATTAACTGGCAAACCACTTTTTTTCTGAGTCATCCTTTTCTGAAACTGTCCTCTGGGGACTTTTCTTTGAGCTCTAAGCTAAGAATAAGAATGTCTCAGACTTAAGGGTCCCAACTTGGATTTTGCAATATTGGGCTTCTGCTGGGAAAGGACCATTATGACTCATCCAAAAAAAAAAAAATCCCTCATTTGTTCTGTCTTATGAAGGCTTCCTCCAAACCAAGTCCCAGAGAACCCTAGGCTAACTTTTTACCCTTCCCCTATAATATGATTCTGGTGTCTGATTTACCAGGAGAATGGCCACGATGAGGAGATCTTGAATTCCTTGAAATACGTCCGACCAGGCAATGGATTTGAACCCAACTTCATGCTCTTTGAGAAATGTGAGGTGAATGGAGAGAAGGCTCATCCCCTCTTTGCTTTTCTCCGGGAGGCACTGCCAGCCCCAAGTGATGATCCTGTCTCTCTGATGACCGACCCAAAATTCATCATCTGGTCTCCAGTGTGCAGGAATGACATCGCTTGGAACTTTGAGAAGTTCCTGGTGGGTCCTGATGGTGTGCCCGTGAAAAGGTACAGCAGGCGATATGAAACCATCCATATCGAAAAGGATATCGAGAAGCTCCTGACAAAGGCATACAAGAAGCGCTAAGGCTTTGTGTCTGTCTGAGAATATATAGCTACTGCTCAAAGCATTCCAGTATTCTCTGAAATGGGCTTCCTGGAGTTTGGCAGAAGGGTACTAATGGTCCATGTGGGTTTTATCTATGATAGTGTTCTTTTTAAACCTTTAAGGAGAAAGAACATTTGATGTTGCATGTAAAACCTCCATGAGACTCTAGTGGCCTGCCTCGCCTTTACTCTGGATAGCTCAAATTCCTGTCTGTTTTAATAAAGTTGTAGAAGGAAAACTGAGTCTGTCTTTCACTTATCAGAATTGACCTTTGACTTGTCTTCCTTTCCTAAACCCATTTAATGTTGTCTCTACTGAGATGAGAGACTGAAACCTTAAAAGATCAAGACCCCCCCCCAAACCATCCAATGGGTAGATTTGCCCAAGGCCAAATGATTGTTAAGTAGCCATCCCACAATATCCCCATCACTACCACACTGCTCTCTTTTCAATAATTGGCATTGGACTCTCCTGCCTCCTGCCATTCAGATAACAGGCCCTACTTTGTTCAGTGGGCCATGGGCTTTCTTAATAAAAACCAAGAATTCTTGTCCTGCCACACATTAGGTACAATTAAACATCAGAGTTCTCTGCCATTTCTATGCTGAATCTAATAGACCCAAGGTCAAACAGTTCATCAGTGTGAATATTCTATTCCTCATCTATAAACCAAGGCAAGGGCCTCAAGGAGCCCCAGGTTAGGGGTAGTAGTGGAATGAAATAAGTGTAATTCTGTCTATTTTTTTTCAGATTCCCTAAACATTCCTAGTCCCTGCCACCTTTTATCATTTAAAAAAGTCAACTCCCTGAGAGGGTGAAGGTTTTGTGATAAAAGTGATAACCCAATCTTTTTTGACCTGCTGCTGCTGCTAAGCATAGCAGCAAACCCCTGTTAGCCTTAGATAACCTTTTTAGAGAGCCAAAAGACTGCTTTCTACTGCATAGAATACATTTTTAAATGGTGCCTTTTTTCTTTGTTAAACCATTGGCCCAGAGAGAACTTCTTTTGAAGAGGTCAACCAGCAAGCCCATTTATCACCTGCCACTCACAGTAAGGTAAAGGCAGAATTAATCCCTGTTCCTGCACTCTAGTCAGGAATGATAATGCACAGTTTAAGGTTTCTGAGTACTTTAATAGAACACCCCCACCCTACCCTGGATGCTGGAGTCCTAAAGCAAAACTACCAATTAAGCACTTATGTGTCAGAAAAATGTGCCTGACCCTGCAGATGTTCTAGGAGTATCTTTGTCTTCTGTGACCCTAGAGGCTCCCAAGAAAGACTGATGCTGGGTCTTTTGTCTGGTAAACTTAGATCTATTAAAAATCTGCTATGTCTGAACTCAGTTCCCTTGGTCTTTTGCCTCCAATGTAAAAATGGAGAAGGCAGCCCAGAAGCCTCTGTGGTCATCTAGTCTTATGGTTGGTTTTCACCTATACCAGTCTTGTCAAATTCTTTTTTTTTATTTTTTAGGTTTTTGCAAGGCAATGGGGTTAAGTGGCTTGTCCAAGGCCACACAGCTAGGTGATTATTAAGTGTCTGAGGCCGGGAGGCTTGTCAAATTCAAATAGAAAAGAGTCTATTAAACAATAACTGGCACCTCTGACCTAGACCTTGGCCTGCCTTGTCCTCCTCAGGATTCCCAAAGGGAGTATCTGGCCAACAAGCCTTTATTTAGTGAAAAACCAACTATGGGCCAGACACTGTGTTAGGAGCTAGAGTGATAAAAGACAAAAGATGAGAGAGTCTCTGCTTCTATTCAGGAGCATGTAAGAACAAACTAAATAATTTTGGGATATAATAAGCAACAATGTGGAATACCTGCCTCTCCATTGAATCGTAAAATATCATTGCTGGGAGAGATTTCAGACTTTAGAACTAATTTAATTCAACTGTCTCATTTTATAGAACAAGAAAATAAGGCCCCCAAAGGGGAAGTGAGCTGGCCAAGAGGCCCAGTGAATTAATGGGGCTAGAGTTAAGATGAGTACTCTGCGCAGCACCAAGTTGCTTCCACACTCAGTTTCTCTTTTTTCCTCACATGCAATAATCCTTCTGATCCAGGCACCATTCCTAAGATGGTCCCTGACCTAGAATGCCCCCCCCCCCCCCCCCCCCCCCCCCCCCCCGCTTAACCCTGCCTCCTAGACCCTGGCTGCCTTTGAGACCTCGAATTCCTTTCCTATCAACCAGGCCCTGGGGTGGAACAATTCTGGTAAAGGCAGGTGAGAAGGAGGCCCCTTACTATGAAACATAACTGCAGTTTACACCTCCAGTCACTTAGCTGATGTGCTCCTCTTCAATACACAAGGACCAGTAGTAGACTGTAAGTATAACTACATAACTGTAATATATACATATATATATATATATATATATATATGTATATATAATTGTGCCCTAGCATGCACAGTTACTTTCTAGCTACTTCTCATCCTTTGATTTACCAATTTAGATACCATTAAAATGTGGGCTCCACAGTTTTTTTTTTGCTTTTTTCTTTGTACCCTCAATCTTAGTCCAATGATTATCATAAATTAAGCATTTTATTAGTGATGGGTCGATTGACTCCGAGCAACTCGGGAGATCTCCTCGATGCTTCTGGTTTTTGGTCCCAATTCTGACATTTTTATGAATCTATGAAAAAGTCATTTCTTCTAGAACAACCTTCACCCTTATATTTATGCCCCTTCAAAGCTTTTCTCTATTCCCTCGCCCTAGAAGCCACAGAACAAGTTCTGCTTAGTTACCCTTTCTCTCCCCCAAAATATCAGAACTTTACTGTTCCCCCATAAGAATCTTTGCCCTGTTTCTGCTCTTCCTGCTCCCTCATTAATTTGAGTCATCTCAGATTAACAATTAAAAGGGAAAGGTACCTTCTGGAGCTGACTTAAGTTTTCCTAAGTCTGTGCCAGGCCTGGATTCCTAAGCTTTCTCCCTCTTCCCACAGCACTTAGTCCTCTGGCCCCAGGCTTTCAATTTAATAATAAATAGTTGACATTTGATGATTAATCCTCTTGTATATTGAAAAAGATGGCCCTTCCCCCTTTACAGGGGTCATTTCTCTGATTTTTAAATATCCAACCACAACCCTTATGTGTTTAAGAACAGGAAAGATGGGGTAGGAAGAGTTGGAGATTTGGAATCCAGGGACTTAAGTTGAAATTTTATCTGTGCCACTTACATGCTTCCTGACCTCAGGAAAGTCATAGAACTGCCCTAGGTCTCAGTTTCAACTTTTCTGGATCCTTTTCAGTTCTGAATCTATAATTTATTAAATAGCTTCCCTTGATTTACCTTGTTCTACCTCTCAGAATTGTAAGGAGAAGCAAAAAGGCTTAATTTAATTCAATAAGCATTTACGAAATCACTGGCAATGAGTTAAATATATAGTTAAGAGTTCAAAGGGAAAAAATGACGGTGATTTCAAGGGACTTACATATATCTTTTGGAGTGGGAGTGGATGGGAGGGGGATGTGTACAGATCATAAGATCACAAATTTAAAGCTTGAAGGGACATTGGAGATCATCTAACTAGTCTACTCATTTCATTTTATAACTGAGAAACCTGTGAATCCTTGTCCAGTGTAGTAATACAAGTAGTTAATGGCACAAGCAGAATTTGGAACAGGACTTTCCAATGCCAATTCCATGTGTGTGTATGTATATGTCTGTGTATGTGTTTATTATATATCAGAGAACTCTTGAAGATAAAATATTGTAATTTTGGGACCTGAGAGGTATGGCTGGGGCAGGACTACTACTCAGCTGCTAAGTGACCTTAGTAGCTTGGGGTCTCTGTACTGTTTTGCAATTGCCCCCTCCCCATGACTGTATGGGTAACTCCATCTTTGGAGACTAAGCCTGTCTTCCTGGGGATCCAATAGGGTCTTCAGACAGACAGGATTTGAAAGCTACCATTTAGAAATTCTTTCTGCCAGGATATAATTTGGAATTCAAAACTTTTTTTAAAGGTAAAAACTGTTTATATATGTAATTGAGGGGAAATATTATTTAAAAAATAACAAAGAACAAGGTTAGTCCAAGGAAGGGATATGAGAGGACATGTTCCCCCAACTCCTTTGGACAGATGGAGAATGTGATCCATGAGTATGGAACTTGGCATATGTTGACAGATTTTTTTCAATTTATTGATTGATTTGCTTCTCCCCCCCATCCCTCTTTTTTCTTTTCTAGAAAATTCTTGAGATGTGGAATGGACCTCTGAGAAAATAAAGGAAATATAGGGGAAAATTTAAGATAACATAAAAACAAAAGATATCAAATTTTATTTAAAAAGAAAAGAAATTCTTTATCTGGGCTTCTTTTTTTTGAGAAGTTAAAGCTGATAAAGTCATACCAGGCTGCCCACCTCTTGCACAACTCCTCCCCCTGCCACAGATGACTTCCTTTTTTCAACTTCCTCAATTGTCACTAAGTGAAATGCAAAGTCATCTCCATATTTTATATAAAGGGGCCTATTTTATAGATCAGTTTCCTAAGCAGATTGCATTTAGGAACCTATATCAAGGATATGGCATATTTCTTAGATAATGAGATTTTAGATTTGAAGAATCTTGTTTATGGTCGTTTAGTCCAATCTGTCTGATGCTTTAAAAGTTTTATTAAGGTTCTTTGTTTTTTATACCAAAGACACCTCTTGTTATGACTCTCCCTTCACACTTCATACCCCTTCCTATATCACAAAATGGACAGTAACATCACCTGCAATATTTATCACCCATAATCTTTCCATCTACCTACCAAGAAGGAAGCCATTTTCACTATAGGTACCCTGGAACCAACATTGGTCATGGCCTTAATCTGAGATCAGCTGCCTTTAGTGTTGTTTTTCCATTGAATTTTGGCATCCTCTTGTTCTTTTCATCATAGATCATTTTTTGCATCAACTCTGTGTCTCTCTGAATTTCTGATGTTTATTGATATGATCATACAATAAATGACTTAGATGTAGATCAGGAACTTTGAAGATTTAACCCTCTTATTTTAAAGAGGAGATACGCAGAAATCCAGTGATTCCTGAAGAGTCCCCAGATTTAGAATTTGAACCCAAGTATTCTGACTGCAAATCCAGGATACTTTCAACTTAATATTTCAAGACTTTAATATGCTCTAATATGTTTAGCCATTGTCTAACCAATGGATGCCCCATTACCAGTTTTCTGCTTTCAGAAAAATGATTTTTTTTTTATTATATATAGGCTTCTTCAGTGTTTAACTTCCTTGGGGAACATATCTAGTAATTTGAACACTGTCTCGAGGTTATTAATCATTTATTAATTTTTCTTACATAATTCTAAATTTTCTTTTTTATTCCAATGCTTTCATTTTACAGATGAGGAAATTCATGACCATACATAGAGGAGAGAATTTGCTCAAGATCATGTGGATTCTAAGTAAGCAGAAGCAGGGACTGAGTCCAGCTCCTCTAACTGTAGATTTGGTGGTCTTTCCAGGAAACCACAAATATCTCTAAAAACTGACCTGGTTAGATGTATGAAGAGGGATTTTCAGGAAGGCTCATGTTTTTTCTATCCAAATATATGCCTCCTACCCAAGGAAATGGGGTACTTGCCTAGCACCTTTGAATAACTCAATTCTCTCTAAATTTTCAGCAATGATCAGAGCAAGATGAAGGATGGGAACCCAGGATGCTACATTCCCCCAATGTTGAGTCCGATAGGAGGGAACTCGGGCAGACACCAATATGATGCATAAGCTGGTTCATTTATTGATTACAGTATACATACTTTTATACTTTTCATTTACGTAACCACTTACATAAGCATTTTAGCAAGCATTTTTTTCACATGCATTTCCTTGTGTGTGTCTTAGGTGATTGTTTTAAGAACCAAACAGTGTTATGAGAAACAGAATACAGAATGCTTTGAGAACCAAACGGTGTTATGAGAAACCAGAGTGCAGAGTGTTTTGAGAAAAGTGCAGAAGGTATTTTCTTAGAATGTGCTTTCTTATCTGAGCCTGGGAATACATCTTGTTAGCTCAGACATGCAGCTACTCCCTTATCTAAGCTCTGAAGTACATCTTGCTTGTTAAAGCACATAGCTATTTCTATGTTAACCCTTCATAGCTCTTAGCCTGAAACACATATGACACCACACCCCAAGAAAGGTTTGGTGTATTTGAGGTCAAACTTATCTCCCGTTGCCAAATTTAATGCTTTCTAACAAAACTTCTCTGGTATCTGGAAAAACCTAGTATATGTCATTTATAGATGTTTTAGCTTAAGAACATGCTTGTTCCCTCTCCCCTGGTGAGTAGCTCTCAGAAGTCCAGAATGTGAGTCTGAAGAGACAAAACCATAGATCTTGAAATTCAACACCTACCTAAAAAGTAAAGCTCTCTTCCACAATAGCCCTGGTTAATGGTCATCCAGTCATTCTTTGAAGAATTGATGGTAATTCACTTATAAAGCCCATTCTACTTTTAGATAGTGGTCATTGTTAGGAAATTTGTCCTCACTTGTGCTAAAATTAATCTCCCTGCTTCTTCTAGGCATTGCTTTTGATTTTGTCCTTTTACCAAGCAGAACAAGTCCAATCCCACTTCTATATGACAATTTTCCAAATATTTGGAGTACAATTATCATGCCTCCTCAAAGTCAACCAGAGGGAGAACAAAGAATGGAACTGACTTCTATCATATTCTAGAGAGATATGTTCTGGTTTCATTGACATAGGAAAGTCCCATTTGTGGAAGGAATTTCCCTTTTGCAATATGGCTTTACCAGGGTCACACAGCCTCCAAGCATCAGAGTAAAACTGAACACAAGGCTTCCTGGTTTCAAGGTCAAGTCTTTATCCACTACACCAGAGGTCTTAAAAGTTTTGTTTGGTCAGCAAAACAGGAGTGCTCCTGAACCAGATTAAAATGTAATTAAAAATATGTAATAAAATAAACTAAAATTCAATAAAACATAGATGATGATGCTGTGTAATTTTCAAAGTTAATGTATACCCACAGGGATCATTTTCTATTTGAGTTCTCATGAAGGTGTATCTTAGTGCTTCTCCAATATCTAATATAAAGCTTAGTTTAGGACTATGCATACCCTTTCACCTTGTAGTAATACCATGTCCTATATCCAGAAGACAGCAAAGAGAAAGGAAAGGTCTTATATGTACTAAAAATTTTATAGTAGCTCTTTTTGTCACAAGGGTAAAGAACTGAAAAGTAAGTGAGTGGTCATCAATTGAGGAAAGGCTCAACAAATTATAAAAAACAAATGGAAAACTTGTTTTGTATAAGAAATGATGAAAGAAAAATGTTTGAGAGAAATCTGGGAAGACTTGTGTGAACAAATACTGTCAAATGAACAGAAGACTTTATGTAGTAACATTGTAAAAAATGAACAATTTTTAAAGACTAAAAACTCTGATCAGTATAATGACTAATCATGATTTCAGAGTATCAATGATAAGAATATTATCTCATGACAAGGGACATAGATATATATAGATAGATAGATAGATAGATAGATAATGTGACACTCATTTTTGGACATGGACAATGTGGGAATTTGTTTTATTTGACCATATTTGTTACAAAGTGGATTTTTAAAAATTTATTTATTTACTTTGAATTTTACAATTTTTCCCCTAAGCTCACTTCCCTCCCCCCATCCCCCCAGAAGGCAGTCTGTTAGTCTTTACATTGTTTCCATGGTATGCATTGATCTGGGTTAAATGTGATGAGAGAGAAATCATATACTTAAGGGAAAAAATAAAGTATAAGAGATAGTAAAATTGCATAAGATAATGAGTTTTTTTTAATTAAAAGTCTTTTGTCTTTGTTCAAACTCCACAATTCTTTTCTTTGGATGAAATGGTGTTCTCCATCACAGATACCCCAAAAATTGTGCCTGATTGTTGCACTGATGGAATGAGCAAGTTCCTTAAGGTTGATCATCACCCCATGTTGCTATTAGGATGTACAATATTCTTTTGGTTCTGCTCATCTTGCTCAGCATCAGTTTATGCAAATCCTTCCAGGCTTCCCTGAATTCCTGTCCCTCCTGGTTTCTAATAGAACAATAGTGTTCTATGACATATATATATATTATATATATATATAATATATATATATATATATATATATGTATTGAAGGACATTTACTTGTTTTCCAATTCTTTGCCACCACAAACAGGGCTGCTATGAATATCTTTGTACAAGTGATGTTTTTACCCCTTTTCATCATCTCTTCAGGATACAGACCCAGTAGTGGTATTGCTGGATCAAAGTATGCACATTTCTGTTGCCCTTTGGGTGTAATTCTAAATTGCTCTCCAGAAATGTTAGATGAGTTCACAGCTCACCAATAATGTATTAGTGTCCCAGATTTCCCACATCCCTTCCAAAATTGATCATTGTCTTTTCTGGTAATATTGGCCAGTCTGAGAGATGTGAGGTGGTACCTCAGAGATGCTTTAATTTGTATTTCTCTAATAAGTAGTGATTTAGAGCAATTTTTCATATGACTATGTAACACTTTGATTTCCTCATCTGTAAATTGCCTTTGCATATCCTTTGACTCTTTGTCAACTGGGGAATGGCTTGGTTTTTTTTTTTTAATTTGACCCAGTTATCTGTATATTTTAGAAATGAGTCCTTTGTCAGAAATACTAGTTGTAAAAATTGTTTCCCAATTTACCAAAGTGGATTCTTTTAATGGGGGTAGGGGTGGGAAGATAGAAAAAAATTAATTGGAAAGGCAAAACACCTGACACAAATTACAGTAAAACATGTCAGGACCAATGCTAAATTATTTCTGCATTACCTGCCCTCATGCCTCTCTCCCTCCCATCATGGGTAATTTGAAATTATCATGTATGTAAGGATTACCCAAAGTACATAAGGATTCAAGTTAGTGGGGGGGGTGACCTAGACTCAATGAAGTTATCAGTTCTTATTTCTGAAATCCATTTATCTTGCTAAGACCCCCTTTTGTCCAAGAAGCTATAGTTAACCAATCTGCCTAGGCCAGAGTTCTGGCATGCAGAAGTACAGACTGCAAATACCCTAGAGGTTCTCTAGTCCAATCCCTTGATTGGACATATGACTCAACTGAAACTTACAGCAATGTAGTGACTTGCCCCAAAGTCCTGTAGGTAAGAAGTAGATGGGGCTTGAACCTTGGCCATCTGGCTCTAAGATCAAAGCTTCTTTCCACTATACTCAGTCCTTAGACTCCTACTTTTTCAATATCTGAAGGTTTATTGGTGTGTATCATCTGTTGTAGTGATGATGAATGATGAGTGAGGTCAAGACAGGTTGGTTGTTTTGTTTTTCTAATTTTAGAGAATTCAGAGTGGTATCCTGAAGGAAGCAATGGACTCAAAGTCAGAAGAGTTTGATCACAATTCTGACCTGGTTCTTACAGATTCATCTTTAGAATTCTAGGCTTCTGAGGAGGCTCTTGCTGACCTTCCCCTTTCCACAAAGGTGCAAATTTTATAAGACAATAATAGGTCAGTGTTCTGTAAGGGTTAAGGTTCACAACCACCCTTGAAATAAGTAGTTATTTTCATTTTATAAATGGAGAAATGGTTTCAAAGAAGAGAATAGTTCAATGTGCATTACATGGCTACCAACTTCTGAGACAAAGACTAGTTTCTATCACTATACCCTATTGCCAAAATACCTGGGACATAAAATCCAATATCCTCTGTAGTAGTTCAGTCAGGTATTATCAAACTGTGAACAAGATATAATATAGAGAGTAATGCCACTGTTAATCTGGGCTAACTGTCTTCTGCTAATGCTACTGGCCCAATCTGCTGGGGACCTGCCTAAATGTTTTGAGGAAAAGGGAGTCATTCAGCCCAATAAGAGCTTAGGTAGGCCAGTTTCCCATTGTCATACAGAAACTCTAGAGAGTTTTGAGAATGTTGATAGATAGGCAGAGTTTGGTTTATAAACTTGCTATATTCTTCTTTCTACAGGGCAGTCAGATAGTGATCAGCACATAGTGGTCCCCATAGGAAAAACAGAATATTGTAGCTACTTCCCCATTGCCATTTCCAGACTTTGTCTTTCTTACCATCATTCAGCAACTTCTTCTCCCTTGAAGTTTACTCTTAAAATTTTCTATTCAACTGAAATTGTGCTAATTTATCAAATACAGGCCCCCAAGCCATTCCTTTATTTCTAAATTCACCTCTAAGTTCACCATTGTTCTCTCTCCCCTAATTCTAGTAGTTAAATTTAGGAACTACACTAACCACATTATGCTCCCTCAAACTCCTTAACCTCCCAGTTCTTCAGTGTCCTTAAATCCCAAGATCTCCTCTTTCACTCCCTCACCATCTATATTTCTTCCACTTCCTTAATCAAAAAGTGACATTTTTCTATTTGTCCATGACTTCCTATCATACTATCTTTAAACTTATTTTTCACCCTAATCATAATCTCAAGTCTCTTTGAAATTAATACTTTCTCAAGCCACCACCCTCGCTCTAACTTCACTTTCCTTTTCCAATTTCAATTCAAGTAAAAATGTCCTCAACTTCTAAATCCTTCCTGCCCTATCATCACTCATCCCCTACCAAATCTCTCTTGGTTTTGCTTCCATCACCTACCTACTATCTTCCTATTCATGTCCTGCTTAATAGAATCATAGAAGTCAAACAACTGTGATTACTAGGTATATAATAAATTCTATCATCCAATTCCAACTGGGTTCCCATTGCAGTAAGGCAATCTCTAATTCCCCATATTTCACTCCTCACAGAAGCTATTCCCTGCCTTCTTTTTTTCTCTTCATATCTCCAGTTTACTTTTCTCAACTCAGGACCTCTCATTTTATTGAGGAAAAACTAACCTTCCTCTTTTTTTTTTTTCAGAACCCTTTGACATTATTGCCCACTATCTCCTAAATTAACTCCAACCTCTGAAAATGAAGTGGTCCACTTTGTCACAATGAACCACTCTGCATGTGCACTTGATCTTAACCTTTCCCATCTTCTCCAGATTGCACCCTCATTTATTGCTTCTTTGGCTTAGAACTTTAACCTCTTCCTATGTACTTGTTCCCTATTGCTTTCAAAATGCCCAAATCTCTTACATCTTTAATATTTCACTATATACTACTTTTTCCTTCAAACTATTCTCCTATAAAATCTTTCTTCCTTTTCTCAGCTAAACTTCTTGAAAAAAGGTGACTGTAATGCCCTTTTATCATACACTTTAACATTTTGTAATCTTGTTTCTAACTAAATTTTCACTCAATTAAAAATTCTCCAAAAGGTTTCCAAAATTACCAATGATCAGGCAACAGGCAAGTGATGAAGCAGCAGTGCAGATACATAGTCATAACCCTTGCTTCCATCAAGGTTGTTCATCTCATAATGTTGTTGATCATTCTCTTGGCTCTACTCCCTTTGCTCAGCATCAGATCCTGCAAATCATTCCATTCTTCTCTAAAATCCAACCATTTATGGTTTCTTAGAGAATAATAATATTCCATAGTATTCATGTACCATAACTTGTTCAGCCACTCCTCAATTGATCAATCCCCTCAATTTCCAATTCTTTGATGTTACAAAAAGAGCTGCTATGAATATTTTGGAACATGTAGGACTTTGCCCATTTTTTACAATTTCTTCTGGATATAGTCCTAGAATTGAAATTGCTGGGTCAAAGGGTATGAACAATTTTATTGCTCTTTGGGCATAGTTCCATATTGCTCACCAGAAAGGCTGGATCTGTTCACAACCTCACCAGCAGTGCGTCAATGTCCTGATCCTCCCACAACCTCTCCAACATTGATCATCTTCCCTTTTCTCATCTGGGTGTGAGATGATATGATGGTAAATTCTTCAACTTGAAAAGGCTACAAGCCAAGACTAAAGTGAAGGGAGTACTGGTGCCTGATTTTCTATTTGCTGATGATTTTGCACTCAGTGCATCCTCTGAAGCTGAAGTGCAACAAAGTATAGATAGATTCTTTGCAGCTTGTACTAATTTTGGCCTAACAATTAACACCAAGAAAACACAGGTGCTCCATCAGCCAGCACCACATCATCCATATGTGGAACCATCAGTTACAGCAAATGAAGTTTTGTGTACTGTGGACTCCTTCTCTAGGGAGGTACACATTGACAATAAGGTTTACACATGCATTTTCATGACTGGTTCAGTATTTGGGAGACTCTGAAAGAAAGTGTGGGAAAGAAGAGGTATTCAACTACCAAGCTGAAAGTCTACAGAGCCTGTGCTGACTTTATATATGCTTATGAAACCTGGACAGTTTACCAGCACCATGTCAGGAAACTGTGAATCATTTCCATTTAAATTGTCTTAGGAAGATTCTGAAGATCACCTGGCAGGAGAAGATAGCTGACACAGGTTCTTTCCGGAGCTAAACATTCAAACCATACTACAGAGAGTGCAACAACAATGGGTTGACCATGTTGTTAGAATGCCAAACATATGCTTGCCAAAAAGACTAATTTTTGAAGAACTCACACAGGTCAAGCACTCACAAGGGGGTCAGAAGAAGTGATACTGGAACACTCTGTAAATCTCTCTTAAGAACTTTAGAATTGATTGTACAGTATGGGAGACACTGGCAGAGGACCACCCAGTATGGTGTGCCTTCATCAGAGAGGGTGATGCACTCTATGAGGAAGGCAGAATTGAAGCAACTCAAAGGAAAGATGACATACATAAATTTAGAGTAAGCACCCCAGATGTTCACATGGACTATTTGTACATGACCTGTGTTAGAACAGCCTAAGCTGGTATTGGTCTCATCAGCCACAGTCAGAGACACTGTAATTTGTCTCAGACATGGTGATGTCATTTTGGTCTCCTTAGATAAAAGCCAAGAACCAAACAGCCATATTTATTCCTTGCTTACGTGTCCGACTATTCCTTCTCAGTCACCTTTGCTGACTTATCTTGAATACTATGTTCCCTTTGAGTAATTTTTAGGCCCTCTTCTCTTCTCACTGTGTATTCTCTTTCTCTCAGTGAACTCATCAGTTCCATAGATTTAATTATCATCTCTATGCAGATAAGACCTAGAACTTTACTAGGCAGAAGAATCTCATATTTCTATGTACAGCATCAATCTCTCCCCTAAATTTCAGTCTTATATTGCCAATTTCCTATTGGACATTTCAAACTGAATGTTCCAGAGAAATCTCAAAATCAACACATCTAAAATGTAATTAATTTACTTCCCCTTCCTTGCCAAATCTACTCATATTCTAAATTTCCCTATTTTCATTAAAGGCACCATTATTCTTCTCATATCCCATGTTTGTAACTTCCATAATACCCCCCAATCACTTGTTTTCCCTCACCTCACATATCCAATCAATTGATCTATCTCTTCAGCATCTGTAGCATCTGACTCTTTCTCTGGATTTCCATAGCCATTATTTTAGTTCAGGCCCTTATGGTTTCTCCTCACTCTGAGTCACCAAAGTGATTTTCCTAAAGCACAGATGCAACCATATCCCTTCCCTACTCATTAAACTTGTGAAAGTGTGATAATAAGTTTTTTCACTTGTGAGGAATGTAGGGTGTTGGTCTTCACAGGGTGTGGAGGGGGCCCTTAGGGAATCCATTACAAAGAGGGAATGGCCCAGCCAATCACAAAACTGGGAGAGTTTTCCTAATCCCATGGCAAATCCAAAACCAGTTCTCAACCATTCAAGAGTGACCTAGAGATCTTGACCTAATGCAACTGATTTTGTGCAATTAGGTAATTAAACATTAACCCACACACCCCCTATGACTATTGGGGCTCATCAGCATATCATGCATTGCATGAGGTGGGGGGGGATCATTTTAGGGGCATGTCATGGAATGGGTGGACCTCTTAGATTATTATAACTCAAACTCTGAGAGCCTATGAAAATCCAAGAGGGAGGGCAAAGAGTTTCTGAAGACTATAAATTACCTGATGTTCCAAGGCCACCTTGTATTTCACGCCAGGCGAGGTAACCATGTCTTGCAAGGTTCGTGAATAAAATCTACAATTTTCTCTCACTCTAGCAGGTTTTTTTTCATTCATTTATTTTTTATTTTTTTGGTTTTTGCAAGGCAAATGGGGTTAAGTGGCTTGCCCAAGGCCACACAGCTAGGTAATTATTAAGTGCCTGAGACTGGATTTGAACTCAGGTACTCCTGACTCCAGGGCCGGTGCTTTATCCACTGTGCCACCTAGCCGCCTTTTTTCATTCATTTATAACATCACTATTGCTAGTGAAAAGGTTGATTTCTTTACAACAGTATTCAGCCTTCATATTATAATAACCAGTAGGTAGAAAGTCAATGACTTATCTCCCCCACATTAAAAACTCAGGCAGACAATGATCTGGAAGCTTGACAATTTATCCTGCCCTCCTGGTACTACAATCCAGGAAAGAATGCCTTCTCCTTAGACAAGATATTATAGTATAAGGATGATCAACTTAATAGGATGACTCTAGGGAAGGTTCAACCTTTTGTCTATTCTTTGTTATGTTTATGCTGATTTCCCCTTCCTTACCAACTTCAGGGTTCTTTGTGGGGAAAAAAAAAATGTCTGGTAAGTTAAGGGAGGGTGCAGTGTTGAGAAGATCTCCCTAATATGAGAGAGATCACCTCCTCTAACTGCCTACTTTAGCCCCAGGCAGTACCTCCCTTCCACAGTTTTTCTTCTTCAGGGTCTCAGACTCAATTTCACTCTCCCTGTTCTATTCTTCCTAACTCTTCAACTTCATCTGTTTCTGGGCACAATGATTAGCAGACAGTAACTGCTTAATAAAAGCTTCATTCATTCATTCATTCTTTCTTTCTTTAGTACCACTTCAGACGAATAAATACAATTCAGGTCTTTGTCCTCATCTCCAGAAGAAATCAGAAATTGCAACTGTTTTTTGAAAGTGGAAAGGTCTGCTAAGGTAAATGAAGCATTCTGGGTAATAATTCATGAAAAACTGTTAAGTTCAGTATTAAAGAAACAACTTGGGGTTTGGGGGGGTGGTCTTTTCAATAACTTTTTGTTTCTTTTTTTACAGGATTTGAAAGATAAACTGGTATTATAAAGGTTGTCTATCATTCTCCCACCATCCTTAGTTAGGTCACTTCATTCTGTAAATCTGACATCTATAGTATGTTATTTTTTTTCTGTTTGACTGTAAACAAATCAATAAACATTCATTAAATACTCATATGGCAGTTAGTGTTGTGTGCTGCAGATACAAAAGTGAGACTTTGCCCTAAAGGAGTTTGTAGTCTTAAAGAATTCAATACTGTTCACAGTCATTTAAATACAAGATATATAAAAATACAAATACGGGATATATAAATACAAACAGAAGATATATAAAAAAAAAACAGCTGGGGACTCAGGAAAGTTTCCTTGAATAATGTTTTATTGTATTATTTGACTGAATTCATTACTTAGCTCATTGAGGGCAAGTCACTATATAAGCATCACATACTTATTAAAAACTATGTACAGTTCTCATTTTAGTAGTTTATGCAAATTGACAGAATCATAAGATTCTAGGTCTAAAGATAGAGTGGACCTCACTGGCTAACCAGTCCAACCTCCTCATTTTATTTTTTACTCATGGGGAGAATATTTTGTTGTTTGACAGGCATATCTAAAACCAGGTAGCTAACAGATGGAATATATCAAGCAGAGATGATTGTACATCACCTTTTCTTTACCATGAAGTTGGCCCTGGTCACCCAGGGAGTAAGCATCAAGTCCTCTGAATCAATGTTCTTTTCCCTCTTTGATTCTAAATCACTATCACATGAATTTTTGTGATACTAAAATTGGTCAAAAGAGCTAAACAACTTTTATTTTCTATTCTTCCCACCCACCCCCCACCACCATTGGCAACCTGCTTTCCCCAAACATAACTCCATTATTTTAGAGTGAAGGTGCCACAGAGATAAGGATTATTAAAAGTGGATGAAAGGGAATGGAATCCACCCCAGGGCACAAGTTTCTGAAACAGAAAAGAATGGACTTGATTTTCTATAATTATGATTAATTAAATTCAATTGTCATCTTTTCCTCTGTCACCTTCCTAGATAATTTATTTCTTATATAACAAATCTTATAAAATTTTAATGAACTCCTTCCTAGTGCAGAATTGATTGGGACCTCAGAGATCATTTAGTTCAACCCCCAGAGGCTCTTTTGACTCTACCAGGCTTTCTTAGAAATCACATAGAATCACATAATCTTGGGGTCTGAAAGGACCTCAGAAGTCACCAAGTCTAAATTCTCTCTTAGCAATAATCTTTTAACTAAGGGTTACTCAGTTACACCTATTCCATTACTGGATTTCTAATTATTAGAAAAATTTCCCCTTCTATTGAAGTTAGGTTAATCAATAAACATCTATCAAAATTCTTCTAAGTGTCAGGCATTGTGCTAGGTGCTGGGGATTCAAAAAACAGTAAAATATAATCTTTGCTTTCACCATGTCAACTGTCTAATGTTGAAATGATATACAAATAACTATGGACAATGAAGCTAAATATAGGAAAAATTGGAGCTAGTGAGCAGTAAAAACTTCCTGTAGAAGCTGGACGAGTATGTCATCTTGAAACTGAGCTTCAATACAGGATTAATTTTTCCAGGTCATCAAATGTGAAGAGGTCAGAGAAGCCAGGAGGTGGAGAAGAGGAGGGATTGGAGAGTATGTGGAGGAGGGATGTAATGTGTATGAATAAAGGAAAAGAGAAGGGAGGTTATGAAAGGGTTTGAAAACAAGGATTTTTATTCTATTTGATCCTGGAGGAGATATAGAGCCATTAAATTTTATTGAGTAGGGGTGTAATATAGACTTTTTTTTAAGGAAGATCATATTTGAAGCTGAGTAATGGATGAAATAGGGGTATGGGTAGGCAGACACCTCCTACCCTGTATTTCCCCCAAAATTAGCATGATTTTTTTCAGGATGTTTGTGATATAAGCCCTATCCCCAAAATAAGCCCCAGTTAAGATTGTCAGCTAGATGGATGCCTTTAGTACATCTATTGCAACACACAATGGACATATTGCATTATAATAATATTAATATATAATTAAAGTATATAATTGACATTAATACTTAAATGATAATATAAATTATAATTAAGTTTTTACAAATACTCAAGTGGGGCACTTTTGGAAGAGAGGTAAAGGCCTATATAAACAAATGAACTCAAACTTATTGCTGAATGAACAATCTGAATACAGACACAGGAATAACATGAGCATTTGATAATGTCTGGATGGAAAGAAAGTCCAACCCCTAATCATCACTAAGGGCAAAAAAGATAAGATTGAACATGTTTCAGGCATTAATGTTCTTGAAACCAAAAAAACCTGGTACACATGAGTAATTATAAGAAAATGGATTGATTTAATGCTGCCACTTGTTTTGCAATGTGGTCAGAAGCCTGCTAGTGTGGGATTCAGCCAGCACCAACCATGATAAAGACAGATAGAAGATAGAGGAAGAGATCAAACAATGATTCCTACAGGAATGACTGCCTATCTCCAGACCAGGTATTGCAGTAAACTTCAGGGACCATTTGCACATGAAAATCAGTGGCTACAGTCAAAATAGAATGGAGAGAAATAAGAGCAGAAACATTGTGAAGCTTAGCTTGCAAGAGGTTCTGATTTGGGTGAAAAATTCATCGGATAATATCACTGAAATGCCCTATGAACAAGAAGTGCTTATCTAAGGAGAGTTCTATTGCTGGACATAAGAGATTGGGGTCAATGGTTTCTACAGGAAATGGAGTTGGAAGAAATTTGAATCAGAATTTGGAGTTTAGAAAGTTATAACGATGTTCAAGAAAGAGATGACATGACTATATTTGAATAAATGCATGTTTTTACATGAATAAATGAGTAAATGGAGATTGTTGAACTTGGGAGAAAAAAAAGACATCTCCTGAAAATAAGTCCTAAATGTGTCTTTTGGAGCATGTTTTAATATAAACCCTGGTCTTATTTTGGGGGACATACAGTAACATTTACCCTATCAAGGGCAAAGACCCAGCTTATCAGTAGGTGATGAGGGCACCAGGATGGCAGTAGTGTCAGAAGGAAGAAAGGGTGTCTTTGCGAAATGTTACAAAGATAAAATTGCCAGACTTTGACAACAGATTGCATATGGGGAATGGGGGTAAACGGGAGTAAGGAGTGACAACCTAAGATTTAGGTTTAGGTTGTAAGCTTGGAGAGAAGGATAGTGGTAGTCTCTCTGGAGTGATTCCCACTGACAAGATAAGTCCCCTAAGTGTGGCTACTACTCTCCTCAGTGGCCGGGGAACCCAGTTCTTCCTCCCATAATTATCAGCTACTGCCAATTAATTATCCAGATTTAATTATCTTTTAGCAACGGAAATTTACTACAGTCATATAAGTGGTACAAAATAACTTCTCAAAAATTGGTAACACATTTGACCACAAGAATATGCAAAGTCTAGGTGAAAATGGGTTCAGTAAAGAGGATTCTAACCACTTAAAAGCATCTGTGCTAAGGAAAGGGGATAATACAATTTCTATAAGTCCTTTTACCAGAGTCCTCAAATTGTTCCCCTTAAATATTGTGTAAATGTTGTACTGGGCTCTTTGTAGAGCCTTAAATCTCTTTTTCTTGAGATATAATCTTCACTTTCTGATGCTATTTCAAAAATGGTGATGAAACTATCAGGTTCTTGGGCAAACCATTCTATTTGCTTCTACAAATTCCTCTATGGCATTGTCTCCTGAGCTTTCTTTGCAATCCTGGTCGTCCTTTTTTCTGAATGCATTACAGTTTGATAATGTACTTTTAAATAGTCAGTTCCAGAATCAGACACAACACTAGCTATGCACACAACCACTGCACTTTAAAATGATAACTATCATTTCCCTCACTTTGAATGCTATGCTTTTATTTAAAATTTTCAGTCATGCTTTTTTTTAGAGCACTCTAGTTCTAAATTCTCTCCCTTTCTTCTCCTCCTTCCCACAACCAATGAAAAGGTAAGTAAAAGAGTATTAGACATTAATGAAGTCATGCAAACCATATTAGTCATATTGTAAAACAAACAAAAAACCCAACTGTTTTATTTTAAAAAAACCTTTTAAAATTTTTATTAAAAAGCAAAAAAAAAGAATGAAAGTGAAAAAAAAGTATGCCTCAATATGCACCCAGAGCATATTAGTTCTCTCTTTGGAAGAGGACAGCATTTTTCATTTTGGGTCCTTTGAAATTGTTTTGGATCAGAAATTGTATTGATCAGAGTAGCTAAATCTTTCACAGTTGATCATTGTTATATTTCTTTTATTGTGCACAATGTTCTCCTGTTCACTTTACTTTGCATGAGTTCATTTAACTCTTCCACAGTTTTTCTAAAACCATCCTTTTCTGGTCTTTCTTGTAAGGCAATATTATTCCATCACAGTCATATACTAAACTTTTTCAGCCTTTCCCAGTTGATGGACATCCCCTCAGTTTCCAATTTTTGCCATCACAAAGAGAACTACTATAAATATTTTAGTTCATAAATGTCCTTTTCTCTTTTCTTTGATCTCTTTGGTATACAGACCTAATAGTTATACTGCTGGATTGAGAAAGAATACACAGTTTTATAGCACTTTGGGCATAGTTCTTAACTGTTCTCCCAAATGGTTGGACCAGTTTACCACAATTTTAACAGGAGTGTATCTAATTTTCCAAAGAGGGAGAAAATCTTTTAATTAGACTGATCAATACCTAAAATCTCAGATATCATATGTAATGTGTCACATTCATTGACACCCTCCCTTCTACACTTATGAATGAGGAAAATGGATTTATTCAATTTGGTCATTATAATTATATGGTGTTCAGTTTTGGTTATTTCCCCCTGTGAATCTATTCATTTTACAGATGAAGAAATTGGGACTTAAAGAGGGAAAATGACATTAGAGAGTTGGATAGCAAAAATCAAATCTGACCCCAAGTATTTTGTCTCCAAATGTTATTCTCAATATCAACTAGTCAAGTTAGCTATGATCTGAGAAAGCTATTAACAAAAATCAAGGGTAGTCCTTTATTCATTTAAGGAAGGTTTACTGTGGAACAGACTCCTTTGGCAGTCTGGTAAAGCCTAGGGACTCACCTAAATATTAAAGATGTTATTTCTTTCCCATCCAAGTTCATGTACCCACTGAAATCTGTCTGTGGACCTGAGAACCCCTGATCTAAGAATTTGGAAATGCAGTGTTGATGTAGTCCTATATGTGTGATAGCAGCATTCCTTATTTTCTCACTTAAGAGTATCAATTTACTAAGTGTCTTGTGAACTCATAGATGCACAAGCCCTAAGGTCAATATATTGGCTAGATATGTTGATCCCAAATCCATATCAATCTCAATAAAAATGTTTTAGCTAGGTGGAGAAGTGGATAGAGTAGTGGCCCTGGGGTCTGGAGGACCTGAGTTCAAATTCTGCCTCAGACACTTAGTAACTGCCTAGCTGTGTAACCTTGGGCAAGTCACTTAACCCCATTGCCTTAAATTAAAAAAAAAGTTATCAGATGCTCTTAAGAAGGAGAGACTTATTAAATCACAGAAATCTCCAATTATAATGTTAATATGAGGGAAGTTCTTTGTAAGCCTTAAAGCATTATGTAAACCCAAGTTATTGTTATCAGATCATCATCAAGCTCACCATTTGTTAACTAGACTTCGTTGCCAATCAGTTTCTTTGTAATTTCTTCCATTTGATTTAATTGTGGTATGTAAACCACTGGCACAGTGCATATTTAAATAGATATTTTTAAAAGATCAAGATACAGCTGGCATATTATTCTTTGTAACCACTTCTAAGTATCTCAAAGAGCTGATTAATATAGACTTTCTGAAATGTGCCTTTAATTAGGTTTTGTCCTCATTTCTAAGTGCAGTCCCAGGAATTTGTCCTTCGTGGTTGCCTCTATAAAAATGATGGAAGAAAAACTAATTTAGAAAGAAATTGTTGGTAAAAGAATAGGGAGGTTGAGAGGCAAACACTCCTAGAAGATTCCGAACTCCTGCGACAAGTCCAATTCTCTTTCATTGTTATGTTAATAACAGTAATAATGACAAACTGATTGTTACAGAATGCTTTTCCACTTTTTAAACTTTAGTTTTTCACAAGTAGGTGTTAACATTTTGTTGTTGATACAGACTGTGCTATTATTTATAAATGCTACATTTCCTCCTTTTGAAAGAATGTAACATTTAAGTTGTTATATAATCGAATAGTTCCCTGGACCGACAATACCTTAGATTTTTTTTTTCAAGATTTTGAGTTTTAGAATTTTTCCCCTTAGCTTTCATTGACAGAGACCCTAAGCTCAAATCCTGCTTCTCTCATTTACCATCCATAAACAGAAAGTGTTTATTTCAGTTTCTCTCATGGATGGATGACCTGATAGAATTGGACTACTAGCATAAACTGATTTCAAATTTTTGTTCTGAGGGATCCCTTCATACTCTTAAAATTTATTTCTTTCCATTTATTTTATTTTTTAGTTTTTTACTCCAGGGTCCATGCTCTATCCACTGTGCCACCTGGCCGCCCCCACACTCTTTGACTTTTTTTAAATGTTAGAAACCAAAACATCTTATTAGTATGAAAATAGTTTTGATCCCAAGGACTCCCCTTTTTTGATTTTCAAGTTCTCAAGGCCTATGTAATCACCTCCGTTTTGAACCGCCTGGGTCCTTAGTTTCCTTATCTGTAAAATGTCAGGGCTGGAGTTAGATGACCTCTGAGGTTACCTGAGAGCGCCTCCAAGTTCTAAGTGATTCCCATCTCCCACCTGCTGAAATCCCAGCTCTCCTTCCAAGGCCCAGGTCTTCTCGGAGCTCCACAGCCGGAGTTCCTCTCCGGCCTTCATTAGTCTGGTGGCACAGTTTGGGGTTTGAGGGCTTTTGCTTTTTGGTCCTTTTTCTTCGGCTACCTTTTAAGATTCTGGAGGGGAGGAACTTTCCTTATTTTTCTGTAATCTTTTCAGGACCTGGCGCTTCAGCTAAGGATCAGTGATAAATGAGCGCCGATACACCCATTCATTGATCTCTTCCCGGCACTGAAGTGGTCAGGCTTGGGGGGGCTGAGGACACGTGCTCGGCACAGCCCTTGCCCCCCTCGTTCATCTCAGCTTTGCTCCCCGGGGAGGGGACCGAGGGGCCCCCCTGCCGCGGCGCCGTGAAAGCCGCCCCACCACCTCAGGGGCCGCCCCCAGACCCAGGAACCAAGGGGGGCGCTCTCCCTGGGCTGCCGGGCTCAGCGAGGGGGCAAGGGGCCCGGGCACCCGGCGGACGGCCGCCTTCTTGTCCCGCCCTTCTCCTCTCCCTCAGTCACCCAAGGTCACGGCGGGAAGGGTCGCGGGCCCGCCCGAAGCGGGCCCGGGCAGGGAGGGAGCCCAGGCCGGGCCGAGCCTCCCCTTGGGGGGAAGGGAGAGAGGAAACGTCGGTTGGAGACCAGGAAGTGGTGGGGTGGGGGAGGGGCCGGGCGCGGCTCCGCGCCCCTCCCGGGGTCGCCGCCCTTCCGCCCAGCCGCCCTGGCTGCGCGGTCCCGCTCCCGCTTCCTCCTTCCTCCCAGCCCCTCCCTAGAAGCGCGCGCCCGAGGCCGGGGCACGCGGACTGGGCGTGGCGAGTCGGGCTGACGCGCCGGGCGGGGCGCTCCGTGCGTGCGTGCGTGCGTGCGTGCGTGCGGCGCGTGGGGCGCGGCGCGGAGCGGAGCGCGCTGTGCGCCAGGCGGATGTCCGGGCCGGCCGGGCCGGAGCTGGCGAAGGAGATGGCGGAAGGTGGAGGCTGCGGGCAGCGGCCGGACGCAGAGACCCAGAAATCGGAACTCGGGGCCTTGATGAGGACGGCGCTTCAACGTGGGGCGCAGTGGTGAGAACCCGAACCCCGGCCGCGGAGGGCATGCGGCCTGGCCCCGGCGCCCGGCAGCCCCTCCCGCGGGCCTCCCTCCCCGGCCAGGCCTTCGGCCCCAACCCGGACCAAGGCTTTCCTTTCTCCTCCCTCCCGAGCGCTGGCCGCCCTTCTGTCCAAGATGAGGCTCGTAGCTCCCCTTCCCCAGCCCGGCCCGGGCCTGGCTCTGGAAGCCCTCAGAATGGCCCTTCCCCTCGGCCAGCCCCGGTTCCCTCGTCTCCAGCCAGGCCCGGCGAGGCCTCTCACCTGATCCTCCACAGTAAAGGCCCGTTGACCCCCCCGTTCGGCACGCCCCACGTTTTCTTGTTCCTCCACAGTGTCACATTCCCCTTGCAGTCATCTCTGTCAACCCTAATCCTTCTCTGTCCCAGATCTCCCTCCTTCTGACTAACTTTGGAACCTTTGACGCTGACGCTTCCATAACCCTCTGTTCCTCTTCCTAATTGTCATTTGCACCCCCGGAGGAAAGTTGCTTGGAAGTGAATTCCGAAGGGGGTGTAGGAGGAACTGGGTTCTGAGTAAGTAGAGACAGGTATTCCTAGGAGTGCAAAGGATTGAGAAACTTCTTTGAAAGGAGGGTGTGGGTAAAGATGAAAGATGGTGTCTCTATCTACAGTGGATTGGTTGAGACCTTGTAGATCCAAGACAAAATACCTTGCATTGATAGTAGGATTGTGGAAGCTGGGAAGTGTTTTGTAGATAGAATTGATAGGACCAAAGAGAAGTTTGGTAGCTGCATTTTGGAGTTGGAGAGGAAAGTATGGGGGAAGAATTAGTATTCTAGATTTAAGGTAACCAAGTTTTTCCTCAGGATGTGGCATTGAGCTGAATGCCAGCTGTTTTAATCCTGAAAAGCTAAAAGTGATACCCCAAATTTGTCAGTTAAAAAGGAATGGAATTCACTTAGATTGAGAGTGGGAATATGTCTTGCACATAGTGGTTATATATGTTAGGCTGGACCTGTGATTTTTACTGTTCGAGTTACCTAGAGGGTTCAGAATTTAGGTGACTTGTTCAGGATCATCCTGTTAGTAAACATTGGTGGCTGGATGCCTTTCCTGCCTCTTCTTTTCTGACTCTTGTTTTCCTTCAACTACTTCTCAATCTACAGCCCACCCTGCCCTTTACTTTGCACTCAGTGAGTTTTGTTGCACTGGATAGAGCACCTGAAGTCAGGAGGATCAGAGTTCAGATACGACCTCAAGATACTTATTAGCTGGGCAAGTCACTTACCACTGATTGCCTTGCATCCAGGGCTGTGTCCAGTCCACCTGATTCATGTTATGACTCTGGAGGAGAAAGTGAGACTGGGTGACTTAGCATGGCACCCCAGGGTCCCTCAAATCCAATTCATATGCATGTCATGGCATCACCAGGTTGATGTCACGGTCTTCTTAGAGTACAAAGGACAAACATCATTATCATCAATGAGTTTTTTGAATCAAATGACACTGCTTAAAGTTATAGTTAAGTTAGAAAATTTATAGTGAGTTGTTGGAGAAACAGGATCAAACTAAAGTAACTCCAGGGATAGGTACATGGTGGTAATTCAAAACAGATTCTAAAGCCAACAGGCCATGGAGAGTTAGAAAGTGAACCCAGGAAGATAAGAAGACATTTATTTTATGAGCAAAACCCTTAGATTTTTAGTAACATTTTGAGGAGATTTGTAGGGAGATATTCAATATCCTTAAAGTATTCTCTGCATCATACAGTTAGAATCACACTAGTTTTTTTTTAAATACAGATTTTCATTTTTCAAAAGAAGTGAATGGGGGGCAGCTAGGTGGTGCAGTGGATAGAGCGCTAGCCCTGGAGTCAGGAGGACCTGAGTTCAAATGTGGCCTCAGACACTTAATAATTACCTTGGTCAAATCACTTGCCTCTATTGCCTTGGGAAAAAAAACAAATCTAAAAGAAGTGAATGAGTAGGATGACAGGCAATGTATATTACATTTAATACTTACATTTATTAATCTTTTGTTCTCTGCCAGAGCATTTTGATACTCAAAGAAAGGATATACAAAATATAGGCAGAAGACAGACCCTTCCGTCATGGAGTTTACATTTAATTTTTTTTTTGAGCTTGCAGTTTAACCAAACAGTAACATTTACAAACATTAGAGAGGAATTGTAATAGAATCATAACAGTGTCATAGGCTTCATTGCCTGATTTAAAAAATTTGATTATAGAATAATGTACTCTTGAGGGTATTTAGTCATACAAATTCTTCATTACTTTTTGCAATATACAGATGCCATAATTCAAGTAGGAGGTTAGAGAGTTGAAGTTTGAGATTGCATTCTCAACTTCATCATTGTGACTTTCTGAATTTATTTGGAGAGTTCTTTATGGAGATATACTGTGCCATGGACATTGTAGTTACTGTTAATTGGTTGACTGCAGTAGTGAAAATGCAACACAGGAATGTACTAGAACCTAGAGAAGGGAGGTTTTCACTGATCTAGGTTGATGTAAGTGGTTCTGTGATTTCAATTTTTTCCCTGAACTCATTAGCTCTCAGTAAATCCTGGGGTATATGCCTCAGAAAGTTGTGTTTTGCAGCTGTACAGAAATTTTCCCCTCCACTTATAGTTATAATATTTATTATTGGAAGTGCTTAAAACACATACATATACCCCAGATTTGCTAAAATTTCCCTAACTATATAAAACAGATTGAATGTAAAATGATAATTATATAGCTTGGCAAGAGAAAGGGAGCACAATTGGCACATTTCTATAAATACTAAAATCCTTACTTGATGCAGCATATGGATAGACTTCTTTTTGAATGAGCTTGAAAGGCTATCTGAAATATTACAGTATCGTTAAATCTACTGAAAAATAAAAACTTACTGCTATTCAAATTGGCAAAACAACTTTAGTATAGATCAGGGCAGAATGTTGAGTAAATACTTCATTTTACAATCCCAAATTGGACCCATTTTACTTGTCTCAAACCCCACGTTTCTCCTTTTTTGGGATAGCTTGGGGAAGTAACTGAATCCATATTTATAGAGTATACATATGCTTTGGAGGAGCTTTTGCCTCTTGAGATTTTCTACATTGGTCAAATTTTTTTTTTCTAGGTATCTGATTGACAGCAGGTGGTTCAAGCAGTGGAAGAAATATGTGGGCTTTGATAGCTGGGATATGTACAATGTGGGAGAAAACAACCTGTTTCCTGGCCCAATCGATAATTCCGGACTTTTTTCAGGTAAAATGTTAATTGCCTCTTGGAATGTTCAAGCAGAACAGTAGACTGAGACAGAGTACTTACTATCTATAGCATTTACACTGTGAACCAGATTTCCTTTGGTTGGATATATATGGAAGTGAGACTCACATCAGACCGTGGAAATTGATGCTCAAGGTCATGATTATAGGGGAAACTTTGGCAAAATGTCAGGAAGAAATTGAGGTACTTTTTCTTTGACCAGATAGGATTAAGACCCTTTAATTTTTCCTTTTCCCTCTCGAATACTTTTTCTTACATTGTATTTTTATGAGGATGGAAAGGAGATAAAAAATCAGAAACATAAAGTAAAACCTTTGAAAATTGTACCTGAAGCCCTGTCCTTGGGGATTCTGAGTAAATTGCTTTCTAGATGGGACAAATGACAGGATCAGTTGGAATTATTAGATCCTTTGTTATTTCTCTCTTAGATCAGAGTTGACATGTGGGTAGTAAGCTAGTATCTAAGCCAGACTAATGAACTTCCAAGAATGGATTGACCAGGGTCAAATTTATATGTGATAGACCATTCAAAGCATCCTGTGACCTCATCTCCTATTTCAATAAATTGGATGAAGACAGTATTTTTTTTCCTACAAGATTAAAACTATATCTGGGGGTAGCTAGGTGGTGCAGTGGATAAAGCACCGGCCCTGGAGTCAGGAGTACCTGGGTTCAAATTGGGTCTCAGACACTTAATAATTACCTAGCTGTGTGACCTTGGGCAAGCCACTTAACCCCGTTTGCCTTGGAAAAAAACTAAAAAAAAACAACAAAACTATCTGAAGTATTTGCATGTGCAAGTGAGAAATATTCACGTCGGTAGGCATCATGGTGTCTTTGAAGAGCTAGATTTAGGGACAGAATACCTTTAAATCCCAGCTTCAGTACATCCTAGCAAGTCATTTAGTGTTTCTGAGCATTAGTTTTATTGTCTGCAAAATGACGATAAAGCCTCAGAGTTGTTGCGAATAAAGTATTTTGTAAAAAAGTGTTATATAAATGTGAACTATCATCAGAGGAATTCTTTTGACAGAACTAGTGGGAACAGTAATGGGGAGGTAATATTTGGCAGTTACTCTTTTTAGGGGAAGGTTTCATTTAAGACTTTGCTTGAGTAAGGTTTCAATGCCAATTCATTTTATTTCTATTTTATTTTTTTTCGGTTACAATTTATTAGTAGCATTGATCAAGAAGTCCCAAGGTCAGAACTGTTACATTGTTTTCATTCTTCTATCTTTTAAAAGTTTTTATTCTGGAAAACATCAAATAATATCAACAGAAAACGAATGTACATGAAACTGACTATTTTTATGTATATTTTGCTTTTCATTTTAAGTGTATAATTCAACATATCTCTCCCAACAGTTTTTTTTAGCATTACCCCATCAGACACAATTCAGCCCGAGTCTTTCTTTGAAACTACCCAAATATTGATGACAGTCATAGGAGTTATTGATAACATTTTCACATGTAAAAAATCAAGAAATTTGACTTTGAGTCCCTTACAATTAATCTTTAAAGTTTATCTTATTTTCTCTAGGATCTTATATGTTGATTTTCCATTATGTTTTTCATTTTTTAACCACAAAGACTGGAAAGTATTTTCCATTCAGGATCTCATTTATTTATTTGTTTATTTTCCCAAGTGCATACAATGGTAGGTTTAAACAATCTTTTTGCAAGGTTTTGAGTTTCACATTTTTCTCCCTTCTTCCCTTCCTTCCCTCCACCCCAACAGAAAGCTATTTCATATAGGTCATACATGTATAACCATGCTGAATGTATATCCATATTAATCATGTTTTAAACGATGAATCAAATCAAAACGAGAAAAAAAAACATTGGAGAGAAAATACACTAGGCAACTTTTAAAAATTGGACATAGTAAGTTTTGGTCTGCATTTAAACTTCATAGTTTCTTCTCTGGTTGTGGGTGGTATTTTCCATCACAAGTCTTTTAGAATTGTCTTTGGTTATTGTGCTGCTGTGCATCATAGTTGATCTTAATCTGGTATTGTTGTTAGTGTATACAGTGATTTTTTGGTTCTGCTCATTTCACTCAGCATCAGATCATGCCAGTCTTTCCAGTCTATTCTAAAGTTCCATCCCACATGATTTCTTATAGAATACCAGTGTTCCATCATGTTCATATACCACAATTTGTTCAGCCATGCCTCAATTAATGGACATCCCCTCAATTTCCAATTCTTTACCACTACTAAAAAAATTGCTATAAATAATTTCGCATTCTCATTGGGATATAGACCAGTAGTGGCATTGCTGGATCAAAAGGTATGTAGTTGTCTTTTTTTATTGTAATTTTCAGGTAGTTAATGATTGTACTGTTTCTCTCCAATTTGTTGTTTTTCTGATGAGATGTTTCACAATCTCTTCTATTTTTCATTCTTTTGACCTTGCTTTATTATTTCTTGGTGTGGTAGAACATTATTAGTTTCCCCCTCTTCAAATCTAGTTTTCAAGGAATGATTTTCTCCCTTAAGTGTTCTATATTTTAAGTTGGTTGACTTTTCATAATTTTTTTGAATTGCTTTTATTTTTGATTTTTTTTGGGTTGATTTTTTTTTTTGCAAGGCAAATGGGGTTAAGTGGCTTGCCCAAGGCCACACAGCTAGGTAACTATTAAGTGTTTGAGGTCAGATTTCAACTCAGGTACTCCTGACTCCAGGGTCGGTGCTCTTTCCACTGTGCCACCTAGCTGCCCCCATATTTGATTTTTAAAGTTCTTCCAAGAGCTCTTTTCTGTGTTTAGGATAATTTGACATTTCTCATTGAAAAAGGAGTAGTTTTTTTTAGAAAGATTTTATTTAGAGTTATAAAATTTTTCCCCTAATCTTGCTTCCCTCCCCCCACCCCCACAGAAGGCAGGTTGATAGTCTTTACATTGTTTCCATGCTATACATTGATCCAAATTGAATGTGCTGAGAGAGAAATCATATTCTTAAGGAAGAAACATAAAGTAAAAGAGATAGCAAGATCAGACAATAAGATATCAATCCCCCCCCCCCCCCCATATTAAAGGTAATAGTCCTTGGTCTTTGTTCAAACTCCACAGTTCTTTCTCTGGCTACAGATGGTATTCTCCATCACAGATAGCCCAAAATTGTGCCTGATTGTTGCACTGATGGAATGAGCAAGTCCATCAAGGTTGATCATCACCCCCATGTTGCTGTTAGGGTGTACAATGTTTTTCTGGTTCTGCTTATCTTGCTCAGTATCCCTCCAGGCTTCCCTGAATTCCTATCCCTCCTGTTTTCTAATGGAATAATAGTGTTCCATGACATGCATATACCACAGTTGGTTAAGCCATTCCTCAATTGAAGGACATTTACTTAATTTCCAATTCTTTGCCAACACAAACAGGGCTGCTATGAATATTTTTGTTCAAGTGATGTTTTTACCCTTTTTCATCATCTCTTCAGAGTATAGACCCAATAGTGGTATTGCTGGATCAAAGGGTATGAACATTTTTGTTGCCCTTTGGGTGTAATTACAAATTTCTCTCCAGAAAGGTTGGATGAGTTCACAGCTCCACCAACAATATATTAGTGTACCAGATTTCCACATCCCTTCCAAAGTGATCATTGTCCTTTCTGGTCATATTGGCCAGTCTGAGAGATGTGAGATGGTACCTCAGAGATGCTTTAATTTGTGTTTCTCTAATAAGTAGTGATTTAGAGCAGTTTTTCATATGACTATGGTTGACTTTGATTTCCTCATCTGTAAGTTACTTTTGCATATCCTTTGACCATTTGTCAATTGGGGAATGACTTTGCTTTTTTTTTTTTTTTTTTTTTTAAGGCAAACGGGCTTAAGTGGCTTGCCCAAGGCCACACAGCTAGGTAATTATTAAGTGTCTAAGACTGGATTTGAACCCAGGTACTCCTGACTCCAGGGCTGGTGCTTTATCCACTACGCCACCTAGCTGCCCCTGACTTGGTTTTTTTAAAAAAAATTTGACCCAGTTCTCTTTATATTTTAGAAATGAGTCCTTTGTCAGAAATACTAGTTGTAAAAATTGTTTCCCAATTTACTACATTTCTTTTGATCTTGGTTATGGTGGTTTTGTATGTGCAAAAGCTTTTTAATTTAATGTAATCAAAATTATCTAGTTTGTTTTTTAATGATGTTTTCCATCTCTTCCTTGGGCTTAAATGGCTTCCCTTTCCATAGATCTGAGAGGGTAAACTACAAGGAGTAGGCTTTTTAAGTTCATTGTTTTCCTCTGTATATGAATCCTGATCTTCCCTATCCCTATAGATGCTATTTATGGTTGGGTTCTTTCTCCTTTGCTTGCTCATTTTTATTTTGTTTCACTTAGTTTTACAGCTATTAGTAATAAACAAGTTTTAGTTCATAGATATGAGGAATTATGACCAAGTCTCAGATTCTTCTTACTCTTTTCTTAAGTCTGTCCCAGGGCCCAACCTTGAACTTTCCTCTCCACTCTTGAGCTATGGGTAGTATTCCTAGTCACAATGTCCTTCAAATTTTTTTATTTCTTGTTCTTTTAGGTAGTCTTAGGAGGACAAATTCTAACCCTAATTTTTGTTTATTTTTGCTACTCTACATTCCCTGTGAGACAATGTTTTACATTTTTTTTGAGGAGGTATTTGGAGAAGCGAAAGTTTTCTGACCTACTCTTCCAATTTTACTTTTTTATTTTTTACTGGGCAATACAATTCCATTACATTCATGTATCATAATTTGTTCAGTTACTCTCTTATCAAATCTGGCTTATCTTTTTTGTCCCTACTGAACATTGTTCACTTTTTTTTTTTTTAAGGTTTTTGCAAGGCAAACAGGGTTAAGTGGCTTGTCCAAGGCCACACAGCTAGGTAATTATTAAGTGTCTGAGACTGGGTTTGAACCCAAGTACTCCTGACTCCAGGGCCGGTGCTTTATCTACTACGCCACTTAGCCACCTTTATTGTTCACTTTTTAAAAACAGTTTTAGAATAAAATTTTCATGCCTTTTGTTGCTGCATCATCTCAATTGTCTGTTACAATCTAGAAAAACCAATAAATCCAATTCAGCAATGCACTGATGATAACTAACTTACCAAAATTTTGGAGACTTAAATCCAACTTTTTTAATGAGACTGGCAAGGAGGGCAGTTTTTTTATTTATTTGTTTGCTTATTTATTTATTTATTCATCCATTTATTTATTTATTTATTTATTGATTTTTGCAGGGCAATGGGGTTCAGTCACTTGCCCAAGGCCACACAGCTAGGTAATTATTAAGTGTCTGAGGCTGGATTTGAACTCAGGTACTCCTGACTCCAGGGCCAGTGCTCTATCCACTGTGCCACCTAGCTACCCCAAGGAGGGCGTTTTTCATCATTTCTTCAGAGACCAAGAGTCCGCTACTTTTCACTTTTTTCCTTGACATTATTTTAGTCATTGTAAATATTTTCTAGTTATCAGCATTCTGTATTTCAGGTAGATCTTCCCATGCTCATCTCAGTTCATCTTATTAGTTGTTTCATATGCCAGTATATTTATATGCCACAAATTTCTCTAGCCATTCTGCAATGTGGACAACTTCCCTTCCAATTCTTTATTGCCATAAAGAATGCTCTTGGGGGTTAACCCCATTGCCTTACAAAAAAACTTTAAAAAAAAGGAATTCTTTGTTTTATTGGGTCTAGTTCTTTCTAAGAGAACCTGCTATTTTTCTTTTTTAAATGACAGCTTAGCTAAAGGTCACACACACACACACACACACACACACACACACACACACGAAGGAATTTACGGTTTATTTAGTCTCACCTTGTGTTGGAAGTTGGAAGTAGCAATGTCATTAACATGACTAACCTCTGCTTGAGTGCTGTTGAATGATGTTACTTGGGGAGGTTGGCAATATTGAATTTTTAAAAAAAATATTTATTTGTCTTTTCAACTATATGCAACAGTAATTTTTAACCAATCATTTTGCTAATGCTAAACATAGATCTATATTGATCATGTTGTGAGAGAAGAATTAGATCCAAATGGAAGAAAGAAAACATTAGAGAGGGGAAAAAATGATATATAAGACAACTTTTAAAAAAAATTGAAGATAGTAAGTTTTGTTCTTCATTTAAACTGTATAGTTACTTCTCTGCATGTGGATGATATTTTCCATTACAAGTCTTTTAAAATTGTCTTTGATTATTGTACTGCTGTATTGAACAAATTCATCATGGTTGGTCATCACCCCATGTTATTGTTAAATATTTTTTAAAAAGTTCAATATTCAATATTGCCAACCTCCCCAAGTAGCAGCATTCAGCAGCATTCAAGCAGAGGTTAGATACAGTGTTCTTCTGGTTCTGCTCACTTCACTCCACATCAGTTCATGCAAGCCTTCCCAAGGCTTTTCTTGAAGTCCCTCATGATTTCTTATAGCACAGTACTATTCCATCACATACATGTGCCACAATTTGTTCAGCGATTCCCTAATTGATAGACATCCCCCTCAACTTCCAATTCTTTGTGATTTTGAAAAGAGCTGCTGTACATGTGGGATTTTTACCCTTTTTTTCTTTTTGTTTTTTAGGTGTTTTGTTTTTTTTTTTTTTGCAAGGCAAATGGGTTTAACTGGCTTGCCCAAGGCCACACAGCTAGGTAATTATTGAGTGTCTGAGGCCGCATTTGAACTCAGGTACTCCTGACTCCAGGGTCGGTGCTCTATCTCCACTGTGCCACCTAGCTGCCGCAAGATTTTTACCCTTTTTCATGATCTCTTCCGGATACCGACCCAGTAGTGGTATTGCTGGATCAAAGGGCATGCACAGGCAATATTGAATTTGATAAATGAGTTAAAGTTCTTTGAGTCTGATTATATAGGAATGTGATATTTCATTTGATAAGTAAGATATTATCTTTTATTAGGTCTTCATGCTGTCAGTCACCTTGGTTTTCAAACCTATTTGCTCAATGATAGAGGTCTTGTGAGTGATTTTGAAATGCATAATTAGGAAATTATGGAAAAATTAGGAAAACTTCAGGAAAATTTCACTCAGTATGCACATCCTGTATTAGTGAATATACACATTCACATGCTGACATATTTGCATGTGTCCTAGTGACAGCAGGATTTCATAGTTTAGATTCCCTCTTTAGTTTTTCCCCTCCATTCTCTCTCCTTGTGGTCCAACTAGTGTTTTGTCTGGTATTCCTCTCCATTACTTCTGCCTAAGAAACTTGTGGAATGGAAATCTATATTTTGAAATTATGCTATGATTTTAGCACTGATAGAACTAAGGGCATGCTCCCCATTTGATTGTGGTGTCATAATACTAGGGTGTTAATGAAAATAGTGCTGCATTCTGAATAGGAAGTTTGATTTGAAGTGTGGCCTACTGAATCTAGGCTAGAGTGAATTGAATTTGTCATTTGCTTTGCCCATAATGTCTGAAAAAACGAATGGAAAATAATGTGTTAAATGTTACTATGTGTCATGAACTGCTGAACTTTGGAGATGAAAAGAGACAGTCTCCTTTCTTGAGGAACTTACATTGTAATGAGGAAGAGGTGACTTTGGATGAGAAAGCTGTAGGGTTTAGTTAATGGCATCACAGTGAAACAAATTGAAACATTCTATTTGGAAAACATGACTGAGCTTATGTTTCCTAGTTTCAGAAATAGAGTGGGTGTGGCACAGTGTTTAGAGCACTAGCTCTACTCATTTAAGTAGTTGGAGAGTATATGAGATGATCTGAGAATAGGGAATGAAGCAAAGCATAATTGGGGTTTTTCTGAAATAGTGGCCCAGGGGTGGCTAGGTGGCGCAGTGGATAGAGCACCAGCCCTGGAATCAGGAGGGCCTGAGTTCAAATGTGGCCTCAGACACTTAATAATTAATCTAGCTGTGTGGCCTTGGACAAGCCACTTAAACCCGTTGCCTTGCAAAAAACCTTAAAAAAAAGTGAAATAGTGATCCAGGAAATGCATTCACCAGCCAGGAAACCAGGGACTCCAGGATAGAAGTTTTAGAGATGAAAGGGTTGACTCTTTAACAGCATGATGGTCTCTCATGTAGTTAATTGGTCCTCCTCTAAGGAGATTGCCAGATGAGACTCTCCACAATTAATTAGGGTAAACATCCATTTCTTGCATATTACTAGAAAAAATACATGAAATGTAGTTGAGATTTTTTTTTTGGCTAATCGCGTATCCAAACTCATTTCAGAATGATCATCCATAGACATAATGATTCAAAGTAAAAGTTGTCAAATTAGAACACCACATATGATAATTATTAAATATTAAAAAGCATAATAAAACCAAACTTAATAAGCAATGAAAAGAAATCAGAAAGGGACACAGGACAGATGATCATTTTGTTCTTTTATATTGGTTCAGTTGATTAGAGAACTTACTGTGAATATTATAACCCCTATTGCCCCTAGTCATTCTATGTGATTCTTGTATTTCTGTATGTTTTCAGAGGTTCCATCCAATTCAAGGCACAAATAAATTTATTATATTTGAATTTGAATATTCTTTGAGTTTTTGATTTTTTTGAAATAAAATCAAGTTGTAAATAGTTTAGCTATTATGACTTGGGATTCATTCTCATAACTGCTTGTTAGTATTTGTTGATAATGTTTTTTTAAGTTTATGAATTAAATTTTTTAGAAGAATGCTGTGTATATACCTTTGTATACTTCATAGTAACATGAAGGAGAATAAACGAAATACTTTGAGCTTTTAAGAAATTGCTATAAAAATGCCAGCATAAACACTTTTGGTTATGGTATCATTACTATGTCAAACAAGCATTTAAATACCTATGGATTGTGAGAAAGTCTGCTAAAAAAAATGTACTATATACGTATTGAATTCTTCTAGGCACTATTTTCCCCCCATTTCCTCAAAACTCTAAGGTTGTTGTCTTTTCCTTGCTCTGACCTTGTGTAGAATCTTGCAACATCTATCTTTTTGGTAGATGTGAGAGTTTTCAGAGAGCAGGAGGAACCATACATAAAAGCAGGTCAGATGGAAATTATTGAATAATTAGTGAATTTTTCACTGATAGTTGAGGAATGTACTCTTCCTTCCTGCATTCCTCAGAGCTCAGCCAAAGCATTCTTTTGCAAAGGAAGTCTTTTCTCATTCCCTCAGTTGTTTGCACTTTTCTTATTAAAAAGACCTTGTGCCGGTTTCGTGTCTGTTATATATCAAATATATACTTATGTATCTAATATGTATGTAATACAATATATTTGTGTGAACTGCAAAATTCCAATGAGTAACAAAAATCATTTAGACAGCTGTGAGCTTGAGCAGTAAGAATGGGGTCTCTAGGTGGTTCAGTGTAGGGCAGTTAGGTAGCACAGTGGATAGAGTACTGGCCTTGGAGTCAGGAGGACCTGAGTTTAAATCCAGCCTCAGACACTTAATAATTGCCTGGATGTGTGACCTTGAGCAAGTCACTTAACCCCATTGCCTTAAATAATAAATAAAATTAAAAAAAGAATCTTTAAAAAAATAAAAATGCCAATGGTCCCTAATCAGCTGGTTCCAAGCCTTTCCTCTTGGTCACCTCTCTGCTTGAGGAAAAATTAATTTTGTAACCACTGAGGGAGCATCAAAATAGAATGAAGTGATACAATCCCATGATTAGACAATTCCAGAAGTGAGAAAGTCTTATGATTGGCTAAGGAAAATGTCCATCAATCATAACCACTTTGTCAACAAGCCTCTTTCATGGGTCATTAGCTATAGGTCAAAAACTGTAGGCTGTCAGTTGCAGGCTATCTCAGTTGAGGCTTTCCAAAGGTCATAGGACCCTGTCAACCATATCTTAGGGCTTTCTATTATAAATCATAAATTTCTAATATTTGACCAACAGTATACTAGGGTCCAAGGAAGTCGTGATTTTGAAGCAAAAGTTACTAGGGATGGGTAGAAATGATTCATAGGGGTGAAGAGTTATTATTGAGCCTTTTGAAGTTTATTTTAGGAGTTGAGGTGGGAGGCTTTGCTAATGCATTAAGTTCTTTATTCAAGCTAATACATATTCTTAGACAGGCATAACTAACAAAATGTGAATCTATATGATAGATCCAATATATTATAATTATTAATACATGGATTAGTTATTTGTTTACATAACTTTTATTCTTATGTGTTAATTAAATCAGACAACCCCGTTCTACTTATAATCACTGATACTCATTAAATCAAAATGACCTGAGTAAATACTGATTAAATTGAGTAGGGCTCATTAGTATTATCTTCATAGTACTTTGTGAACACACATGAACTTAGTTAAAGATGTATATGGCTTCAGTTTGATGGCAGGTGCTTTCTCATTTTTGTCTTTGCATTCATTTCATCTAGCATATTTCTCTGTACTTGTACAGAACAGGAGTTTACTGATATTTGGATTTTTTCGGGCATTTTAAAGTTTATAAATACTTTTATATAAACTCCTATTTTGAGCCTCACAACCCTGTGAGACAAGTTTTATATCTATTTTATATCTATTATTCCCACTTTATAAATAAGGAAACTGAATCTCTCAGAGGTTAAATGACTTGTCACATAGTTGTCAAGAATAGAGGTGGTCTCCAGCTCTCTATCCCCTATAACACAGTTTAATATGCATCTCCAGCCATCAGAGATTTTAGAATATTTTAGAGTTAGAAGATGGTGGTAGAGTATGTACATTGTAGTCAGGTCAGGGAAGAATGATCTTCATCATTTTTCGCTTGTGATATCTTTCATTTTTGAGTTTGATATAGTGTGTTTGAATTACTTTTGTATTGTTGACTATGACAAAAATTTTGTTTCTGTTTTAAAATTATATTTTATGAAAATTGTGAGAAACTACTTAGATGATGATTGTCCATAGTGGTTTTATGGAAAGACATGTCATGTTCATAATAAAAAAAAAATTTTAACTTGAAAATGCACAAGAATCATTTAGAATAAGAAAACGTGGAGGGTGGTATCAATTTGTGAGTGGATGAAGTCACAGCCTCATCGGAGTAATCAGAAACCAGTTAAAACATACATTTCTTCTCTTTCAGAGGAGTTGTACACCTCATGATTTTTATTTTTTTTTTCTTTTCAGATCCTGAAAGTCAAACCTTAAAGGAACATTTAATTGATGAGCTAGACTATGTATTGGTTCCTACTGAAGCCTGGAATAAATTAGTGAATTGGTATGGTTGTGTAGAAGGACAACAGCCTATAGTCAGAAAAGTGAGTTCTTTGTACTGTTTACTTGTACAACCTTCTTGTAATATGACGTTTTTCTCTTCTTTACACAGTTTGCTTGGAGGACAAAAGCTGCCGGCTTGTGTTGGATTCAACTTTAGTTAAACAGACCTAATTAGACTGAATGAAAGTGTTTTTGGCCTTTGACTTCCCACTTCCCACTGAACACACTTGGAAATGATTTCAAATTCAGCTTTTTTGGGGGGGGAAGTTGTAGAAATGGGCAGTAGCACCATTATCATTGTTGTTGTCACTGTGACTGACAGCAGAACAACATGACCATTATTTAGTTTATGATGAGTAAAGTAGTCATCTTAGCATACTTGTTGCCTGGATATAGGAAAGCTATGATATAGAATAATCCATTTTTAAATAAATTTTTAAATAAATATCTTAATTTTTTTGTACCTCATTTCCCTTAAAAAAAAAAAAACCCCAAAACTTGTATTTTTCATTGACTAGACTTTGGGCAAATACCTATGAGTTATTCTTAAAGCCAAAATTTTACAGCCAGGGTAAGTTTGAGATTTTAGGGCACAGACAGATTCCTATAGTTCAGTAGGCACATATTTCAGTAATCCTGATCCTTAGGAAGGTCTGACTCCCTAAATATGTGTACTTAAGAATGGTATGATTTTCACCAAAGCTAAGACTCTCACTGAAAGTCATATATTTTGAGGATTTCTACATTTTTCAATTTTACTTTATCCCAACATAGGAGAATTTTCATCACTTCAATGACACATGGCATTTTTGCATTGTACAATTCTCTTGGCTCTGCATACTTTGTATAATTGCTTCCTGACAAGATAGGAAAGGAGAGTAGTGGTTAGATTATAAGAATAATGTTTGTCCTTCATTTTCGAAGAAGACCACAATATCAGGGAGGTGATACCATGAACAAGCACATGAATTGGATTTCAGTGAGGAGGTACTGTGCTAAATTATCAAGCCTCACTTTCTCCTCCGGAACCATCTCGGTCCAGTGACCAGATATGAATCAGGACAACTGGAAATGGCCTTGGATGCAAGGCAGTCAGGGTTAAGTGTCTTGCCCAAGTATGTGTCAGGTGTCTGAGGCAGGATTAAAACTCATCTTCCTAACTACAAGGCCAGTGCTCCATCCACTTTGCCACCTAGTCTTCTCAGAGTCGCCACTTAGGGTGAAGTATAGCTTTTTCTGCAGCTAGAAATCTGGGATTTTGAGTAGGTTCTAGAGAGCAGTTTTATAGGCAGAAAGAAGACCAGTAGGTAGTAATTTGACTTAATTCATTTCATATACCCTGTAAACCACCAAAATAGCTTTGACAGTTGGCATTATCTTGAATATTTTGTGAATGTGTTCATACTTATGGTGTATACTCCTCATTTGGTATCTAGGAACTAACTTTATAGGCACATTTGATTATCCTTTGTTTTTGTAATCATTTCTTTTGTAAAGGAAACATTCATTTTTGAACCTTTATTATGTAGTAGATGTCTCTTTATTTTGTTAGTAATATGTAGAAATCATACTCTACTTGTTTTGAAGTTGACTGTCAAGTTCAGGATAGCTCGTGTTGACTGACAGTAGAGTCCTTCCATCCAGAAGCTAACCTGACCTTTTAGTGTAGTCTAGGGGCCCCTGCCATATCTCCTTCCTCATTTAGTCCTGTTTGGTTCTGTCTCTGAAGGCAGAGCATTCTTTTCTGTTTCCTAGTAGAGTCTAATTGTGAATTAGACTTTCTGTTGGTGTTTTGGGCAGTGTCTTTCACTTTAATCTGTAGATTTGGTTGCCTAGCCACTCAGGAAAGGCAATTCTCATATTTCAATGTTAACTTATTGACATACTCATTAGTTTCTGTATCTAGCTTCTCTTTGATATGGCATCACATTCTCTACTTTACTTTGGTGCCTCTTGCCTTTAGGTTGTGGAACATGGCCTGTTTGTCAAACACTGCAAAGTCGAGGTTTATTTGCTGGAATTGAAGCTCTGTGAAAACAGCGACCCCACCAATATGCTGAGTTGCCATTTCAGCAAAGCAGATACTATAGGTGAGCATTTACTAAACTGGGCTTTTTATGACTCTAGAGTTGGGAGTGAGTGGGAATGAAGTTTCATCCGCATTTCTTTATTTCCAAATATGAAAAAAGGGAACTGTGTACTTGATTATGTTTTGTGGCTTTCCTCCCATGGACTAGAGCTGCAGAACTATGGCTGCTGTTTTCCTGTTGAGGATGAATCTCAGTGTAAGAACTGAAAAGCACCCATATCTTGTCCTTGGTGTGTACTAAGTACTAGCCATGCTTTCTCTGTCATCAGGACCTTAGAAATAGTGCCATTTCATTTAGGTTTGTGCTAGCAACAGGCACCAGTTCTGGGAGGAAAATTTATGGAAAGGAGTTAAGTTGACTGTATGACAGTGTGTACAGCACTGAGTCATTTGGAAGGGGTTAGGGATATAGTGTAACAAAATATGTTGTTGGCTTTGTGGATACTGCAGCCTGCTACCCTTTTAAACTTTTTTGGTTATATTTATTTTGTTTGTATAACCTATTCACTTCTGATTATACCTCAGTATGTCCACCCTCTTACTTTCCCTTCCAACCTCTCTTGCCTTGTAACAAAGATTAAAAAAGAAAAAAGTTCAGCAAAATCAGGCAACACATATACAACTCCTGATACAGTTCTTGTATCAGTTCACATTGGATTGTCTTTAATATTGTCTGTTTTGGTGATGCCCTTTAGTCATCTTCTGAAATTTGAATTTTACCGGAGAGCAATTCCCTAGGGGTAAGAATAAAGCTCCCACCATGTTTGAAAGTTATTGGTGTGGAGTCAGCTCAGTTTTGAAGTTGGCAGGTGTAGTCAGATATCCAGTGCCAATCAAGTTCTTCATTAGAGGACTTCATAGGTGATAATTTTTTCCCAGGACTCATTCGGTTCTGGGATTAGGCAGAATTTCAGCTACACAATCCTCTTGAGAACACTTAAAATATTCACTAGAAGTGATTTATCTTTCTTTTAGTGTCATTGTAGAACTTTTTTTTCAGTCTTGTTTATTTCCTCAGACATTGTTCTTGCTATTATTGCCTTAGAGACTTGACTGTCGAAAAACAGCTAAACTGTGTTTGTCTCTAATTAGCAACCATTGAGAAGGAAATGCGGAAACTATTTAACATTCCTGATGAGAGGGAAACAAGACTTTGGAACAAGTACATGAGTAACACATATGAACAACTCAGCAAGCCCGACAACACTGTGCAAGACGCTGGTCTGTACCAGGGGCAGGTGCGTGACCATGTCTGTGATGCCTAAGTTTGTGTCCTCTCCCCCACTATCATGCCAGCTTCTGCAGGATGGGTTGCTTTCACCCCCAGGACCCTGTTCATAAATGTTTAGTAAATTTTTGTTCATTGGTTGCAGATTACTCTTTCTGGTATGTATAAATAAATATATTGTGTAATGTCTAGAACTTACTTTCTTTCCAGAAATTGGCAAGATCCTCCATATAGAAAAGAAAAAATGCAGTGGTAGTGGAATGGTAAGGATTGCTTCCATTGCCTTAATGTTTTTCCCTTTCATTCAGGTACTAGTCATTGAGCCCCAAAATGAAGATGGCACATGGCCTCGACAGACACTTCAGTCCAAGTGAGTAAGCTTTCTAACTGTTCTAGCCCAGTATTCAGATGTCTGAGTGAGAGGCTCCTTTCTAAAGCATTGATCTAGGCTAGAGAAGTTTTCTCTTACTTGGGGGAAAATTTCCTGAAACTCTGAAATGTAGATTCACTTGCTCAGGACCTGTTTTTTGGTAGGAGGCATAACAAGCAACATCCTTTTTTCAAGGAGGATTAATTTGTCAGATGAGCACAGTATCAGGAAAAGTATTGCTCTAAATTCTGGTGAGACTTCTGTTGTTTTAATGGTGTGTTATTTCTCTCCTTTGTGGTTAGCCTGGCCAGAAGCCCAGAAGAACAGCTTAGTGGGCACGAGGTTTTGGCTGAATTAAAGGCAGTAGCAGTTTAACCCTGTCTTGTTGCCATCAAAGTATCACCTTTAACTAGGAACTGTTAATAGTTGTCCCTGGAGCTTGTCAAGAAAATTTTTTGGCTCTGAGTGTATTTATTATATGGTGTGGAATACATCCTTGGGGAGGGAAGAGTTGAGTTTTCCTTCTAAGTTGGGAGGAAAGGTTGTGGGGCACCTGTTGTGCTCTCTTTGTCAACCTTATCCAGGTTTTTGACAAGAACTTTTGGATTAAAGGTTTCCCTCCTCTCTGGCCTAGATAAAAGGAGAAAAATGTACCAACTAAGGATGGGTAAATGAAAAGAGAAACTGAGGGGCTTAGACCTTCATGCAGTCCTCAAGACTTCCCAATAGCTCTCCCACGGAGCTTCTGATGTTTTTGGAGACACAACTTCAATTCTTCAGAAATTCTTACCTCTGTTTATCTGAGGGAGGCCCAACATGCCTTCTCTATGATGTTTTATAATCAATAGGGAGGGTCTCTTATGTAGGAAAAGAATCCTCCTAGTATTTCTTTAGGAGGGCCCCAAGAAACAGCCTGGTGAGTATTGGGAATCTGAACAGCCCCAAGGAGATTTGTCAGTGGGGGGATTGTCAGCTGTATTAGACTGAAGATTTAGTAATTCTGCTGCCTTGTACTGAACTTCACAGTATGAATAGACTTCTCCAGCCTTGGTGAGCCAGTCCTGTCTTCTAGGTACATTGCTGTAACTGTAATATTCTCACATGTAAGTTGACTACTGTGTCTGCTGGATCAACTTTTAGGTTGTGTTCATTTTTTCCCTGACTTTGAATGATAATTTTGATTAGTACTGTACTTTTTATGTTGAGGTCTTCTTAAATTTCCCCAGTTATAATAATTTCTTCCAGTCATCAAGACATTTATTAAGTATCTACTATGTGCTAGGCACTGGGCAAGTGGACAGTATCTACTTTCAGGAAATTTATATTTATATAAGAGTACCGACACTATGTAAGCATATACACTATAAAAATAAGGAAATAAAGCCAAATAAGAAAAAGAAGAATCAGGAAAGACTTAATGTCTAAGGTGTGCCTAAGATGAGACTTGTGAAGTGATTGCATGTAGAAAGCACGGAATGGCAGCCATTGTAGAGATATGGAAATGAGAGTAGAGTACTGTCTGTGAGGAACCAACTGGCTGAATCAGAAAGAGCAGGATAAGAGTGATGTATAAGGGGGGAGGCTAGGTGGCGCGGTGGATAAAAGCACTGGCCTTGGAGTCAGGAGTACCTGGGTTCAAATCCAGTCTCAGACACTTAATAATTACCTAGCTGTGTGGCCTTGGGCGAGCCACTTAACCCCATTTGCCTTGAAAAAAACCTTAAAAAACCTTAAAAAAAAAGTGATGTATAAGGAGATTGAAATATGAGTCTGAACTACAGCCTAGAATTCATCCTAAAGGTAATAGGAGCCAAAGTACTTCTTAAAAGGAGAGTGATAATTGGGTCTGTGATTAAGGAAATCACTTTGGCAGTAATGTATAGGGTGGACAAGAGATTGGAGCGGGGGAGATCATTTAGTAGGTCTAGGTAATGAAGGCCTGAGCAGTTGGTGTGACAAATTTTTGAGGGAAAGAAATAATAAGATTAGGTACTGATTGGGTATGTGGAGTGTGGGAGAGGGAGGAAGGGAAGATAATGCTGTGTTGCCAAACCTGTGAGACTAGAAGATTGATGAACCCTTTGACAGATACAGGCTAGTTTGGAAGAGTTTTGGGCGAGAGATTCCTTTTCTTTGTGATTCTTTCTGTCTGTGGTTGTCAGAAAGATCTTTTCCTATTCATTCTCCTCTTGATGTTTAATTTTCTTATTTGTTGCTCTGGCATGTTTGTTTTAAAAAGGTTTTACTCAGTGCTGTGAGACCTAGGTAGAACTAGTGCAGCTTTCCCTTTTCAATGAAGGAAGTTCTTCCCAAAGTAGTTATTATGGCAATTGGAAGGGTTGCTGTTATTTTCTTTTACATAACATTAGAAAAAATTTGGGAGTCTCTATAAAGTATTTTTCTTCAACTTAAATATATATAAACTTAATGCTTTGAGTATTAAAGGTAGATCTTCCATAGTAAGATTATTATTAATATTATTATTATTATTTTATTTTTATTCATTTTTTTTTTTAGATTTTTCAAGGCAATGGGGTTAAGTGGCTCGCCCAAGGCCACACAGCTAGGTAATTATTAAGTGTCTGAGACCGGATTTGAACCCGGGTACTCCTGACTCCAGGGCCAGTACTTTATCCACTGCGCCACCTAGCCACCCCCAGTAAGATTATTTTTAAAATTTTAAGCAAGTTTTTTGGACAGGAGACTGCTCTGAATCTGAAATGCATCTATTTAAAGAGTTTATTCAAGTTTATAGCTCCTTTTTTATTAATATGTATCTTATTCAGGGCAGAAAAAGAAATGAGTTGTAGGTTTGGGACATAATTTCTTAAACAGTACGTTCTATGTGGTACATGAACACATGCTTTGTCTGGCCTTTCTAGAGGAATTTTAGAAACAATCAGATTCTTATAACTTTACCTACCAAAGCCCAATGGAGAACTGTACCTTTATCAAATAGTACCATAACTTGGGGTATCTAGATGGTTTAGTGGATAGAGCACTAGCCCTGGAATCAGGAGGACCTGAGTTCAAATGTGGCCTCAGACCACTTAATAATTACCTAGTTGTGTGACCTTGGGCGAGTCACTTAACGCCATTGCCTTGCTAAAACCAAAAAAGAAAAAGAAAAAAAGACAAATAGTACCATAACTTGTCTCCTTCATAGGGAATTCCTAAAATATCAAAAATACAACAATGAGGTTTAATCAGTCTCTCCTTATATGCTTCTGACATGTATGAAAGCTTTAAGATTTCAGAGTATTGGCAAAACCAGACTTGATTCCAGTTAAAAAATATACACTTTTCATATAATATTGTGGAGATGGTTTTTTTCCAGTAGATCATAGGTAAGAGACCTGGAGAATCTAGAGAAGACCTTCTTGGTTCAGCATCTCCCCTCTTGGCAATTTTCAGAAAACAATTATTTTCTTACTTGGAGATTTTGTTCTTTTGTTCCAGCATTTAGCTATCTTTTTTGAGCAAATACACACACACACACACACACACACACACTGAGGGCTGTAGTAGATAGTTCTTTTATCTAGAATTTTCTCAGCAATTCATTCTTTTAATTGAACTTTGGTTACATTATTTGTCAGCAAGAAATTTTTTTTAATAGAATTATAGTATTTAAGTTTGAAAGTACCTTAGAGATTATTTTATAGAAACTAAGTCTTCACTGGGTAGAAATGAATTAATTGCCTTGGATTATACTGATAGTAAAGTGACAGGACCAAGACAAAAAATAGTGCTTTTTTTTAAACTTCATTTTTCAGTGCTTTTCTGTTGTGGCATAGCTATCTCATTGGGAAAGATGCTAGCCGTATTTGGAGATTGGACCCCTGTGTTCAATAATTTTATTGGTTGTATGATTTATTGCACTTATCATCTTTAACTTCTCCCAGCACTTTATACCTTAGCTACACAAGTACTATTTGGGATATTGTGTGTGATAGGTAGTAAGTATAATGAAAGGTAATTTGGAGTTTACATTTCACTGTTTTCTTTCTTCCTCTGGCTTTGTTCTTTGTATCACTGATATTATTGGGATGCGCTTGACAGTGATGGTGTTGGGTAGAACTTAGTGGTGTATATTAAGTAATGTGCTGGTAAATATGCTGAGGAATTTTCTAGGTTGCCTGATTCCCATTTGACACAGTTCCCCATCTGGGCAGCTAACTACTTGAGCTCTGATTTACAATATAAAAGACTGGTTATACTTTTTTGTTAATGGAGGTTTATCTCCTAATAGATACAACATTTACTAGGTGCATTTCTTGTCACTAAGAAAGTTATCTGGGGAGTTAGGCCTTTCATTTTGAAATAGCCATTAGATTATGTTCTCTAAGGTATGCTCATTTATTAAGTGTAGAGACTGACTACCTCCTTATCATTGCCTCTCATAGCTTCTATTTTTTCAATATGAACACTAGTTTATATCAGATACCATGACATTGAGCCTTTTATTTTATGGTCTTTTCTATTTAATCACTTCCTTTGTCTAACCTATGAGAACTTGATATTCTGAGCTAACATCACAATTGGATATTACTAAAAGATTTCAGAAAATGCTTTATATAACTTTTAATTAAGATAAAGAACATTTTAGTGATTGAATTTAATTCGATTGGAAGTAAGTATAAATCCAAATTACAAATTAATATAAAAATTTAAAATTTTAGAATCAAATACATAATGTTGAAACAGTTTTCGTCATTTCCACTTATTTTAGATATGTTTATTTTTGTTTTCTCATTTTAATTCAATAGTGTACTAAAACTGTACAGGTATTTTTATACAGTTCAGCTTGATAGTCATTTCTTTTTTCTTTTTTTTTTTAATCTTTATTTTCAGTTTCAAATTTTCTCCCTCCCTACACCCCTCCCTCATCCATTGAGATAGTAAGAAATATGATCTCCATTATCCAAATAAAATCAAAACAAAATATATTTCTGCATTAATCATGTTCAAGGGGGAAAATATGTTTCAACCTTCACTTTGAACTTTCAGTTCTCTGTTTTGAGGAAGATAGCATTTTTCATGAGTCCTTACTGGTCATTGGTATTGATAAGAATTACTGAGTCTGTCATAATTGTTGATTGTTACAATATTACTAACAGCCATTTCTTATAACTAACCATTTGCCAGGCCAGGTGAGGTTAGGTGCTGGGAATGCAAGGACAAAAATAAAACATTTCCTGCAATTGAGAAACTTTATTTCTGCTGAAGAGTATTTTCAGTCTAGTTACTTTATCTGTTCAGACTTTTAGGGAAAATACTTTGCTAAAAAATTTTACTGTTGCTCTTTGTCTCATTCTTTCAACAAGAAATTCTGTTAAATTAAAAGTTCAAAACACCCAAAGCGTAGATGATTTCTCATCCTGAATGTGTTGTGCATGATTATTACAAAGGAAACCTACATATATGCAAGAGCGTGGAGATAGGAAATTTGTGAATTTCTTGATTCCCTTTGTAATTGGAACCCACCTTGAAGTTACAAGAAAATGAACTTTTTATATCAAGTAATTGAAAACTGGGGAATATTCCCTTTTCCCTGAAAGGTGCTCTGAGGCACTAATAAAAATTCAGTAGCATTATTCCTGCTTCTTTCCTCTCTCTCAGATCAAGCACTAGCAGAGCTTTTACTACCTCTCCAAAATCATCAGCAAGCTCCTATTCCTCCATGTCCGCTTCTCCTATTACAAATGGTGATATTGCTAACTCTTCTGGCGTGCACAGCTCCAGTCTCAGCAGGGGGTAAGAGCGGGACTTTTCTCACTGCTTCTCTTTTCTTGGCGCCTTTTCCTGACCCTCTCGGCTTTGAATGTCTGTCCACCTTTGTCTGCCCTCCATATGACAGGTTTAGGATTTGCTAGCTACCTTTGGTGGTTTGTTTTTGGGGGAGGGGGCTTTTTGTCCTTTGTTTCAGTCAGTTCTACAGCTACTTCAGGTAGCCTCTCTTTCTCCCATCATCTTGCTTCTAGTTGTGTTTAACAACATTAACCCAACTTTATTTTTTCCTACTCAATAGGTGACTAGTGCTAAGGTGCTGTTGCAATTTTATTTTTTAGAAATTATGGCCTGTTAAAGTAGCTAAAGGTCATAGAGAGGGGAAAGCCTTTTCTATTCTGTAGCCCCAACCTGGCCCCCTTAGGCAATAATGAACCCTTTTCTTTTATCATAACAACCATTTAATGGCAGGAAAGAGAAATGTGACTATCAGTTTAGAAAAATCAGGGTGAAAGGGAGAAATTTGGTGGTAATTGACTGCAAGCTTATCTTGTTGTTCTCTAACCAGGACTCAGCCCTTTTCACAATATTTGCAATATGAGAAGAATTTGGACTTCCTCTCCATTAAGGGAGAGGCTGAGTGGCAGCATTATGAATAGAGAACTAGTGTCAAGAAAACCCAGGCTTTAATCTCTTTTCTGACACTGACTTTGTGACACTGGGCAAGTCACCTTAATCTTTCATTTTTTGAGGCCACCCTCTAAGATGATAAATGGTTGAGGGTGTAATCCAGTATTGTGAGAGGGAAGTTCCTTACCTGGGTGTTCTGGTATGTAGTGAAATGACAGGTCTAGCCCCTATTCAAAACCTCCATTATTCACAGATAAGCAAAATTTAGAATAAAGCACTAACATGGCCTCTTCCTTCATTGTGTGATGCTCTTAAATGAAGTTTGATATACCTCACTAGATAAATTTATTAAGAGGTGGAGTAGAAGGAGGAGTAGAACCCTGTAATGGGTTATCTTTACATATTTGTTGATCATTATATTCTTCTATTTCTGAAGAGTGTTTCTGTTTTCTTCCAGAGGTTCTGGCTTCTCCAGTTCTTATAGTTGCCGAGACACTCAATCTCACACTCAACCTGGGCTTTGTGGACTTGGAAACCTGGGGAACACCTGCTTCATGAATTCTGCTTTGCAGGTAGAGGTGCAAAGCCTCCAGCTAAATAATTAACTAGTTGTCAAAGACAACTTGAATTTTTCCAGGAATTTTCAAATTGGAAGTTGTGACAGCTGTGGCGCCTAATAACCTGTTACACTTTCCATAGTCAACTTCTGGTTTTCTGTGTCCTACAGATTCCCAAGCTCAAATTTAAAAGAGCCCTGAATCATTCCTCCACCAGTCTTTCTCTGACTTGTTGGGTGCCACCTGTAGATGTCAAAATATTTTAATATAGAAGGATGTAATTTATCTTTAGGGTACTAGAATTTTTTTCTTAGGTTCATTAACTTATGTAAGTAAATACTTATTAAGAACCAATGGATTAAGGTTTGGGAAAGATTAAAAACACTTAGAATAAGACAAAGTCCCTGCCTCCATTTAACTTAAACTATATTGAGAAAAAAGATATAGCAGTGAAATCATGTATATAAAGTTCAGTTTGGAATGTTGTTATTTTTGAGAGTTAGACTTTCCTTATTATTTGGTGCACTTGCCCTGTAACTTTCAGAATTCACTGTGGGGAAGTAGTGGTGGCTTTTAGCAATCTCTCTATGTTCTGCCCGTAGACTTTATACCTTGATAATAACATGCAGCCCACCAATTATTTCAGGAAGCCCTGGCTCAGAATTTCTAGCTTTGGAAGTCCTAGAAACCCTGAATTTCCAGAAGCATGAATTCTTGCAGGAAGAATTAGATACATTAATTTTAGTGAGAAGTTTTTATCCATTAGGTTGGCCTAATTTAATGAATGCTGGATTAAGGGTCATGGCACCTGGGTCTTGGCACTGTTACTAAGTTTAGTACTGAATAATTGTGATGGGATAAGATAGTGAATTTTGAAAGCACTTTTTTTTTTTAAAGGTTTTTGCTGGGGGTTAGGTGGGTAGTGGATAAAGCACCAGCCTTAGAGTCAGGAGTACCTGAGTTCAAATCTGACCTCAGACACTTAATAATTACCTAGCTGTGTGGCCTTGGGCAAGCCACTTAACCCCATTTGCCTTGCAAAAAACCTAAAAAACAAACAAACAAAAAAAAGGTTTTTGCGAGGCAAATGGGGTTAAGTGGCTTGTCCAAGGCCACACAGCTAGGTAATTATTAAGTGTCTGAGACCAGATTTGAACCCATGTACTCCTGACTTCAGGGCTGGTGCTTTATCCACTGTGCCACCTAGCTGCCCCTGAAAGCACTTTTAAGAATATTCTATAAGTAGAAGACTGTCAGCTGTATCAGCACAGTCTATGGATCCTCATTCTTATTACCCTTTGAAAGCTTTTACTTTGTTTTTTTTTTGTTTTTTTAGGGTTTTTTTATGCAAGGCAAATGGGGTTAAGTGGCTTGCCCAAGGCCACACAGCTAAGTAATTATTAAGTGTCTGAGGTCAGATTTGAACTCAGGTACTCCTGACTCCAGGGCCGGTGCTCTATCCACTGCGCCACCTAGCCACCCCGAAAGCTTTTACTTTGGAAAGATGATAATTGATTACTTCAAGATTTGGTTATTCTTTACATGTTATTACTTAATATAATTAGTTCTTTACATCATTACTTATTTTAGTAAGTCTGTGTATACCCTGACAAAATTCTCTTTTCAGTGCTTGAGTAACACTGCACCACTGACCGAATACTTTCTAAAAGATGAATACGAGGCTGAAATCAACCGAGATAATCCTCTGGGCATGAAAGGGGAAATTGCTGAGGCCTATGCTGAACTCATCAAACAGATGTGGTCTGGGAGGAACACACAAGTGGCCCCACGGATGTTCAAAGTAGGTGGACATTCCTTTATGAGATTATTATTCTTAGTTTTCTTCTTTTTAAGTTGAAGCTTTTTCTTTCAGTGATTATTTTTTTAATTTTAATTTTTTTCTCTCCCCTTTACTTTTTTCGCCCAAGCAAGTCTATCTATATTCATGGGGGGAGGGCTGTTTTGTTTACTTGTAAACAAGAATATTTTATTAATGTAAAAAAAATTTGTACAAAATGAGAATAAAAAAATAAATTTAAAAAATAAAATAAAAAAAGAATTAGGGGAAAATAATATAATAAGAAATTTAATAAGATAAGGAAATAATAAAATAATAAGGAATTTTAGCAAATGGAAAAAAAAGAAAGCATATATATGGGGGGGCAGCTAAGTGGCGTAGTGGAAAAAGCACTGGCCTTGGAGTCAGGAGTACCTGGTTCAAATCCGGTCTCAGACACTTAATAATTGCTTAGCCCTGTGGCCATGGGCAAGCCACTTAACCCCATTTGCCTTGCAAAAAAAAAAAAGAAATTAAGTATATATGGGGCAGTTGGGTGGTGTAGTGTATAGAGTACTGGCCCTGGAGTCAGGAGTACCTGAGTTCAAATTCGGCCTCAGACACTTAATAATTACCTAGCTGTGTGGCCTTGAGCAAGCCACATTAATCCCATTGCCTTGCAAAAACCTTAAAAAAAAAAAAGAAAGAATGTATATATAAAGTGAACACAAACATTGATCATATTACATCCTAGAAGCTGTAATGTAGAAAAATAGACATTTTCTGCCCTCCATATATGGATCATAATCATAAGTGAGCCATGTTTAGATAAATGGTAAAGACTGGGAGCTTTTAACCCAGATTCTGATTTTTTTTTTAAGTACTTTGCTAAGGTTTTCAGCATAATTGGTTTTATCTTATTCATTTAAAAGCCTTCTGATAAGTAGGCCCATAGACGTGTCATCAGATTGCCAAAGAGGTTTGTGACAGACCAGAAATTAAGAACCCTTAGTGTAGATTTGTGTGGAAAGTAAAAGGTGATTTATTAATTAATGCTTAAGTGAAAGATAAAATAATACAATAGATTAGAGATAATGACATCAGATCCTACACATAAAAACCTGGAGCTTTTTCCCAATATAATACCAAGGCATTTTATAGTGCTGAATTCTTAACATGCATAAGAAAATAAAAGCAGAACTTAATGAAATTAGCTCCTACTTTAAAAGCTTAGAAAAAGAGCAAAGCAATACACAGTTCCATCAGAAAGTGAGGGATTAGATTAGAGCAGAGCATGAATACAGGCTTAAAAAAGCAGAGTTGCTGCCTCACTTATGTAAATTTCAGCATGATCTTTGCTGACTTGACTTTACTCAGAACTTCCCTATATTTAGTTAGGTTGCTTTCCAATTAGGCTTTAAAGAATGAAAAGAGGGGCGGCTAGGTGGCAAAGTGGATAAAGCACCAGCCCTGGAGTCAGGAGTACCTGGGTTCAAATCCAGTCTCAGACACTTAATAATTACCTAGCTGTGTGGCCTTGGGCAAGCCACTTAACCCCCTTTGCCTTGCAAAAACCTTAAAAAAAAAAAAGAAAATGAGAAGAAATGAAAGAAACTAGAGAAAAGGGAAGGGAGACATTCTTGGCATTGTTGTCATTCTGTTCTTTTGGAAATTAAAAATCAAAGCTATTTCTTGAGTCCCATTATCCTCTAGGGAATAGTTTATAAATAATAATGTACATTCTTATTATCAAGGAGACTTTCTGGGTAAAGTTAAAACTAGTCTCAAGATGATTTAGATAAATGGAAATATAATAGAAGGAAGGGAAATATATCAGTATATATGATGGTATTTGGAATGATATATTTAAAGGAAAATAAGGATGGTTGGGATTATATCCCCAACCTTACCTTCCCACAGATCATTGTTTTCAGATGGTCCTTTATCTGGATCAATTTGATTACTTGGAATTTCTTAGAACTTCGGAACCAGATTTGTGAGGGGAAGAGTTAAGACACTGTCATTACTCATAGCAACATGGGACGTAAAACCAAGTATCTTCTCTTGTAACTTAATTTTGATCATGTTACTCAAAGTTCTATTACTAATTTTGTACTAGATAAGCATTTTGACATGGTTTCTCCTAAATGGGATTTCTTATCAACAGGAAATCTGCTTATTTTAGGGCTTACCTTGTTTTATATATGATATGCAAGATAGAGATTTGGGCTCTGCCTAGAAGCTTATTCTGAGACCTGTCTCTGTAATTTCTATAATGTATTTCTTTTGATGGCATTATTTGTGTATAGTGTTTCCATTTCCTTCATCAAAATATGCCTCTTAAAAACCTCATCATATTATTGGGATGGCCTAGGCTGAGGCATGAGCTCTGGGAGGTCTTAGCAAGCTTGAGAACCTTCTCAAATGAGCCCAAGACTGGATTGTGTATTTATCATCTGAAGACCAATATAGCAGTTCAGAGTTTTGTTATCAGAAAATTATTAGATAATACCTTTTTTTGGTCATGGCATCTCATTAAATATTGTATCCTTAAGCATAGAAGACATGATGGAGGGAACGTTTTCCCCAGTGAATTCACAGCTTTGATTACAAATTAAATAACTGGACCTCCAAAATAGTCATTATTATATTGATGTCAGCTTGGAATGGGAAGAGGAGAGGGAGGGTTGTCTTATAATGGAATGTGCTGGTGATCTTCTTTTTACAACATATTAATCAGCTTACTTAAAAATTATTTATTTTGTTTCTGGTTAGACCCAGGTTGGTCGTTTTGCTCCTCAGTTTTCGGGTTACCAGCAACAGGATTCTCAAGAGTTACTGGCCTTTCTTCTGGATGGATTGCATGAAGATCTGAACCGTGTGAAGAAGAAACCGTACTTGGAACTTAAGGATGCCAATGGCCGGCCTGACTTGGTATGATGTGTGATGTTAGATTGGTGAATTGTTGATCTTGGAAAAATGGGAGCTCTTGGAGGTGGCAAGCTGTAGATAGAGCTTCTTTTTGGATCATTGTTTCTTAAGGATGATAATAGTATTGGAATCCTGTCTTGTTGGCCACAGCTTAAAGATGTGAGGCCAAGTTACTATTAATGCTATTCTTTTTTTATTAAAATCTAAGTTTATCTGCCAATTTCATTGAGTTACTTTGTTACCTGATGCTTTAAGCATTGCTTTGGGTTTTTTTTAGGCTACTTTATTCTTGAGCATCAATAACAAATCAACAATACTCTTAGAGTTTCTTGAAGGAAAAAAGCCTTGATTAGAAGGATGCAGTTAAGTTAATGTTTTTGTCTGAGACATTTTGTTTGAGAGGCCTGAGACAGACTCTGATCAGTCAGATCTTAGGTTGTCAGCAGTCATGGTGGTTAATACTTCTTGGAGACCTCAGAGCGACTGCCATCTCTTGCTGACAGGACACACAAAAATCCATGAGTTGACAGCCTGCACCAATTGTGTGTTCTGTGGTGTAGAGGGTCATAGGGAGTGGAGAAAGTGCTTTAGAAGCCTTCTGGATTCTCTACTCCATAAATAATGGTGAACAGTAATAACTAGGATTTATAGAATGCTTCAGGATCACAAGGTGCTCAAAACAGGTTATTATTTCCTTTGAGCCTTCTGACAGCCCTATTAAGGTGGGGCTGACCTCTTTTTTTCTTTCTTGTACTGACCAGGAAGTGGGCTGAGGAAGGTATACTGATCTTTTTAGCACCACACAGCTTGAGAAATATTGGAGGTAGTATCAAATTTGGGATTTCATTATGCCCAGACCATTCTGGTGTATAGTTTATTTTAAAAGATCTGAAGTCCACAGATACTGAATCTTGGAGTGGGAAAGGAGAGTGTAGGAACAGTAGTGGCTTGTTAAGTCCTGCTAATAAAGATAGGTTCTTTTACCTATTTTAGGAATTGATTGTTATTTTGCTTCTATTAATAGGCTTATCATCTGTCTTGGTTTGCTGCATTGGAATCCCATACATGAAATGTGTAAAGTAGAAATCTTGCTTACTTAATCTCTTGTCCTCTGTTTTTAGGTGGTGGCAAAGGAAGCATGGGAGAATCACAGGCTAAGAAATGACTCTGTGATAGTGGACACTTTCCATGGCCTTTTCAAATCCACATTGGTCTGCCCAGAATGTTCTAAAATTTCTGTGACTTTTGACCCATTCTGTTATTTAACTCTCCCCTTGCCCCTGAAGAAAGATCGCACAATGGAGGTCTTCTTTGTTTCTGCAGATCCACAATGTAGACCTACTCAGGTATGTGGTCATCTTGGTCTTCATTCAGATCTCAGTTTCTAGTTCTGAAGTGGCGTTAGTCTTTGGATGGTTTTAGAAATCCAAGTACTAGGTGTGTGTTTGAAAGACTGTATCTGAACTTTGAGCATAAGTCTTGCTAGAAGCTGAACTTTTACCTTGAGCACTTGAAATTTATATATATCATCTTGAAATCATTTAGAAATTTTAACTTTTGTAAATTTAGAATTCCATATATCATATGGTGTAGATCAGACCTGAGGCCCAGAGATGTTCACTTTGGGATTGAAAAGGGAAATTTTGGGAGTAGTGTGATTTGTTATTATTTTCATCTTTATACCTTGCTGATAGCTAAAATTATCTCAGTGTCCTGTTGAGAGGAATTGTAGAACTAAAGAAAGTGTACTTTTTAATCTCACTAGCAGATTGCAGGGCCTAAGATTCATATAGTGAATCAGATAATTTAAATAAGTCTTTTTGGCAACGACCCTATTCTGCCAGGGACTCAAAATGATCTTAAACAATGTAATCATTTTATTTTGGTGTCTCTGTCTATAAAATAGAGGCAACTTTTTTCTATCAATAACAAAGTTTAATTCTCATACCAGGTTCTCAGGGAAAATAAGATAAGTTCCCTGCACTCAGGGAATAGAATAGGAGCATACACAGATGAAGTTAATGTATAATAACTACAAGATATGCTAGATATAATATCACAAGACTTGTTATATAGTTTTTATATAATTTACTGTAAGGTATGGTTTAAAGTCATAAGGACCTGGGTTTGAATCCTATATCTTTTACTTAATGTGATCTTGAATAAGTCACTTTTCTCACTTGAAAAATGAGAGTTTTGTACTAAATGACCCCTAATGTCCTTTTTTGGCTCTAAATTTGATCTTAAGTACCAAGCATTTTGTAATATTTATGACCAGACAATACCTAAAAGTAATGATGATTTTGGGAAGCCTACTGGATTAGGATAAAGGGCACCTGATGAGTTGATTAGTAGTGCCAATAGCTTTTTTTTAAATTAATTCTTTATATAAATGTGTAATTTAATGGTTTAGATATAGAGATTGCTGGTGGCAGCAAATGATTTTCAATAACAAATATATACTAAAAGGGTATCTACAAATAAAGAGTAATGCTATGCATTAGCAGTGAACTAGTGAAAGTACCAGTCACTGACAATTCACAAAAATTTAATTCATGGAAATGGCAATTTTTGTTTTGCTTTTTATAAACAATTGAGACTTAGCTCACCTGTTTACCAGAACATAAGCAATGATTATTTTTCTCAAATTCCATAGGGATAAAAACAAAAAAAATTTTAGTTGATTAATGTCATGATTTTTGCCATCAGTTTTCTTTTCTTTTTTCTTTTTTTGCAAGGCAGTGGGGTTAAGTGAAGAGGCCGGATATTTGAATTCAGGTACTCCTGATTCCAGGGCGGGTGCTCTATCCACTGCACCATCTAGCTGCCCTGCTATTGCCATAAATTTTCAAAGGAATGTTGGGCATTCTGTTCTTTCTGGGTTTCTGTTACCATCCCTGTAAAATGAATAGTTTAAACTTGAAGGTCTTTCAGGTCCTTAAAACTCTTAGTCTATAAATCAGGAAATCTTGAAGAGCTCCTCTTGTCCCTTCACTCTTCTACCCTTCGAATACTAAAGACAAAATAGTTTCAGTTTTAGGTGGGGAAAAAGACAATACAATTTCTACATAATCTGCTGCCTTCAATATAGAGGTGAGGTGTTGACTGTAACTACTTGTCGGACTTGTTCTCTTGGTTAATTTTCTGCGGTTGAAGAGGATGGAGGTCACCTTTGCATTCACTATAGCTGTGCCAGGAAACTACAGTGACACCAGACTCAGACCAGTCTCTCTATTTTGATTAGCATTCATCTGCATCTTTCTTGAATCTTTACACACTCTTCTTTTCTTTTTATCCTTCTTTATAGTATCGAGTGACTGTGCCAATGATGGGAGCTGTTTCTGACCTGTGTGAGGCTCTTTCCAAGCTCTCCGGTATTGCTGCTGAAAATGTAAGAAGTTTCAATAAAATTAAATATAGTAGAGTTAATTACATCTAGATTGCCATTCTCAGGGCTGGATCTTTGATGCTCTTTCCTTCTCAGAACCATGGTGGACCTGTCCATCAGCAGCACCTGGAGTCACTTTGAGGGGCAATGGTAATGCTCTTAGATGCTGTGAGGAAGCAATAGAAAACATTTATTTCCTTTTATTCTGAACTTGATGTTGATTGAATTTGTCTTTAGATTCAGTGGTCCAGCCATCCTGTATTTTATTTGACAGGAAATAATCTGACACTTCAGGGTTTTTTCAATTTGTATTTTTAAAAATTTTTTTTATTTTTTTAAATGTTTCCTAATTACATTTAATTTTTTTTTCCAATTTGAATTCTAAATTATCTTCCTCCCTCTTTCCCTTTCCTTTCCCATTGAGAAGACAAGCACTAAATCACTATCTTGGTTTGGGTGACTGGAGCTATGAGATAGCTGTTGAGGAGTGGTGATGAGAGAACCTCCAGGTATAGCTAGGGTTTTTTTTTAAAGGGAGAGTAAAGTAAACTGACCTCAATTTCCGTAACTTAGTGTACTTTAAGTATCCCTTCTGGTGGTCAGATTTTCTTCCTTGAGACAATATGATGTAATTTGAAAGCATAGATTTGGAAAAAGATCTAGGGTCATCTTGGATAATTTACTGTACCTCTTGGGTCTTGTTTCCTCATCTATATAATGAGGCTTTTAGCTCCTGCCCATTCTACCTCACCCCTGTTAAATGTGAAAATCCAGTGAGATAATGGATATGAAAGCGCTTTAACTTTCAGAGAAAAGAGACTATTATTATTTTTATGTTCGTTTTAGCTAATGTTGGACTCTCAAGTCTATAATCTTTCTTGGTTATTGACTCTTAGATGGTGGTCACAGATGTTTATAATCATCGATTCCACAAAATTTTCCAAATGGATGAAGGTTTGAATCATATTATGACACGGGATGACATCTTTGTGTGAGTATCCAACTATTTGTAAGCTTTTGTTACAAAGAAAACATGCCAAAAGTTTTGATTATGGTTTTCTTGATGTTTGTTGTTAGATTTAATTTGTTGGCATATTTGTCAATAGGTATATTTTAGGGACAGTAATGGACAGCTGTAGATTCAATGCCAAGGCACTGTTTGGGTGCTGCAGAGCCCAGCGGGTCTAGAGCATTGTTAGAATGATGCTTAGGAACTTGGATGTGTAAGGGAACAGAAATGCACAGAAGTTTAAATTTTACTATTTGCTGTCAGGAATCTGTTTGACTGGAAGGTTGTATTCCTGTTAATCTGACCTGAGGAAGAGAAATAAAGATGAAGATAAGGAATCATGGCAAAGGGGAAAGAACATTTAACTGAAAGTCTTGATTTGGTCCATAGTCTTATTGTTTTTTCTTCATGAAGTCACTTCATCGATCTGGGTCTTAATTCCTAATCATCACATTAATAAATTGGAACAGATTTGATCCACATGGTCCTCAGTGGCTTTTATGTTTCTGTGAATTCTGGAATATTTTCCTAGACCAAAAAAATCCTATTTGCTCTACCTCCAAAATTAAGAAAATTCATAGGTTTGAATAAACTTCTCCCCAGTACACATGACTCATGATGAGGCTTTATTCAATGCAGTGCTTATTCTCAATTTTACAATGGAGGTTGAAGGAAGAGAAAAATTTTTTCCCCCAATTTTTGCCCTTCCTTTCTAAATCAGCTACATACCATAGACAGGAAAGTTTGAATTAAAATTTAATCCTTCCTTTTTTTTTGAGGATAAAAATAGTCATTAACTTGTACATAGTAAATTGCATGTACTTTGAATATTTTTTGTAGATAAATACATGGCACAGAATATATTCTTCTCTCTTTGCATAAGTCTTTTAGAGAAAATTTCTGAAGGTGCTTTTGTAAAGAAACAGTAATCTCTAGTACTATGATTGAAAATTAATTTCTTGAAACTAATACATTGAGTTAAGGATACTTTGAGTGCATAGTGTGGATCAAAACAATTGGTCAGGCTGTTGGTCTTTTCAAGGGGCTTTTATTTTTCAAAAAGGTCTGACAGTTTTGATTTATGAAGCTACTATCTTCTAACACTCAAATAATATTTTAATCAAATTAACATTGAGTTCCTTTTTGCTTAAACTGTAACCATAGTTCTTTCTTATTGGGTTTATTATAGTAAGGTTCTTTTATTTGGGGTTTCAACATTTGAATCAGTAAGGTCAGAGCTCCCTCTAGAGGAAGAAGGAAAACTACTTTTAACATTTTATGATAAAACACCAGTAAATTTTAGTTCTGTATATCTTAGTCAGATAAATGACAAAATTAGGGCAGTTTTGTAAATTTGTAAATATTGGTTTCATTCATTAATTTTTTTGAAAGTACATAATTCTTATTACAATTTGGGTTTGTAAATAATGCAAGCAGTTTGTCATATGTTTGCTTCCTTTAGAATCTTCTTATTATGTGATAGGAGGTGGGATACTGGGACCTCAGTATTTGAATAGAATTCTAGCCTACTGAGAAAATGAGAGGCTCATCAAGCAACTCTGGGCCCCTCTGTCTGTTTTTCCTTTTTCTTTTCTTTATGCTTAGAAATACTATAGATGGTGATTGTGTCAGAAGTAAAAGCTGTACAGATGATAATTGTGAAAGTCTACTTTAGCCTTATGTTTGGAAACTGATTCAGAATTTAGTATACTTTTACCAATAAAAAGTTTTCAAGGTCTCTAAACTGACTTCTGCAATAATCTCTTAAGAACTGTTTCTCTGTACCTCTCCTAAATTACAGTAGTAACTGAGGATTGATTTGTGTGTGTGTGTGTGTGTGTGTGTGTGTTCATACATATATACATATTTAATGTATATACATACATACAGGTTATCTGTACATGTGTGCTTAGTATAATATACTCAGTAAAAATCTGCCTTCTTTCCATTCTCACTCTCCTCACTAATTGAGAGTGAAAGAAAAATAAATATATATAGTCAATCAAAACAAATTTCTGCATGTCCACAACTATATATATCTTGTTCTGCTCTCTGAGTCCTTCATCTCTATCAGAGCTGGTAGCATACTTTATTATTAGTATGATCTGTTCCAAATAGCCATACTCCAAACTTCAAATGTTTGCTTTTAGCTCCATGTGTTGAATTTATTCTGTCCTATGATCAATACAGATATGAAGTCTGCAATACAACAGAAGATGGATCAGAATGTGTTACTTTTCCGGTTTACTTCAGAGAGAGGAAAATCAGGCAGGCAAACACTGGAACTGTTCTGTATGGGCAGCCATTGTTACTCTCTGTCCCAAAGCACAAATTAACCCTTGACTACTTGTACCAGGTTATCTGTGAGCGTATCAGGTATGTATTGAACATTTGGATTGTCATTTTATTTTGTTTTGTTTTTTACAAGGCAGTGGGGTTAAGTGGCTTGCCCAAGGCCACGCAGCTAGGTAATTATTAAGTGTCTGAGGCCGGATTTGAACCCAGGTACTCCTGACTCCAGGGCCGGTGCTCTATCCACTGTGCCACCTAGCTGCCCTCTATTTCATTTTCATTTGAGCTGTGTTTTAAATTTACATGTAAATCCATTTTATCATTTCTAAGAGAGAGAAGAGCAATTCTGACCCAATACTTCTTGTTATATAGGAGACCAAAGACCTGGTTCTCTCGTATTGTATTTTTTAAATTCTGGCATTATCTTTTCTTTTTTTAAAATTAAATCATTGGGGTGGCTAGGTGGCACAGTGGATAAAGCACCGGCCCTGGAGTCAGGAGTACCTGGGTTCAAATCAGGTCTCAGACACTTAATAATTACCTATCTGTGTGGCCTTGGGCAAGCCACTTAACCCCATTTGCCTTGCAAAAACCTAAAAAATATTAAATCATTATTTATTAATTACTGTCTATGTGAAAATCAGTGTGCTTGAATAAAATATAAAACCAAGTTATTTAAGTTTCTCAGTGGTCAGAAATAGAAGTTATTTCTTGGTTTTCTTTTTTGCTTCATAATTCAGAGAATTTGATAGAAGAACCATGTACAAAGTGTTTGATGACTGTCAGGACAAGGTATAAGTAGATTATTGTCTGTTTCTTTGGGTAGTAGCTGATGAAATCATCTATGGTTGTTTCATTATACTGTTTAAAGGACTTCTGGATGGTTGAAAATAAGCAAATTGAAGAGATTCTAGGTCATATTCTTTTTTGGAGGGCTTTGGAGGGAAATGATAGTATAATTAAATTTCATTTTTTCTTCCTATATACAAGCTGTGAAATTAGGTTATTAGAGGCAACTGAGCTTTTTGAAAATGTAAGACTGTAGACTTTAGAAGAAAAATTTTCCCAATCATTTCATTTTTCCAATTACATGTTATGAAAGTTATTCAACATTCATCCACTTACATATGCATATTTATGTTACATAACTTCCTTCCACCACCCCCTCAATGGCAAACAGTCTGATGAACATTGTACATATATACATGTGTTTAACATGTTTACAGATTAGTAATTTTCTGTATGAGGAATTAGGACTAAGGAAAAAGAAAGGAAACCATGAGAAAGGAAGGAAAAACAAGAGAAAATTAAAGTGAATTTAGTGTTCATTAGGGGTGTTTTTTGTTTGTTATAGCTTTTCCTCCTTTAGCTGTAGATAGCATTGTCCATAACAGGTCTTCCATGGTTGTCTTGGCTCTTGGAACAGCTGAGAGGAACTACACATCACGGTTGATCAACTCACAGTGTTGTAGTTAATGTGTACAATGTTCTCTTGGTTCTGCTTCCTCCCCTCAGCATCAATTTCTGTAATCTGTTCCATGCTTCTCTAGTGTCTGACCATTCATGGTGGTTTTTTTAAATAATAAATATTTTATTTGTTTTTCAATTACATACAATGGTAGTTTCTACCAATCTTTTTTTGTGTGAGGTTTTGAGTTTTACAGTTTCTCCCTCCTGTCCCCCGCCCCCCCCCATAGAAGGCTTTACATTTGCATCCATGATAAGCATAGATCAAAATTGAACTTGTGAGAGAACAATCAGGTCTAAAAGGGAAAAGAAAACAATAGACACAGCAAAATTACACATTAAATAAGACAACTTTTAAAAATTGAAGATAATAAGCTTTGTTCTTCATTTAAACTCCATAAATCTTTCTCTGGATCCAGATGGTATTCTCCATCATAAATGCCCTAAAATTGTTCCTGTTTATGGCACTGATGGAATGAACAAGTCCATCATGGTTGATCATCACCTCATGTTGTTATTAGTGTGTATAATATTCTTCTGGTTCTGCTCATTTCACTCAGCATCAGTTCATGCAAGCATTCATAATTTTGTTTTTTGCAAGACAACGGGGTTAAGTGTGCCAAGGCCACACAGCTAGGTAATTATTAAATGTCTGAGGCCGGATTTGAACTCAGGTACTCCTGACTCCAGGACTATTCACTGCGCCACCTAGCCACCCCCCATAGTCTCTTTTTTTTTAAATAAAACAATAGTACTCCATAACATTCATATACCATAACTTTTTCCAGCCATTCCCCAATTCTCCTCACCCATCCATCCAATTAATCTGTTCTGTGCTACTGTACTAATATTCCTTTTGCTTACAATCTGGAAAAATCATTTTGAAAAAATTAAAAATTTTCATTCATTCGCTGTTGCCTTCTGACTAAAGTGCAAGCCCTTCAGTCTAAGGCTTCAGTAGTCTGGTTTTCCTTAAACTGTTTTTACAATCTTTTAGAATATTCTAACTGGAGTGTTCAAATATTTTAATAATTAACATGTCTATTCCAGAAAGATTGGATAAAGATACCATCTAAGAGAGTTTCAAGTTATGCCAAAGATTCTGGGAAAAACACTTTCTCTTTGACTGCCATAGACCTTTTTTTTTCCTTAGGGTTTTGCAAGGCAAATGGGGTTAAGTGGCTTGCCCAAGGCCACACAGCTAGGTAATTATTAAGGCCCATGCTTTATTCACTAGCCACCTAGCCGCCCCTTGCCATAGACCTTTAGCAGGTTTATCCCTTAAAAGCCATGTTTTCTGTTAAGAGAAGAATTTAATTTGGACTGGTTTATCCTTATCACTGAGTTGAGGTATAGGGCTACAGTGGTTTAAATGAAATGATTGACTATCAAACCAGTTATAAAATTGTATGCATAGATGTGTACCACACACAAAGCAACTGACAAACTACCTTTTTTTTTTTAATTTAGCCGCTACATAAAACATCCCTTAACAGATGACTCTCCTAGATCACACCTGGACAGTCCTACCTGCAATGGTTCCAATGGCATTTGTGAAGGTAAGTGCTCATTAAATGTAATAGTTTTAGTTGACTGAAGGTAGATAGCTGTCTTTTAAACATTTTTTTCAGGGGGCGGCTAGGTGGCGCAATGGATAGAGTATTGGCCCTGGAGTCAGGGGCAAAAACCTAAAAAATCAAAACACATTTTTTTCTTTTTTTGGAAACTTAATTTTAATTGACTTTCTTCATCTTTTATTTCTTAATATGTACATGTCTTCTATAACAAGCCACCCTTTTTTTTTTTGCAAGTCAATTGGGTTAAATGGCTTGCCCAAGGCCACACAGCTAAGTAATTATTATGTGTCTGGGGCTGGATTTGAAGTCAGGTACTCCTGACTCCAAGGCCCATGCTCTATCTACTGCACCACCTAGCTGCCCCCACCTTCTTTTTTATTAAAGATTTTATTTGAGTTTTACAATCCCCCCCCCCCAATCTTACTTCCCTCCCCACCCCCTTTTTTGAAAGATTTTTCTCCTGATAATTTTTACCCTAATCTTGCTTCCCACCCCCTACAGAAGGCACTTTGTTAGTCTTTACAGTGTTTACATGGTTTACATTGATCTCAGTTGAATGTGATGAGAGAAATCATATCCATAAGGAGAAAAATAAAGTATGAGAGATAGCAAAGTTACATAATGATAGCAGGTTTTGTTTTTTTTCTAAATTGAAGGTAATAATCTTTTGTCTTTGTTCAAACTCCACAATTATTTCTCTGGATACAGATGGTATTCTCCATTGCAGATACTCAAAATTGTGCCCAGTTGTTGCACTGATGGAGTGAGCAAGTCCATTAGGGTTGACCATCACCCTCATGTTGCTGTTAGGGTTACGGTGTTCTGGTTCTGCTCATGTAATTCAGCATCAGTTCACGCAAATCCTTCCAGGCTTCCCTGAATTCCCATCCCCTCCTGGTTTGCTTTTTTTTTTTTTAGCTTCAGTTTATTTTGTTTTTAAGATTTTATTTATTTGAATTTTACAATTTTTCCCCTAATCTTACTTCCCTCCTCCACTCCCCACAGAAGGCAATTTGCCAGTCTTTACATTGTTTCCATGGTATATGTTGATCCAAATTGAATGTGATGAGAGAGAAATCATATTCTTAGGTTTGTTGTTGTTTTTTTTTTTTTTTGCAAGGCAAACAGGGTTAAGTGGCTTGCCCAAGGCCACACAGCTAGGTAATTATTAAGTGTCTGAGACTGGATTTGAATCCAGGTACTCCTGACTCCAGGGCCAGTGCTTTATCCACTACGCTACCTAGCTGCCCCAAGAAATCATATTCTTAAGGAAGAAACATAAAGTAAAAGAGATAGCAAGATCAGACAATAAGATACAGGGTTTTTTTTTTTAACTTAAAGGTAATAGTCCGTGTCTTTTTTCAAACTCCACAGTTCTTTCTCTGGCTCCAGATGGTATTCTCCATCACAGATAGCCCAAAATTGTGCCTGATTGTTGCACTGATGGAATGAGCAGGTACATCAGGGTTGATCATCACCCTCTTGTTGCTGTTAGGATTTACAGTGTTTTTCTGGTTCTGCTCATCTCACTCAGCATCAGTTCATGCAAATCCTTCCAGGCTTCCCTGAATTCCTATCCCTCCTGGTTTCTAATAGAACAATAGTGTTCCATGACATACATATACCACAGTTTGCTAAGCCATTCCCCAATTGAAGGACATTGACTTGATTTCCAATTCTTTGCCACCACAAACAGGGCTGCTTTGAATATTTTTGTACAGGTGATATTTTTACCCCTTTTCATAATTTCTTCAAGGTACAGACCCAGTAGTGGTATTGCTGGATCAAAGGGTATGCACATTTTTGTTGTCCTTTGTTATAATTACAAATTTCTCTCCAGAAAGGTTGGATGAGTTCACAGCTCCACCAACAAGCCACCCTTTTTAAAAAAAGTGAAAAAATAAAGTAATTCGATGGAACTAGGTAATGTATCAACTGAGTCTGATAGTCTTGCAGCAAGTCTATCATTTCTAATCTATTCCTGTAACAAGGGTAGAAGGGAACGGTTTGAACTGGCAAAAAGTAATTTGATTTTGCTTGAATGATCCACCAACACTTATAGGTGAATGTATCTCCTTCAGTTTTTGTATTCTATGATCTACTTGGGAATGCCAATTTGTTCTTATTTTTGCTTTCAGTCTTTATAAATCTGAAACTTGATTTCTAGTCATCAAGCATCAGTGTGGTTGGGGGTCAGCAAAGACTTGGAAGAGGAGTCATTTGACTCATACCTTATTGTATGTTCAGTAGGTTGAGATGGGGATTGTATCATTGGTATCAAGCCTGACTGTCATATGTGGAAGAACATAGTTGTTTAATGTAAAAGGAGGATAGTATTACACGCATAGGGTGAATGGAAAAAATTGGTAACAGAAAAGGCTAGAAAGATAGGAAAGTGTCGATGACTAGTTAAAGACTTTGCATATAAAAAGTATTTGGTAAGGGTTTCAAATGATGAATGACTATCAAAACCATTGTAATAGTTATTGAACTTTTATAGTCAGATCTAGTGTTTTTAGGAAAAATCTAGATCTTATTTTTGGGCATAGAAATAAATAAAATGAACTGATAGCCAAAAAGTCATTACAAAGTGACCTAGAGCATTGTACTTTGGGTCTATCAGTTATTAACCATATGAGCTTAAATGAGTTGTTTCCTACTTTGTAAAATAAGATAATGCTTATATCATTTTGCATGACCTTTCAGTGCTCATCATATCTATCTTGAATTATATGTTTGAATCTTGAGAATGCTAAATGATTTGGGTGACTTGTCATTAGGTAAGATTTCACTTGAATAATAACATGGAAAACATGCTTATTTAATCAATCCAGTGTTTATTAAGTTTTCACCATGTTATGAGTCATGTTCTGAGGATAGAAATTGAAAAAAATTCTCAACCATGATTTCATAGATTTGAGGGAGGGGTGTATGTTTGTGTGTGTGAGAGAAAAATAAATTAATGAGGTAGCTTTTATATAAATTAATAGGGGAATGGTTACTAAAGACTGAAGGAAAGATCTTTTGAAAGAGGCAATGCTTGTTCCATCTTGAAGGAAATGCTGATTTCCAAAAGGTGGAGCTCAGAAGAGAGCCAAAAATTCCAGGCATGGGAACATTCTGTGCAAATTTATTTAAGATGGAAAGTATTGATTATGGGAAATACCATAGAGTACATGAAAAATGAAAAATTAGCAAGTGAAAATTGAAATGATTCCCTTTTAAAATACTTGTATGAGAAGCAGCATTAGAGTCTAGGTCTCTCTCTACATCTGCTCAACAAAGATAGAGAATCTAAAGATAGAGATCTAAAAAAGACAAGAAGTCACAGTAAGTCATTTTCCCAACACAGTTCAGTTTATGGAGAGGGGCTTTGAGGAGGAGCACATGACTATGGCAACAGGGAGCAATCCAGCACTCAAAGACTAAGAGAAAGACACAAAAAGATATTCCAGGGGATCCCTGAACAAGTGCTGGGAGCAATAGTATGAGCCATATGGCAACTCTGTCAATCACCACTCAGTGCCAGGTTATTTATTGATCTAGTTTTGCTCATTGGCATTAGCCTTGTACTGAGACAGAACAAGCTCCAGAAAGCAAGTAGTAACTGTGTGTCTCTGATTACTCAGAGCAGAATATCCCATACCAATTGGAGCCAGTAATTCATTCATTCTGAACTAGAAGAGCCTCTGAGTGACTAAGTCACACAACAGTCTATTGAAACACTATTAGAAACAAGCTGATAGATGCAAACCTGCATCAGGAGCTTGAACAACTGAAACCAAGAGGGTAGCAGACAGACCTTGTCCAGATCTCAACACTTCATCATACCACTGATCATACCAACTTGCAGGCCACCAACCTGAACTGTGAAAACAGAAGTGAGAGAACAGAAGCTCAGACCATTCATTCCTCCCTGAAGTTTTTAGAGCTCAGCATTAAAACAGAGTGATGATTGGAACAATGAGCAAACAAAAGAACCCGGCTATCAAGAGCTATTATTGGAGCACAAAAGCACCAAACACAAACAAAGAATAGTTCAAAAAACGTCTATAAGGAAAATCTCAGAGAAAAATACAATTTAGACACAAGTCCAAGAGTTAAAGAAAAGCAAATGATATTGAAAACCAAATCAGGGCATTATAGGAAGGAATGGTAAAAGGCAAGAGTTGGGGCAGAAAGATATGAAAAGAGAGCTCACAGATATATTTTATATATATGTATATAGAATATATAAAATAACTCCATGAAAGGTAAAGTGTGTGAACTGTTTTATAGGAGGAATAACTTCTGGAAAACAGATTAAGGAGAGAGAATTTAAAATTTTTTGGAGTACCTATCAAGAACAACAACAAAAAACCCCAGGCATCATATTTCAAGAAAACACTTAGAACCACAGAACAGAGTAGAAATGGAAAGAATATTCCTCCTACCATACCACTTCTTTAAAGGAATTTCAAAATGAAAATACAAGAATATCATAGCCAAAACCTAGAGCTCCCAGACCAAGGGGAAAAAAAAATACCACACACAGCCAGAAAGCAGGAATTTAATTAGTGAGGCACCACAATCAAAACTGAAGAAGATTTAGCAGCCATGACTAAAGGAATAAAGAGCTTGAAATAATGATATTCTAGGAAGTATAGGATCTAGGCTTAATACCAAGAATAATTTACCCAACAAATATATATATTATTTATGATATACACTATATAATCCTACAAGGGGAACAATGGAATTTTTTTTTTAGGTTTTTGTAAGGCAAATGGGGTTAAGTGGCTTGCCCAAGACCACACAGCTAGGTAATTATTAAGTATCTGAGACCGGATTTGAACCCACGTACTCATGACTCCAGGGCCGTTGCTTTATCCACTGCACCACCTAGCTGCCCGGAACAATGGAATTTTAAAGAAATAGAGGCTATCCAAGCATTTCTTATGAAAAGACCAGAATTGAGCAGAAAATTTGACATATAAAGGAGTTAAGAGAAGCATCACATTATAAGCAAGGAAATAAGCTTAAGTTTTTATATGGGGAGATGATACATGTAAATCCTCAGAACATGACCACCAAGGGTCATAGAAAAAGTGTAGTCAAAGAACTTGGGTGTGATCTTTCTGTGTTCAGATTCTCTTAAAAGAACAATAGAATGGGAAGGAAAGAGGAATGTGCTGGAAAAGGAAGAATAAGGAAATAAGGAAACTTGTCTCATAACTGGGGTGCTCATCGAGACCAGGGCTCAGTGGAAGGAGAGTGGAGAGCAATTGAATCCTACATTCATCTGAATGACCTGGTTGAAAGAAGGGTTGAGAATACATGCAATGCATACTTGGGTACAGAAATACATCTTATCAAAGAAGCAGATTAAGAGAAGCATTAATCAGAAGCAAAACACACTTTTTTGTTTGTTTTTTTCAAAACACTCTTGGTTTTGGGTTTTGTTTTTTGTTTTGTTTTTTGGCAAGGCAAATGGGGTTAAGTGACTGAGGTAATTATTAAGTGTCTGAGGCCAAATTTGATTCCAGGCTGGTGCTCTATCCACTGTGCCACCTAGCTGCCTTCAAAGCATACTCTTAAAGAGGAAACAGGGATACACAAAGAGAAAGATAGGAACAAGAAAATAGAAAGAAGGGAAACTCCTTACTGTCAATATGAATGGGATAAACTCACACAAAATGAAAGAGATTAGCAGACTGGATCAGAAACAGTCTAGCAATAATATTTATAAGAAACACTAGAAACAGAAAGATCCACACAAGCGTTGAAAGACTAGAACAGTATCTATTATGTTTTAGCTGAAGTAAAAACTGCAGCAGTAGTAATAATCTCAGGCAAAACAAAAGCAAAAATTGAACTAATTAAAAGATAAGTAGGAAAGTTATGTTTTGCTATAAAGTACCACACATAATGAACACTGTTATCTTTGAAAATTAAGGTAAACCGAGAGACAAAGTTTTGAACATCACCAGTTTATTAAGCTAGTAGTAACCAATAAATTGAGTCATTGACTTCTCTCAATGACCAAAGACTTCAAGGTAGGACTTACCAACCTTCATATAGTTTAGGGATGTACAGGAGATCAAAGGACAGAGAACATCACGGATGGAAAACAGTATGATTGATGGCAGAACATCATTATGGAGCAGGAACATTACAATTGCTTATGTTAAGAAAGATGGTCTGGCAGTCATAGGAGATTAATTACTGCTCCTTTCTATCATTAAGGAATATTAGTTTTTTATGGGACCTATCCACAATCTTAAATTCTTTACTAAGGGATCAAAACTACCAGACTTGATGTCTTCTTGGAAGAGATTAAAAACTTCCTTAATTGTACAAGGACAGGCAAGGACAGATGATCTATCTTTCCGGATGTACCAAGTTATCTTATAGGACTTAAAGATAACAAATGTCATGAAAGTATCCCAGGCTACTAGGATGAGCAATAATTTTCTTTTAATTATAAATTAAAAAAAATTATAGGGGTGGCTAGGTGGAGCAGTGGATAGAGTACCGGCCCTGGAGTCAGGAGTACCTGAGTTCAAATCCGGCCTCAGACACTTAATAATAATTACTTAGCTGTGTGGCCGAGGGTAAGGCACTTAACCCCATTGCCTTGCAAAAAATAAATTAAAGATTTTATTTATTTTGAGTTTTACAATTTTTCCTCAGTTAAGATCATCAGTCAGACAGATGCATTTAGTATATCCCTTGCAATACATGACAGATGTATTGAATTCTAAGATAATAAATATATATAAATAAATATAAATAATAAACTGTTGATATTAATACTTAAATAATACAAATTACAATTAAATATTTGTAAATTACAAGCAGGTGCTTTTGGACAAGAGGTAAATACTTATGTAAACAGGTGAAAGGCAGTTTGTCAGGCTTTACATTATTTCCATGGTATACATTGATCCAAATTGAGTGTGATGAGAGAGAAATCATATCTTTAAGGAAGAAACATAAAGTATAAGAGATAGCAAGATCAGACAATGAGATACCAAGTTTTTTTTCTAAATTTAAGGTAATAGTCCTTGGTCTTTGTTCAAACTCCGCAGTTGTTTCTCTGGATACAAATGGTATTCTCCATTGCAGAGAGCCCCAAATCGTCCCTGATTGTTGCCCTGATGGAATGAGCAAGTCCATTAAGGTTAACCCCCATGTTGCTGTTTTTGTGGTTCTGCTCCTCTCACTCAGCATCAGTTCATGCAAATCCCTCCAGGCTTCCCTGAATTCCTGTCCCTCCTGTTTTCTAACAGAACAATAGTGTTCCATGACATACATATACTACAATTTGCTAAGCTGTTCCCCAATTGAAGGACATTGACTTGATTTTCAATTCTTTGCCACCACAAACAGGGTTGCTATGAATATTTTTGTACAAGTGATGTTTTTACTCTTTTTCATCATCTCTTTAGGGTATAGACCCAGTAGTGGTATTGCTGGATCAAAGGGTATGCACATTTTTGTTGTCCTTTGGGTGTAGTTCCAAATTTCTCTCCAGAAAGGTTGGATGAGTTCACAGCTCCACCAATGATGTAATAGTGCCCAGATAGGAAATAAATTTCTTAGCTTTAATTCAAGGACATAGACAGGTAACCTAGAAAAGTACCATTTAATTTTCTTCTTTCCATGGATCAGTGAGGAGATATATTTCTCACTGATCTCTATGTATAAGTTAATTCTATAAAATTTTCAACATAGTCTTTCTCATTAGGACACTTAAATTTCCTCCTTGGTGAAGTCTTGGTACAAGTTCCATTACAGGAACAAAGGCAAAGTCTAAAAAGAATGTCAAGACCAAGAATAATAAGGGCCCATTTACTAAGGTCGTTAACAGGCCATTTTCCTGCAGCCAGGTAAAACAGAAAGAGGATTTCCCCACATGGGGTATGTTTTTCTCACATGATATCTGAATGCATGAATGTTACCACCTCCCATGAAGGGAAACTGCCATGGTGACTACAAAACAATCAGGTCTGATCTTACACCAGTCTAATCCCATAATCAACACATTTGAGAAAATCGATGAAAGCCATCCCCTCAGTGTGTATATTTTCAAGGGTACATGGGAATAAAGGAAAGGAAGGATTCACATAAAACCAAGGTATCCAAGAAACTCAACACACATACTGTATGAGAAGTCATACAGTAATGATCATAATAATCCACTCTCAATGTTCATTTAACTTCAAGTCTTAAGATATCCCATGTTCATTGAATAAAATGCTTATTCTTAAGCCTAAGAACTGATTACCAGGTTTCTGGAACTCAACAAAGACTAGCAAGGTGTTGTGTATGTAGGGGAGGAGATTAGAAATCATTGTTGTCATATCTGGATCACTTGGTCATCTCCATAACAGTATTCTCATCAACAGAAATTTTTAGATCTAGAAGTGATCTTAAAGAGTAAAATGCAGCAGATGAAGGGGCTCTCAAAACGAGAATCACTGGCCTTTTCCACCAAAAGACCAGGATCTGTATTGATTTTACAACAGGCTTCAGCAAAGGGACTCAATATAATTTAATACAATATATTAAAATTGATAGAGACTTCAGAAAATTTATATGTAATGAAATTTAATATATAAAATCCTTAATCCAATTTTGAGAACTTGTTTTCATATTTGGAATTTTATTATGCTGCTTTTCTCAAACTTTTTCCAAATTTTCACTCTTACTAATTCCTTCATTTTGAGTATTAGATCCTGTTAAAGATATGATAATACATCAGACTCAATGGCTACATAAATGACTTTGCTTAAAAGATATTTAATTCCACTTAACACTAAAGAGCTGGGATAGGATAAATAAATATTCTAGGTAATTAATTCCAAATTGTAAACAGAGAACACTGAGTTCTCAGTAGTAAAGCATGTGCAGTTGTTAAACATGTTCAAATAAAATAGATTTTATACCCTTATAGACCATTGCTCTTAAATATTCTTTAAATAATGGGGACTGTTTTAAAATATGCCCAATTGAATATTTGGCAGGCATTCTGGATTAACAAATAATAATTTTATATTATTTTATTAGCAATAATACAAATGCATCATCCTCTTCAGTTTGGGGACACAAAGTGGAACTTACAATTTCTAATATTCAAGACCAATTCTCAAAAGATTTTAGAAAAATATAACCACTTAGAGGCCATTAGTTAAACCAGATTTAAGCTTCACTTACCATCAACTTGCTTTCCTGAGTTAAAGAAATTTATTATTCATCTCCTCCTAAGTACCTTGTCCCTTCTCAATCAAAAGGTTGAATTCCTGGAGCTGTTCAGAGTCCCAGGAGTTTTCTTGTGTCTTTTTAAATAGATTTGGGAAAGGAAGCACTGAAAATGACATCAAATACCCTGTCTATTTATCTTATTTCTAATAATTTTTTCTTTTTCTTTAAATGAATTCTACAGAGCAGTAGTCATTAAAATATTTCAGCATTTATAAAACATTGAAACCACAATTTAGAAATTCATAGTAAAGAGTGCTATCTTTCTAAAAATTTAAAAAGTTTTTCATAAATATTCCCATTCTCTTGCCAAGGAAAAAAATTAGTTTACAAGACACAGACAAACACAAAGAAGCATTTGCTAGCAAGCTTTTCCCTTATTTCCATGTATACAATTTGCACCATTCAAACACAGAACTGATGGATTTTTGTGGGATATCAAACCGAGTCCCAGTTATGGTTTTTTTATTTTTTTTTTGCAAGGGGTTAAAGTGACTTGCCCAAGGTCACACAGCCAGGCAATTATTATGTCTGAGAACGGATTTGAATTCAGGTACCCCTGACTCCAGGTCCTATGCTCTATCCACTGTACCACCCAGCTCCCCCAACCCCCCTCCAGTTAAGTTTTACAAGTGAGTTGCTGTTCTCCTTTTGGTCACCAGATGTGTTCAAAGACCACGTTATAGGCACTGAAACATAAAAAAGGAAACCCATACACACCTGTAATGGAGCTCCTAAGAAAACAATTTTTTATGGTACCCCCAATTTCCTCAGCTGGGAAGATGAACTTCCCTACCCTTTAATTGCAAGAATTCCTCTTAATTTAAGATCAAGGAATTCTTCAAGGTTTAAGTACTCTCCTGACCTGAAATCGAGAGTGCCATCATAGAAAGTCTGAGAATCCCCTTTGAAAATCCTAAGGGGGATTGCCTAGCTTTTATATTGCCAATTATTTCCAAATTGTCACACTGAATACAAAGCAGTACCCCAAGACAAAAAAAAAATTTCATCTTCCTCAACAGCATGGGGGAACAGCTTATCTTTATCTCAGGAGAAAGTTAGATCCCTTGTTGTAGACCTTCATGGAAAAGCCTCAGGTGAGAAATTTCATGAGTGAACTTTACTGGGGCTTTTCTCTGGGTGTGCTTTTTTCTTTTTTTTTTTAAAGGTTTTTGCAAGGCAAATGGAGTTAAGTGGCTTGCCCAAGGCCACACAGCTAGGTAATTATTAAGTGTCTGAGTCTGGATTTGAACTGGGTACTCCTGACTCCAGGGCCAGTGCTCTATCCACTCACTGTGCCACCTAGCTTCTCCCTGGGTGTGCTATTTCAAGGATTCATCACTGCCAAGCAACTTTCATCTCATGACTGCATGGTTGCCAGTCACAGCATTTGAAAATTAAGACAAACTGAGCAACAAGGCTCCCTGCATGATCAGTTCATTAGTTAGATTAAGTTTTTTGTTCAGTAGATTAGACATGCCCATCTCTTCCTGACCCCATGTCCTGGGATTTTCTTGGCAAAAATATGGTAGTAATTTGCTGTTTTTTCTCTGGTGGATTAAGGCAAGCAGAATGTAAGTGATTTACCCAGAGTCACTTGGTCTAGCAGTACCTAAGGTCAAATTTGAACTCAAGATTTTCCTGACTCAGCCCCAGGCCATCTAGCTGCCTCTTATATAGGTTAATAATAACCAACAAATGGGTCAACTGCCTCTCTCAATAACCAGAGACCCCAAGATAAGGCTTATTAGACTTCATAGTTTTTGGGAAGTTCATGAGAAAAAAAAACAGACATGGATAGAAAACTCTATGATTGGTGGCAAGATTGACATCACTATGGGGTCAAGAATATTATGATTGGTTATACTAAGAAAGGTGGACTGGCATTCATAAAAGACTAAACAGTAACAATTGAGCGATGTTAATTGTTTTATGGGACCCATCTACATCTTATTATCTTTGCTAGGAGATCAAAATTACCAGACTTGTCTCCTTGGAAGAGATAAAAACTCTTAATTGTAAAAGGGCAAACACAGAAGACAACTTTTAGGAATGTTACTAAGTTAACTTGAGAGGCTTAAAGATAACAGCCATGTTCTAAAAGTATTTTTAGGTACTACCAGGATGAGAGAACAACTTTAACTAGAAGGAAAATAAAAATTCCTGAACTCAACTCAAGGACATGGATAGATAACTTTAGGAATCAATTAATTTTCTGATTTTTGAAAATATGTGAATCAGATGTCACAGTATCTAAATTTTTAAAGGAAAAAAAATCAGTTGTAGGAAGAAAAAGATGTTAAGGTTTCACAGAAAAGGAATGCAATTAAGATTAGAAGAAAAGTGAGAATCTGAGGGAAAAATCTTTGTAGCAAATTTCTTTTTTTTTTTAGAAATATATTTTTTAAAAATTTATTTAAGGCAATGGGGTTAAAAGTGACTTGCCCAAGGCCACATCACTAGGCAATTATTAAGTGTCTGAGAATGGACTTGAATTTAGGTCCTTCTGATCCCAGGTCCCATGTTCTATCCACTGCAACCATCTAGGTGCCCCAAAAATCTTGAGAGTCAAATTTAGAAGAAAAGAGCCATTCCTTAATTTATAAATAATCAAAGGTAATCAAACTATTAATAGTCATATGGAAAAATGCTCAAGTTGTTAATAGAAAAATACAAATTTTAAAAGTTCTGATGTTCCCAGCCACTAGATTGACTAAGATGTTGGAAAATGACACATGCTGGAAGGACTATGGGAAATCAGTTATTTTAATACATTGTTGATGGAACTGTGAATTAGTGAAAATAGGGTGCTTTGATCTGCATTCAGACTCCAAAGTTCTTTCTCTGGATGTGTAAATCATTTTCCATCATGAATCTTTGAATTGTCTTTGCTTGCTGCATTACTGAGAAGAGCTAAGTTTATTGTGTGATCAGTTGATGATCACACAATGTTGCTATTACTGTATATAGTGCTCTCCTGGTTCTTCTCATCTCACTCAGCTCATGTAACTCTTAACAAAAAATATGCCTGTTCGTGATTTCTTTTCTTTTTCTTTTTTTGCAAGGCAGTTGGGATAAGTGGCTTGCCCAAGGCCACACAGCTAGGTAATTATTAAGTGTCTGAGGCCAGATTTGAACTCAGGTACTCCTGACTCCAGGGCCAGTACTCTATCCACTGCGCCACCTAGTCGCCCCCTGATTTCTTAGCATTCCATCACATTCATATACCATAACTTGTTCAGTCATTTTCCAATTAATGGACATTCCCTTAATATCGAATTCTTTCCCAATTATTAACCATTCCCTCAATATCCAATTCTTTGGCATTATAAAAAGAACTGCTATAAATATTTTTGTGTATGTGGGTATTTTCCTTATTTTAATGATCTCTTTGGGATACAAATCTTATATTAGTATTTCTGAATCAAAGGGTTTTATAGCTTTTTGGGCATAGTTCCAAATTTCTCTCCAAAAATGTTTGAATCATTCATAACTCCACCAATCATTCTATTTTTCCACAACCCCCCCAACATTTATCACTTTCCTTTTCTGCCATATTAGTGAATTTGATAGGTGTGAAGTGATACCTTAGAGGTATTTAAATTTGCATTTTTATTCAGTGGTGATGTAGATAATTTTTTCATGTGATTGTAGATAGCTTTAATTTCTTCATCTTCATCCAAAAATGACTTATTCTTGTAACTTTTAACTCAGTTATCTATATTTTTAAGAAATGAGGCCTTGATTAGAAACATTTGCTGTAAAAATTATTTCTTTCTAATCTTGGTTGCATTGGTTTTGTTTGGGCAAAACCTTTTTAATTTAATGTAATCTGTTCTGCTATTCACAGTTGTCTTATGGGAAAGTTCTTTCCAATCACAGTTATGATAACTGTGTAGTTCCCCTTTTTATATTTTTCTCTCATTTCACCCTTTCCCTCCTCACCAGTGTTTTGCTTCTATTACCTCCTATCTGCTCGCCCTTCTTGTAGCCCTCCTCCCTTTTTTCCCTCTCCCACCATTTTCTTTCCCCTTTCCCTTCCTACTTCCATAGAGGAAAAGATGGGTTTCTTTACTCAACTGTGTATGTATGTTTTTCCTTCTTTGAGCCAATGAGGGTAAGGTTCTTTCATAACTCTTGAGGTGATATTATATACCCTCTTCTGCCTCACCCTTTCCTCTTCTAATGCAATCCTTTTTTTCACACCTTAATTATTTTTTATCAACTTATGTTCATACTTTGTAAATATACTCCTTCTTACTACCCTAAATAGAGGTACAGTTCTTAAGAGTTTACAAATATCATCTTTCCATATAGAAAACCTTATTGAATCCTATGTTTTTTGTATTGTTTTATTCCTGTTTAACTTTTTGTGTTTCTCTTGAGTTTTGTACTTGAAGATGATATTTTCTGTTTATAAGGAAAGTTTGAAAGTTCCCTATTTTATTGAATGGCTCTCTTTTCCCCTAAAAATTATGCTCAAGGTTTGCTAGGTGGTTGATTTTTAGTTCTAACCCAAGTTCTTTTATCTTCTGGAATATCATATTCTAAGCCCTTTCATTTAGAAGCTGCTAAATCCTATGTAATCCTCACTATGACTTCTTGATATGTGAATTGTATCTTTCTGCCTTACTTGCAGTATTTTCTCCTTGATAGTTCTGGAATTTGACAACAATATTACTTGGAATTTTCAGCCAGTGATTGGTAGATTCTTTCAATGACTGTTCTATCCTCTTGGGTTCTAGGATATCAGGACAGTTTTCCATGTTAATTTCTTTACAGATACTATCAAGGCTTTTTCTTTTTTCTTTGATCATTGCTTACAGATAGATCCAGGAGATATCATTTGAGAATTTTTGGACTATTTTCCTGGTCAGTTGTTTTTCCAATGAGGTATTTTACATTTTCCTTCTGTTTTTTATTCTTTTGCTTTTGTTTGACTGATTCTTGATGTCTCCCACTCATTAACTTCCATTTACCCAATTCCAATTTTTAAGGTAGCTTCTTCAGTTAGCTTTTGTACCATTTAGTCATTTCTACTTTTTAAGGAATTGTTTTTTTCAATGTATTTTATTCCATTAGGCAAATTCTATTTTTTTTTTTCAGGTTTTTGCAAGACAAACAGGGTTATGTGGCTTGCCCAAGGCCACACAGCTAGGTAATTATTAAGTGTCTGAGACCAGTTTTGAACCCAGGTACTCCTGATTCCAGGGCCAGTGCTTTATCCACTATGCCACCTAGCTGCCCCCAATTCTATTTTTTAAGGAGTTTTTTTCTTCAATTTTTGGGCTTTCTTTTCTAAGCTATGGACTCTTTTTCATTAATTCTTTTCTTTTCCCAATTTTTCTTTTCCCTCTCATTTATTTTTTTTTATATTTTTTGCAAGGCAATGGAGTTAAGTGACTTGCCCAAGGTCACACAACTAGGTAATTATTAAGTGTCTAAGGCTGGATTTGAACTCAGGTACTCCTGACTCCAGGGCGGGTGCTCTATCCACAGCTCCACCTAGCTGCCTCCTGCTTTATTTTTAAAATCCTTTTCAGGTTCTTCCAAGAAGACTTTTTGAATTTGAGATCCACTAATATTTTTCTTTGAGGCTTTGCATGAAGGCATTTTGACGTCATCTTCTTCTGAGTTTGTTTTTTGATAATATTTCTATGAATAGGGTTCTTTTTTTGTTTTTTACACATTACGCACAAAGTTGAGCTCTTCTCCTGGGGCACAGGGACATTTTCTCAAGATTTAGCATTGGAGGCTAGGAGCCTGATCATTGACTTTCAGTGTCAGGATCCCTGGGGCTGGAGGCTTATCAACTACACTTGAATGGCCAAGCTTAGTCATGCCTCTTATATCCTGGGTTCTGAGGCTGACAGTTTTCCTGGCTTCACAGTTGACCTGCAGGCCCACTGGCCCACTGATCTGTGCTGTGGCTAAGAGACTTGCTGGGATACTGCCTCCACTGGGCTCCCCTGCCATATAGACCTTTCCTGAAGTCCTAAGTTGTTTTTGGCTGGAAAAAATTGTTTTACTCCATCCTTTGTGAATTCTATCATTGCAGAATTCTTTTAGAATTGGGGAAAACTTGGGCAACATCCTGGCTTCATTCCATCATCTCGGCTCTGACCTCCTAGGCTCGCTCTTGCTTAAAAGATTTTCTGCTTGATCTGCTTTCTAGCCCAGTTATTTTTGACAGTGAGATACCTTATATTTTTTTTCTGCTTTTTCAGTCTTTAGACTTGACTTTAATAATTTCTTGTTGCCTCATGAAATCATTGAGTTCCATTTGATCAATTTCAATTTTTAGGAGTTTGATGTTTGGGCAAAATTTTTATATCTTTTGTACCAATTTATTAATTCCCTTTCCATATCTTTTTTCTTCAGCGAAACAATGGGGTTAAGTGACTTGCCCAACAATCATCCAGCTGTGTGACATGCAAGCCACCCCAACCCCACTGCCCTGCAAAAACCAAAAAAAGCAAAAAAAAAGACCCAAAATAAAATAAAATAGTAATAATAGTAGGGGCGGTTGGGTGGCGGACAGAGCACTGGCCCTTGAGCCCGGAGCACCTGGGTCCAAATCCAGCCTCAAGACACCCAATCAATGGTCACCCTGCTATGTGTCCCCAGGCAGGCCACCCAGCCCCATTTGCCCTGCACCCCCCCAAAAATAATAATAAAAAATGTGCTTCGGTCTGTGTTCCAACACCACCAACTCTGTCGCAGGTGGATCACATTCTTTATAAGTCCATCACAAAAGTTACTTCCATATTTTTCCACTGTTGATGTTGCTGATTGCAGCTCCCTCCTTTTGTATTTCTCCACTACCATGTACTATATTTTCTTTTTTTTCTGCTTACTTCCATTTATTTGGGATTTTTTTCAAGTTAATTTTTATTAGAGATATTATTTGAGTTTTACAAATTTCCCCCCAATCTTACTTCCCTCCCCCCCAGCCCTCCACAGAAAGCAGTCTGTCAGTCTTTACTTTGTTTCCATGATCCAAATTGGGTGTGATGAGAGAGAAATCATATCCTTAGAGAAGAGACAAGAAGTCTAAGAGGTAACAAGATCAGATAAGATATCTGTGTTTTTCTAAATTGAAGGGAATAGTCCTTGAACTTTACATGTACTATATTTTCTCTCTCCTTTCACTCTGACTCTGCTGTAGGGTAGCTGAGTGGCGCAGCAGACAGAACCCTGGCCCTGGAACCCAAGAGACCCCGAGCCCCCATACCTTAGGCCCAGCATCTACCTGGCCCTATGGTCCCAGACAGGCCATCCAATCCCAGCCCCTTGCAAGAAGTAAAAAAGAAAATGTGTTAAATCTGACCACCCTCCCCCCATGGTCCATCCTCTCCTCCATCATTCACATCCCCACCCCTTCCCCCTGTACCCTCCCTTCTTACTCCAGATGCCCATACCCCATTGAGTACATATGCTGTTTCCTCTCCTAGCCACCTCTGATGAGAGCAAAGATTCCCTCATTCCCCCAGGTCTTCCCCTCTTCCATATCATTGCAATAGCCCATTGTAATAAAGAAAAATCTTACTGTATGAAATATCTTAGCCTATTCCTCCTCTCCTTTTTCTTTCTCCCATTACATTTCCCTTTTATCTATTGACTCCATTTTTATACCACAATGTATCTTCAAATTCAGTTTTCTCCTGTGCTTCATCTTTAATAATTGAGAAGGTTCATATGAGTATTATCAGTGTCATTTTTCTATGCAGGAATACATACAGTTCATCATCATTAAGTCTCTCATATTTTCCCCTTCTCCACTCTCTATGCTTCACCTGAGTCCTGTATCTGAAGATCAAACCTGTTCAACTCTGGCCATTCCAAAAGGAACATTTGAAATTCCCCTGGCTCATTGAAAGTCCATCTTTTTCCCTGGAAGAGGACATTCAGTTTTGCTGGGTAGTTGATTCTCGGTTGCATTCTAAGCTCTTTTGCCTTCCGGTATATTATATTCCAAGCCTTATAAGCTTTTAATGTAGTTGCTGCTAAGTTCTGTGAGATCCTGATTGCAGCTCCACGGTATTTGAACTGTGTCCTTCTGGCTGCTTGTAATATTTTCTCTTTGACTTGGGAGTTCTGGAACTTGGCTGTAATATTCCTGGGGTTTTGGGTTTTTTTTCTCTTTCTCGGGGAGATTGGTGGATTCTCTCCATTTCTATTTTGCCCTCTGCTAGGATATCAGGGCAATTTTCCTGTAGTAATTCTTTGAAAATGATGTCAAGGCTCTTTTCCCGATCATGACTTTCAGGTATTCCAGTAATTTTTAGATTATCTTTCCTAAATCTGTTTTCCATATCAGTTGTTTTGTCAATGAGATGTTTTACATTTTCTTCTAATTTTTCATTCTTTTGGTTTTGAAGTATTGAGTCCTGATTTTTCGTAAATTCATCAATCTCCCTGAGTTCTATTCTTTGTCTGAAGGATTTGTTCTCCTCAGAGAGTTTTCTTATCTCTTTCCATCTGGCCAATTCTGCTTTTTAAAGCATTCTTCTCAATAACTTTTTGAACTGTTTTATCCATTTGACCTAAGCTGGTTTTTAGCATGCTATTTTCTTCCCCATTTTTTTGCATTTCCTTGACTAAGCTGCTGACTTCATTTTCATGTTTTTCCTGTGTCTCTCTCATCTCTTTTCCCAGTTTTTCTTCTAACTCCCTCATTTGATTTTCAAAGTCTTTTTTGAGCTCTGTCATAGCCTGAGCCCAATTTCTGTTTTTCTTGGAATCTTTAGCTGCAGGAGTTTGTGCTTCCTCATCTTCAGACTGAGTGTTTTGATCCTTCTTGGACTCACAGGCAAAATATTTCTCAATGGTTTTCCACTTGTTTCTCTGGTTGCTCATTTTCCCAGCCTAAGCCTGTTTTGGGGGTGCTTCCTGAGCTTTTGGGACACTCCCACAAGGATCTCTGTGTGAGGCTCTGTCTTCCCTCGTGGTCTGTGAATGACCATAAAAGCCCCCCCTCTGCCATGGGGCTGAGATGGGGGGGGCCCTGCTGTTCTATGGGGGGCCTAGACTGCGATCAGGATCTGAATATGGTCAGAGCCCCAGAGTCCTGTTCCAGGGACAGAGAACAGAGCTTGACAGTCTCTCTCTTCACTCCCCTCCCTAGGTTCAATGGTCTCATGCCCTGGGGGGCTCCTGATTACCAGCCCTGAGGGCTGGGCTTCATGTGCTCTCTCTGGCAGAGGTCCCCTGCTGTTTCCCCAGGTTGTGCCTAGTGCTCCCTGGGGCGTAGCTCAGGAAACTCCCCGGCTGTGAGCGAGCTGCATGGCTCCCAGTGCCCTGGGGCTGCCTCCAGGAGGCTGAAGTTGTTTCACTCTGGTGGCCCACCCCTCTGGCGGCTGACCCTCTGACCCCGGGGAGCAGAGCCTTTCTGCTCTTTTCTAGGTTACCTTGAGTAGGAGAACTGCCTCACTGGGTCCCTCTGTGGGTTCTGTCTCTCGAAAGTTTAATTAGAGTCCTTAGTTTAGAAGTTTTATGAGAGAGTGCCTAAGTTAGACAATCCTCTCGTGTCACCATCTTGGCTCCCCAGCCAATACTCTATCCACTGTACCATCTACCTGCCCCTCCCCTCCCCTCCCTTTCCATATCTTTTTTTTTAACTTTTTCCAAGGCAGTGGGATTAAGTGACTTGCTGAAGGTCACACAGCTAGATAATTATTATGTGTCTGAGGCTGGATTTGAACTCAAGTCCTTCTGACTCCAGGACCAATACTGTATCCACTGCACTACCTAGCTGCCCCATGTCTTTTATTTCTTTTTAATTTTTTTTCCCTCCTCAGGCTCCTTCATTCAATTTATTATAATTGTGAGTTCATTTCTTCCAGGAATTCTTATTGAGTTTACACCCAAGCTGTGTTTTTCTCCAAGCCATTACTTGTAGATATTTTGGAGTTATTCTTCTCTTCTGCACTTGTGTCATGAGCCTCTCAGGATTTTGATGAGGTTCTTTTACATTTAACACACTGCCTGGCCCATTGTTGACACAATACACTTCCTTTTACTTCCACTCCCATTCTTCAGTTTACTTTCTGACTTTAGCTTCCATGGCTCTTTTTTAAGGAAGATTTATGCTACTCCTTCCTGTTGCTGCTTTCTTGGAGTTTTGAGTGTTGTATTATTTATTTCAGAGTCTCAGGAACAGTCTAAGGACATGCAGACTTTTAGTGCTGTCAGAGTTGTCTGATCCAGGGCAAAATCTGATTGCTGTGCCCTTGACATGAGAACTCTGCACTCTGGCCTTGAGTCCAAGCAAGGGTAGATTGCTTCAGAACTCATTCCTCTGTTAGCCTGCTGGAAAGTTCTGTTGCTTTAGATCGACAGGATTGTGGATTAGGATTTTTGGTCTAGGATTCCTGCTTTGTTTGTTCCTTTGCAGGCTCACCAGGTTGAGACCCCTGCTCTGAACCTAGGTTTTGAGGCTATTGCTGACTTCTTAACTTCTTTCTTTCTTCATTCCTAGCTCAAGGCTTCTCTTTCCAGGAATCCCACTGCCCTGTACAAACTCTTTTCACTCTTAACTTTTGTCTGTGATCTGTAACTATGTCCTGAGTGGTAATCTTCTAGGTGGGATCTGTCCCCATATTGGGGCATTAGTCTAGGTCTGGGTATTCTCTCCTTGCCCTTTTGTTCAGACTCAGTCTGGTGGAAAAGTATCTTTTAAATCAGAGCAAGATTAATTATGTAATTTGAATGGACTACCATCTGATGATGGCCTGACCTTTTTCCTGATGCCCATAGGCTTTCTCTCTGTCTTCCTCTGTTGAGCTTGGCTGCACAGAGAATTCAGTGTGACTTTTTCTGAATATCCTCATCAGCATTCGATCTGATTCCTTTTCTAGATCTATTACTGGGAGCTCACTGTACTTACTTAGTTCCAAAACATGATGGGGCCCAACATTCACAGAGAGCCCTTTATGCTTGACTTCTTTTAAGAACTTAGTTCCTGCTGAGGTTGGACTTGGAGCTGAAGTAATGCCAGGGACTCCCAACTGTGGGCACCTTTGCTGACTTTAAGATCCATATAGATTGTCCTTTGATGTTCATTCTTACCAATTTTTCAAAACAATTCTTCTGGTTTCTGAACTCATTTGTTTCCTCTTGTGTCTTTAGTACCACCTACTTCTCATAGTGCTATTCAGCCCCTTGATTTGCATCACAGTTGGAGAATCAGTAGCACTTTGGTTGTGCTGATGTCCAGGCTAACCTGTAGAAAGGTAGGAGGTAGGCCCTGGAAGATGTTTAGAAAAACAAATCCTGTTCTGTATCCATCTCTCGAACCCTCAGGGGGCATTTGGTTCAGCCATAGTTCCTCAGTAAGCCATGAACTAAAAAGAAACAAGAGGTCCTATTCTTAGAACTTTTTTCTTTTCTCTTCTTGGTTTTCTCTTTCTTAGAAGAAAGTCCCTGCTAGGTGCAGATTCAGAATTAGTGTTCCAATATAAAACACAGCTTTTATTTAGAGCTTTTCACTTCAGGGCCTCACTATGGGGGTGGGGTATGTCTCCTTATCATTTTCTTTTTATTCAGAATTTTCTTCAAAGTCAGTAACAAACTCCTATTTATCCCGAGCTTAAGCAAACCTTTTTTTTTTATAATTTCTTTTTTTTTATTTCAGACAGTGGAAAGTAGTTAGTAAAGAATGCTGCCTGATCCAAAAGTACCTTTTAAGTCAGGGAAAGATTAAATTATTTTAAAAGTGATTTAATGTTCAGTTCATTTTCTTTAATACTTTGACCTCTCCATAAATGTCTTCCCCCAATGTTTTCCTGTGCTATGGAGGTAACCTTTGCTTCTCATAGGGTTATGTAGAACATAAGCTTTGAAAGATGTTTCTGAGCTATAAAGTATAAAGCCACCCTGTGAACCTTTCTTCAGGTAGCTCCAGATACCTGGCCACCAAATGATGGATTTTGGTGGCCACATCATGTTTTCAAAAGGTAACAGCATGGTATAATAGATAGTGTTGAATACCTAGATTCAAACTTCATCTTAGACAGTTATTAGCTATATGAATATGGACAAAACATCTAACTTCTCAGAGTCTCACTTTCCTTACCTGTAAAATTGTCATATTATTTGTATTACTGACTGGACTTCCTAGAATTGTTGTGAGGCTCAATCAAACCAAGAGATGATCTCCAGTTCACAACATTTTATATTTTCTGTAAAAAAATTTTGTAAACTTTAAACCACTGTTAAAATATCAGTTAACTATTGTTACCACTACTACTACTACAACTATTATTATTATTATTATTATTATTATTATTATCAATATTACCAGTGAATGAATGGAAGGCTTGTGATCTGTGACAGTGGAAAAAGTAGCTCACAAGCCAGTAATCCTTAAAAAGGTGTGACTCTCTTTATTGGTGTGCTCCTATGTTGTTGGGGTTAATTTCACCAGACTCTCTTGATTTCCCCTGCTACTTAGGTTAGCGATGCTTTCTGTGTTTCTCTGAAAAACCTCTCAAAATCTCAGCAGTGACAACTAGCTACAGTTAGTGCTGGTGACTGCAGCAACCAATATGTGATTAGAAAGCTTTAGTAAAAGGGCAGTTTGCTTTTGATTCTTAAACATAAAATTTACAACACCTGACTGACTCATTAGCCAGTATACTTTACCTGTAAAGAGGTACAACTTCATTTCTGAGTCTTACACATGCTTTGCCAATCAACTTTAGAACCCATTCAAAGTCGAGTTAATTTTTCTTCTTCATAGATCAACTCTTGTCTAAGACATAGAATCAGACTGTTCTAGATAGGAAAGACTTTAAATAGGAGACTGCGGGGCAGCTAGGTGGTGCAGTGGATAGAGCACCAGCCCTGGAGTCAGGGGGACCTGAGTTCAAATCCAGCGTCAGATACTTAATTACCTTAGCTGTGTGACCTTGGGCTAGTCACTTAACCCCATTGCCTTGCAAAAACAAAAAAAACATAGGAGACTCTTACTCTCACTGATGTCCCATGGGTCAAATGACCTGTCCAAGGTCACATAGCTAGTTAAAGGCAAAGGTGGAGCTGAAATCTAGATCCTCTAATTCATAAAACTCAAATTCATTGAAGGAATGATATGTGTGTTTCTGCCATTAATCTGCCAATTGTTTTTATTTGTTCGATGTTCTACTCCCATAGGTGGAGATATTGTTACTTGGTAGAAGGAGCACTGATCTGGCACTAAATCTTAGGAGGCAGAATTGTGTTCTGGATTTTGATTTATAAAATGATGGTAACAGATTCTGCCATAGCTGCTTCACAGACTTGGTAGGAGGATTAAATGAAGATGGATTTAGAAAGAGTTAGATGATATTTAAATCTAAGGGAAAGAATTAGTTGTTTTTATGTGCAGGTAAATATTATGAAAGATAACCCTATTAGTCATTTTTAGACATGATTCTTTAAATAAAAAATATAAAAAATCCCTAAAAGTATTGAAGCTAGACTGTATTTTTTCATTTATATCAGAAGAAGAAGAAATGGAACACCAAGATGAAAGCAAAGGACAGGCTCCAGAAACAGAAACCTGTCCATCAGAAGATTGTGTGGAACATGAATTGGGAAATGAGTCCTGTCAGAATGTTCCAAGGAGAATCAGAGGCCAGCACTGCAAAAAACGGCTTTTTACTTTCAGCCTGGTGAATTCTTATGGCACCACTGACATCAATTCTCTTGCAGCAGACGGGAAACTCCTTAAACTGAACTGTAAGCATTTCAACTTTATTTTTAGAATTGATTTATTAGCAGATGTCTGTTAGTATTAGTTATTCATCTGAAAATTGATGAAAAATACTCTGTGTGTTGTCTGTGTTTGTGTGTCTGTATATTTCACAATAAATAAACTTGACTTTATTTAGAAGGAATTTCTAGATTTGAGCTTATCTCTTTGCTACCTTGTACTTGTAAGGAATAGCCCAGGTTTGAATTCAGGGGTCTATTACTACCTGTTTGATTTTTGTATCATTTCTTCTCTTTTGGCATCTGTTTCCTCATCTTTAAAATGATGTTAGACCTGAACAATTTTAGGTCTCTTTTCACTCTAAATTCTGTGATCCTTGCCAAGGACCACAGAGAAGAATCTGTCTCTCCTCTATACATAATACCCCAGTAAGAGAAGGAACAAGTCATGATCTCTGTGTTAGCACCATCTTTCTTCCAATATTTGGATCTTTTCTAATGAATTTGCTCTTGTTTCATTTGAGGAAAAAGTTTCATAGTGTAATTTTTCTCTCACTAGGATATTTACCAGATATAGCCTGTTCAGAAAAGAATTCTGATTAGTCATTTAGTAAAAATGATAATCTGGGTCCCTGCACTTGGTAAATATTTGCTAAATGGGTCAACATACATAACCAGAGAAGAGAACATAGGAGATAGTGCTGATTTAGAAAGTTCTCGAGATATTGTTTATGGACCCATTAGTAACATCTTGAGTTGTATGGGAGGGAGAACATCACTTGACATATTTGTCTTATTTTCTTCACAGTGTTAATTTTATTAAAAGTGCTTTGAAAGCCTAAAATTACTATAGAATCATGATTTTTTTTTAAAAAAAGAGAAATGGACCAAGAGTGTTATGACCTTTAAGGGTATGCATATGTAAAAATGCCATCCACCTATACTACTTTAGGCATTTTGGTTTTCTGTGCATATCATGTGAAAGACAGGGATGTTCAGAGTAATGAGAAAGTTCCCTGCTGTGAGGGATTTAGGGACAGACCTGAGTGGGAAGGGTCTTGTGATGAGAAATTCAGGGAGTAGCTGGTGCCAAAGTGAGATCTTGACTTTGATCCTTCTCTGTTTTCCCATCACCTGGAAAGCAGCCACCCAAGCAGCCTCTTCTCTTGCTGGCCAGTGAGCAGAGAATGGAAATCTTGTCCTTCTCTTCCACAGCTCGTTCCACAGTTGCTGTTGATTGGGACACCGAAACCCGGTGTCTTCATTATGATGAACAAGAATCAGAGGTAAGTAATTTCATTTAACTAATGATATTTCAACGGAGATAGGTTTCTCAATTTTTGCCATAAATATTGGGATAAGAAACCAAGGTAGAGCAATTAGGGTTTGGAAAAGGACTTTTCATCTTTGAATAATAGTAAGATTAGCATCCCAGTTCACTTGACAGTGTAGTAACTCAATGTACATTCACATTGGACAGCATATTAAATGTGGATTTCAAATTGAGAGTGAAAAACACCATGTCAAAATTTATGCAGAGTATTCCATTCAACCTGAAAAGGAAAATACAAACAGCGTGTTTGATTGAAGTTTCTTTTTGTTCCTGGAGAATCTTGTGGTACCAGCTTAACCACTGTGTTTCTAACAGGCCTGTGATAAGCACAGCAGTATGCTCCAGCCCCAGAAGAAGAAAAAAACAACGGTGGCCCTCCGAGATTGCATAGAACTCTTCACTACTATGGAAACCCTTGGGGAGCATGATCCCTGGTTAGTGGTTCATTGAGCAAATGGATATAGGAAAGACTCAGAGAGAGTAGTGTTCAGCATGCACTTGAAGACACACACATAATCTTAGACATGATGGCAGAGAGTAAACTCTTGCAGGATCTGCGAAGACAGAACTAGCTATATATTTGGTAATATAAAGACCAGCTTCACTGAGATTGGAGCAATTTATCTCTAGATTAATGGAGATGAATGTATAGGTTGAAGCAGTTAATGCTGAATGCTGAAGCAGTTTGCTAAACAGGCTATCCTTGGAGGGGATACCCACACTGCTTAAAACCAAAGCCTCTGTATTCATCTTATACTATTAAGTATTTTTTTCTTTTACAGTAGATACTGTAAACACTAGTCTGAAAATAACTTACTGACCAAGTTTTGTTTTCTGCACTAATTTGATTGTGTTTTCCAGAATTGAAAATAGCAAAATTATTACTCTTCATGTGATGCTGAATTCTTTATGTTCTAGAGACAACTTGGTTCTGGAGGAGAGAAGAACTACTAAAGGGAAATAGTCAACATTACTGATAAAAAAATATCTTTCTTGCTTTAGCTATTGCTAAAATTTTTCTGTTCTATGTAGCTATAGCAAGTGCTTTAAAGCTATAGGCTATATCTGTGGAGGTGTGGGGGAACAGACTTTCATTTTTATTTTATTTTATTATTTTATTTTATATTTTTAGTTTTTGCTAGGCAATGGGGTTGTGGCTTGCCCAAGGCCACACAGCTAGGTAATTATTAAGTGTCTGAGGCCGGATTTGAACTCAGGTACTCCTGATTCCAGGGCTGGTGCTATCTACCTAGCCACCCCTCATTTTTATTTTTAAAAAGGGTAGTGACTAGTAGTAACTGAAAATTTGTGTGAATGCTTTCCTGATAAAGTCAGATTTTATAGTCATTGAGTGATATCAGTTAAATGAGCATATTTATTTGCTCCTCAGGTATTGTCCTAACTGTAAGAAACATCAACAGGCCACAAAGAAATTTGACTTGTGGTCCTTGCCAAAAATATTGGTGGTTCATCTCAAGCGATTCTCATACAACAGATATTGGAGGGATAAACTTGACACCGTGGTTGAATTTCCAATAAGGTAGGATTCTTTAACATCTATATCAAGCAAAATCATAATCAGATAGGAAATCCTGTAACAAAACTGCTGAACATGGTACTTTGGCCCCAAAGTATTGCCACTATATCGACAGTTCATTTTTGTGGAAATGTGTCTTTAGCAATGATGTAACTGAATCATACTTCAACCTGGTGTTATAGAAACCTTTTATCTTTTTTTATTTTTCGAACTTTTTTTGCTTCTTTCTGCTATTTCATTTTGGCTGGTAACAATCAGGATGGAATACCTGATGTTACATATGAAAAGTGTCACCTGACCTAAGACATTGGGATCCGAGCGCAGGTTTCTAGCTTCATTCTTTTATTTTGACCCATTTAATAGAAATAGGATATAAAGCACTCCTTATCTCAAGGAAAGGTAGTATAATTACTTTACCTTCATTTTACAGATGTGGAAACCAAAGCCAGAAACTGGAAATAATTTTCTTCAGGTGCCATATCTAGTAAATGTCAGAATTTGAACCTAGTTCTTATTGATTCATCAGTCTGGACAATTTACTCATTTAGGGGTCCTAATTCTAAATTCCTTTCCAGAATGGCCCAGACCAATTCACAGCTTCCACAGTATACAGTAAAGTGTTTTCAGCATTTACAACTTTTTTTTTTTACATCTTTGACAATCTAATGAGTATCAGTTGTTAGAGATTTGGAGCATTTTCTTTTTTTCACATTGATAGCTTTTGATAATTGTCTATATCATTTGATTGTTTATATCAATTGGAATGGTATTTGTTCCGAATAATTTTATCCATTCATCCATCTATATCTTGGGTCTGGGATATTTTTTTAAAAAGTTTTATTCCTAACTGAAAGCACCTAAATAAGCAGCATTTTCTTATAGATGAGAGTACAAAAGAAAGTGGAATATGAATCTCCATTTCATACAACTTAATTTTTTTTAAGTATTCAATAAAATATATATTGCTTTCAAAATATTTCTTATGAATTTCTTTTCTATGTATTTGAAAAACTGGTACTTTTTTTTTCCCTTCACTACACAAATGGTATAGTTGGGAGTCATGAAGAGTAGACACAATTGAAAGGACTGAATTGTAGAAATAGGAAATAGGCGATAGGAAAATAAATTCTTACAGTGATCATGCTGAAAATTCATCTCATTCTGAATCTTAAGTTCCTCACCTCTTCCTCAGGAGACTGGGACTGGTCATGGGCTACATTTTTGGAAAAATATTTGGTCATTTCTTTAGTTGGACTTTTTAGGTATTTTGATCATCTTTATGTAATGTTTCCCTTGTATAAATTGTTTTCCTGGTCTTCCTCACTTCATCCTGAATCAGTTACTGTTACTCAGAATTTTCTGAAATTATCTTTTTTCTTCATTTCTTATATTGCAATATTATTCCATTAATTTGTATGCCACAAGCAAAGAACTATAATTTGAAACCATGCCCCAATTTTATGAGCACTGTCAAGAATTCTAGTTCTTTGCTTTTCTTTTCCCCCCCATTTTAATTCTCCCCTTAGAATCAAGTTTATCTGACTTAGATTCTCTCCTCCTGGATTATCTTCATCCCTAAAATCTCTTCCCTCGAAACCCCCCATTACTTTATCTCTTGTTTCCTTGTTAAATTTTATGTTTTTCTACCCCTATATCTGCATGTTTTCAACCATCCTTTGTTCATCTCAGATGAAAGTAAGGTTTATCTGATATTTTCCCACCTTTTCCTCTGTGTTTGTATATTATGATAGATAGCAACCTCCCTCCTTTCCACATTAGTTTATCCTCTTTACCCTCTCTGTTCTTTCCACTCTTAAAATTCTCTGAACTGAAGGAATCTACCCACAATGGGTCAAGATATTAAAGCACTGAAAGAATCTTTGTTTTTTTCCTCCCCTTATTTGAATATTAGTACTACATTAATCGTTCTAGTTGCTCAAGTAAATTTACCATTCTTGGTTTCATGTTGCATTTCCAAGTTCCTGCTCAACAATTTGTAAATTATCTATTTCATTAATGGTCCACCCCCCCCCCCCAGTCTTATAGTCAGCTTTGCACTGTATGTAAGTTATTAAGTTATTCATGGTTTTAAGCCTATTGTTCAGTCCTTTTAATTGTGTCTACTCTTGATGACTCCCAACTATGCCATTTCTTTTTTGGAATGTTGTATACCGAGATCTCCCCTTCTTTAATCTAGTCATTACCAGGACTTGTATGTTTCTGCTTGTAGTTCCTTGGTATTTAGATGTGATTTCTGGATGCTTATGGTATTTTTCTCTTTAATATGGCAGTTCTGTATTTTGGATATGACATTCCAAACTTTTCCTTTTGGGATTTCTTTCAGGGAGTTTGGTTTTTCAGGGAATCCATTGATTATAAATTGTTTCCTAAGCTTGTTTTCCAGGTTAGTTGATGATAGCAGATAACTTATATTTTCTTGCATTTTCAGTCTTCTGATTTGTCTAATATTTCTTGGTGCTCATGGAATCTTTTTTTTTTTTTTTTTGATCTTGTCTGATTTTCAGGGAGTCTGTTACCTGGATAAGGCTTATTGCTTTATCCTTCTAATTCTTTTTTTCTCTCCCCAAATTGTATTTCATTTTTTTAATATCTTCATTTCTTCTTGCTGTTCTTAGTCTTTATGGAAAATCTATTTTTTCCTTTCAGACTCTGCTTACAGCTGTTAGTTATTTACTCTTTCTTGAGAATTCTGTTTTTTGCAGTAATTTTTAATGGTACTTAACATTGTCTTTGGTTTATTCTTTTTTTTTTTTTTTTAATCTTTACCTCCTCCTGCACTTTTTGGGTAAGATAGCTATCCTTACTTGGTTTTCTTCTTGGTTTTTATGCTGATCTCCTACTTTCTATATCTTTGAAGTTCAGAGTTCTGCTTTTTCAGGACATTGTATGCTATCGCAGGACTGAACCTTGGGAAGTCCTTGTCCTGTGGTGTTCTGGTCTGAGTTGCTAACCCATTATACTGTATGCTGTTACTCCTTAGGAGTTACAAGGATTGACTCTTTTGCTGTCTTTCTTCACAGAGCCTTTTAGGCCATACATATGTCTGGCTTGTGTTCATCATGTGGAGATGACTGGTGTTTACTTATGTTATCACTGGCTTTGCTTTAGTAACCCCCATTCTTATTTCTTGTCTGCTTGCCAACTTTTCTTTCAGTTTTTTGATGGAAGAAGTTAATAAAAGTTTCTTATTGGATTTCTTAATCATTGTTTAGTGTTGTGAATTGCTATTCAGTTAGATATCTTTTGCAGATTTTTTTGGTAAGGCAATCAGGGTTTAGTGACTTGCTTCATGGTTACCATAGTTAGTAAGTTTTACATATCTGAGGCTAAATTTGAACCCAAGTCCTGATTGCAAAGCTAGGATTCTATACACTAAACCTGCTACCTTAGCTGCTCCCCAGAGATAATTTTCCCCCCAGCTGTTTCCCTTCTAATTTTTTGTTTATGCAAAACATTAATTTGTTTTTAGTCAAAATAGTCTTGTTTTACGGTCTGTAATCCTTTCTATCTCTTCCCTTGTTTGGTCTTGGACTCTTTATCTATAAATCTGATTGCTAACTTGTTCCTCTTAATTTTATAATACAATTTTTCATTTATAGTGAAATCTTGACATACCTAATATCTACCAGATTTTACCTGTAAGTTCATATACTTATGAGATGCCTTATGTATTATCTTCAGAGATCTGCATATGTCTGAGTTTGTCTGTGACCCGGCAGCTGGCCCTTATGTCTATGACCTTGTTGCAGTATCCAATCATTATGGAGCTATGGGTGTGGGCCACTGTAAGTACCAAATTTCATGCCCTTCTCTTATTTTTCAGTTTTGTATATCAGCACATTTTAACTGAACACTTCCTATGTAGATGTATATTAGGCGTTCTGCAGATTACAGTGAAGTATTACAATAATTTCCACCTTTTAAATCGCAGAGGCAGAATAGATTTTAAACCAAGTTCTACATGAAGTCCAGTAGTAAGACAAAGAACTCAGTATGCCCCATATGGATATGGCTGGAAAGCATTACTTCTTTATTTTTTTTAAATTTTGTTTAAGGAAGTGGTTCCGAGGTCACATAGCTTGGCATTTATTAAGTATCTGAGGCCAAATTTGAACTCAGGGCCTCCTGAGTCCAAGGCTGGTGCTCCATTTGTGAAGAAACAAATTAGAAAATCAATATTATCTGTTCATATTACATCACATTTTCCAATTTGCTGTGTATCTCAGTAACAGTTGATTTTAGGGTTTTTGAAAAAGCTTTGTTGTGTTTGATGTAACATAGATTCCTTCTTTAGTAATTGTCAATATCTTCTTCCCTGATTTGGTTGGCAGATACTGCATATGCAAAAAACAAACTGAATGGCAAATGGTATTACTTCGATGATAGTAATGTATCCCTGGCCTCTGAGGATCAAATAGTGGTGAGTATTTTTGAGAAGGTTTAAATTAGCAAGTTTCTACAATCAGCCTTTATGAATTAAAAGAAACATGCGTGTCATGATAGGAAATGAGAATGAGCTATAAAAAAAAAATGGGTCTGTTGATCAGAGCCATTACATTAACCTGATTGGAGGGTTATTTGGGATGCTTCCCACCTTTAGCAGTGACAGCATAGATTCAAAAGTCTGTATCTGTTGAAGACCCTTGAGGTAAGGAGGAAGGTCCCCTTTAGTTGCTAATGGGCCTTACTATAATCAGAAAAGGTTTTCCATTTTATTTGATTAAACCTAATAGATTTGATTCTTCTTATTTTGCAGACAAAAGCAGCATATGTGTTGTTTTACCAGCGTCGGGATGATGAATTTTATAAGGCACCCTCAGGTCCAGGTTTCCCTGGCCCCTCTGAAGCAGGGAAGAAAGGAAAGTGCTCCCAGGAGGGGCTGGAGGAAGATGACATATACAGCATGGATACCAACTGAAACTGCCTGAAGTCAGCCACTATCTTAAAGAGTACCATTGAACACATCTGGAACATCTCTTGCACTCTAAAAGCTGCCAGATGTACAGACTGCCATCCATAAGGGAAATTCCTTTTTTATGGAACAGAAGAGAAAAAAAAGACCCTGTTTGCTCATGAAGGGTTATTGTTGAGAGGCTGAATTATTATTTTTAAATACAAGTTATGGGAAAGTTCTGTAAACACCTGTGATGCTACAGAGCTGGGGTCAGCAGGGTAAGGGCTACAAGGCTGGAGTCACACATTATTGGGGAGTGGGATGGTTGGGTGGGAGTGTGAAAAAGAATAAAAAGTGCTGCTGGGATGGGGGGGGCATAGAAGGGCAGGGTGTGAAGAATATATTTCTCCAGGAAAATTTCTATAGTAGCTCTTCTTGAGGCACCCAGATATTTGTTGGCATAGTGAGCCCTATGTATTGATAAGAATAGATTCTATTCTAGAGTTCTCAGATTTCCACTTTCCATTTCTCTTTGCCAGCTGCCATTTTAGCCTTTCCTGTAGGAAACCCACCCAAAAGTGAAATTGGGCACTTTTTTAATCTGCCATCCTTGTACTTTGACAGATTTACTTGAAGAATTCCTCCCTTTCCTTTGAAGAAAATGTTTGAGTTCTGATTTTTAATCCCTCTGATATTTCCTGAATGAAATGACTTGAATGCAACTACTATCTCAGTAATTGTAGATTTTTAAATTGTATTTGAATCTCCTTTCCCTCTCCCCTAGCTTGGGATATCTTTAGATGCTAATGACTACTGTATTCAGTGATGAATTGAAGCATTGTGATTCTGTATTCAGCTGGAATTTTTTTTTAACTATGGCTAAAAACAATCTTCCCCAACTTTAAAGCTGCTGAGGGCTTAGTTTTCTTAGTCTTCTTTCCCTGGAGACAGTAATTTTGGTAAAGTTTCCTCCCTGCTTACTTACAGGTTAAGGCCTACAACTAAGAAATCCTTGTCACATTTGCATCAAAACCAAAAAGGAACCATTTAGGTAAAAGTAAAGTTAGTCCTTGCCAACCCTCTTTAAATTGGTTGCATAGCAAGAGAGGATAGGAAATTTATTTCCCTCCTTTCGTCCTTTTCTGACAGATTCTTCTATTTTGGAGAGGAGGAGGGTTTCTCCTGACAAACTGCAGATTTTTTTTCAGCTCAACTTTTTTTCTTGTTTGGAGCAACCTTTTCCTTCTTTTCTGGTCGTCTTTCCCTGAACTCTGAATTTCAGACTTGCTATTTGGTGACAGTTTTCTGATTTTCATTGGCTTCAACTGGTTTCCCCTTTTTGCAGAAGCCGCCAAAAAGCAGTGACTGTGGACACCATTTTATCTTTGCCTATTAGTGGCAAAGACAATTTTAATTTATAGAAGACACTCCCGTTTCCATATTTTTAAATGTATACGCCAAAGGTCTTTTTCTTTTACTAAAAAAAAAAACAAAAAACCTAACCGCATTCTTGAAATAATCCCCAAACCACTGTGCTGCCTGCTGCTTCACAAACTCAGTTTCTCCTTTTCTTTTTTAAAAATGCTGTAACCCACTCACTGCCACTGCCTTTCTCTTGTGCCTAGGACTGTTTCACTTGGCTCCTTTTGTCTACGGACATCACTAGTTGTGGCCTTGGCCTTCTTTCCTCCAAAATGCCACATCAGGAGCTGGTTCTCTGGATGTAAACTCTATAAAGAACCAGTCAATGCCAAGGGGATGCATGTGGTTTTGTGCTGTTGTAGAGGAGGAATGTGGACCAAGCCTGATCTTGGTCGGACCTCTAGGGCCTGCCCGCCTAGCCCTGCCCCTGCTCCAGGGGCCGCCGGACCTCAGGGCCCCCCATCCGGAGCCCCCGAGGCCCGGCCGCAGCCTCGCCCTCTGCACAAGTCACCGAACTTGCAGTGCGTTCGGCCCGGGGCGCTTGGTGTTGGCCTGCCGGACGGCGCCCCGGAACAAAGCCCCCCGCCCTGGCCGGCCCCGGGCCCCGGGCCCCGGGCCCGCTTTCTGCCTTTGAGATCGGCCGCGCCCGCCGAGCCGCAGCTTGTGTCCTCAGGGCCCCCGACACCGGGTTTCTATGCTACAAAGAATAAAAGCCAATGGTTTGCACTAAGCCTGCGTGGCGTCCTGAGCCGGGGGCGCGCCTCGCCCGCGCCCCCCTACGTCCCCGGCGGCGTGCGCGTGCGCGCGGCGGCCGTTGCAGCGGGGGCGTGCGCGGACGGGCGGGGCGGGGCGGGGCCGAGCGGGTGAGTGCGGGGGGTGGGGGCGGCCGGGGCGGGACCCCGGGCCGGGCGTGGGGGCTCCGGCAGGGCCAGCGCCGCCCCTCCGCCCCGGGCCCCTGAGGCGGGGCCCCGCTCCCCGCTCCCCGCTCCCGCCGGCCCGGCTCCGAGGCAGGGGCCCCGGCCGGGGCGGGGAGGGGGTGGCCCGCGGCGCCCGGAGTCGGAGGTTGTCTTCCCGCCGCGGCGGGGGGGGGGGGGGGGGCACAAGGGCCGGGGAGCCGCGGAGACACCCCGGCGAATGGGAGGGAGGCCCGGGAGGCGCCCAGCCGGGGCCCACGCTTCTGGCCCCGGGTTGCCCCAGAAACTCTGAAGAACTGTCGCCGCACCGTTGTGGGTGGTCGGGGGGAGAGGGGGGCCCGTTGGGGACGCGGGCCGGCGCGCCGCCGAGGCCTCCCCCGAGGGCCGCCTGGCCCGGAGGACGGCCTGGCCCCGAGGTTCGCCTGGCCCGGAGGACGGCCTCCCGTCAGGGCCGCCTGGCCCCGATTCGGCCTGGCCCCGAGGACGGCCTGGGCCCCGAGGGCCGCCTGGCCCTGAGGACGGTCTGGCCCCGAGGACGGTCTCCCCCGAGGACGGCCTGGGCCCTGAGGGCCGCCTTGTCTGATATTTCAGGAATAACTGAGCACCCCTGGTTTGAGCAGGCTCTGGAGAGCTAGGAGGAGACGTGAAGACCCTGAGAGAGCAAGAAGGCGCGGCCCTCTTAGGTGGGCAAACATTCACCACGGTGGGAAAGGAGTGCTGTTCTCAACTTCATTTTACAGATCAAAAAGCTATGAATTTAGTGACTTCCCAGAGTGAAACAGGCTGATCAGGGTCTTGAGGTTGGATTTGAACCTCAATCATCCTGACTTCATTCATTGGAGAAAAGGTCCTTCAAAGATTGCATTTTCTTGATTTCTGGGGGTGGGAGGAATTATCCTTCTGGTTTTGTTTTTAGCTCTTTCCCCCTAATTACACATAGACATAATTTTCAATATTCATTTTTGATAGATTTCATTATACCTGTCTCTGCCCGTCCAGTTTTATTACTGAAAGGCCTTTTTTTCAACTAGTTATAGATTCTGGTCAGAATAATAACTCATGATCATAGAGCTTTCATATTTGCCAAATTTTTTTTACAACAATCTTTGAAAAAATCAAATTTCCATATAGCATTTACAGTTATTAGATTGATAAATTCTTTTAATGTTTCAAAGAAATATTATTATAAACATTTTATAAATGAGAAAGCTTGAGGATCTGAAAGGTTGGCAATTTGCCCACAATCATAACCAGTAAATGTTTTTGGATTTGGGAAAGAAGGCAAGTTTGGAGTCAAAGGACCACATTTCAGCTCCCAGCCCTATTATTTATTACTTGTATGAATTTGTATAAGTTCAGAGCCTCTTAGATTCTTCATTCCCTCAACTGTATGTAAAAGAAATTGATTTGATGGCCCATTAGACCCCTTACAGCTCTAATCAGTGAACAGGCCTCCTGACTCCATGGTCTTGTTAATACAGGTTTCATAGTGTAAGCAAATGTTCTACGTTGTTAGTTGGCAGGCAATGAGTAAAGAAGTTGCATTTACTAGGGTGCTGGAAGGAAAGTGTGTCTTCAAGACCTCAAGGGGGACGTGATGATTTTGGAGTAAGAGAACTTGACTTGTAGAAGTGACTCAATTTTGATGGGCCTTAGCTGGGGTTATTAGATAAGGACTCAATGAGTTTTAAGTATGAACTTTGTACAGAGTAGTTTGGGGTCATCCTGATTCATATCTGGCCACTTGGACCCAGATGATTCTGGAGGAGAAAGTGAAGCTGGTAACCTAGCATAGCATCCCCCTCACTCAAATCCACAAGCTTGTCACGGCATCACCTCCTTGGTGTCATGGTCTCCTTCAAGGATAAAGAACAAATTCATTCAAAACCAGGCAGTGGGGCATATATATGGTGAAGCCTCTTATAGTAGCGCTCAGTAAAGCCCAGGTAAATGGATGAAAAAAAACCCCAAGGATTAAAGAAGAGGAGGTTGTAGGTCCAGTTCCTTATAAGTATTTCCTGCCATTTTATGTATTCAAGTATTTCTAATATAATGTATAACAGAACCGTGGCCATTTTTAGGTGAAATGTCTGAGAAGCTAAGAAGATGCAGAAAGGAGCTGACAGCAGCCATTGACAGAGCGTTTGAGGGCATCAGTCACTCTCAAGAGTGCCCAAGTCAGCCAAAAGCAGACTTGGACACCTCGCCTTCTTCCTTCACTATTCAGATGAATAAACTTCTTTGCAGGAGATATCCTTCCACCACTTCTTATGTTGGTCAGTTTACTCCTGTGTCCTGTGCTCCTGAAAATGAGAACCCTGTCTTTGTACCAAACCATATCCCGGTCAATATGAAACCACATACTTTATGCCCCAAAAGAAAACCTTTGACCAGCAAGGAAAATGTGTTGATACATTCCTCGATTTTTGTACCTGAAAGGCAGTTTCTAAGAGGCACTGGAGATGGGGAAAATTGGAGAAAAGAAAGTTTAAGGTGATTTTTAATCTAGTATTTTAAGTATTGCATTTTAAGATGTTTCTCATTTCTAGAAGAAAAATTTTATGGATGATGTGGCACATGTCTGTAATTTCAACTATCAGGAAAGCTGAGATCCCTTTAAGAATTCTGATTTATAGGTGTTCATATTTAATATAGCATTAATCTGGTGGTGGTGGTGGTTGGTGGCGGGAGACAAACCAGACCAGGTCAAAACTCCTGTGTCAATCAGTATTGGGAGTGGATCTAAGAAAACTTCCCTGGGTGAGATGAGGAGACCTATTTTTTTTTTTTTTGCAAGGCAGTGGGGTTAAGTGACTTGCCCAAAGTTACACAGCAGGAAATTATTAAGTGTCTGAGGCCAGATTTGAACTTAGGTCCTACTGACTCCAGCGGGGCTGGAGCTCTATCCACTGCACCACCTAGTCCACCCCAAGACCTATTCTGAAACAAAAATAGAAAAAGAAATCGAATGATTCTTTGTAATGGTACTTTAAAAAAACACAAATTGAATGTCTTCTAGAGAGCCTAAGGTATCGCTAAAGGCAAAGAATGGAAAATATGTAGCTATAATAAGACCAGATGATAGTTTTTGAAGAGAATATTCTAGATCTTCTACTCTTATCCCTAGAGTCTATTCAAGAAAAAACATAAAAATAACTTCCCAAATCTGGCCCTGCTAATTTAGTAGAATGTAAACTATTGGAGGGTAAGGACTATTTCATTGTTTTGCCTTTGTATCCTTAGCCTAGTCCAGGGCCTTGCACATAGGCGATTAATAAATATTTGTTGAATTGAATTTGCTTTTCAAGAATCCTAAAATTGACCTGCCTTGAAAGTCTGAATACAAAGCCAGGTGGTAAGTATCACAAACCTCCAATTTTTCATGCCACAAAAACACAGGTTAGAAAGTACACATGCACAACTTGTTTTTCTGTCAAACTTAGCTGTGTATCCTTATTGTTCTTTATAGCATAAAGAACACCTCAGATTATCTTCCTTATTCCTTTGGTCTCAATGTTTCTCAAAGCTTTTCTTGAGGTTTGCTCTGCCCTCCTGTTTGTGCTCCTGCTAGGCCCCCAGTTGCTCTACTCTGTCTCTTCCCATCTCTCCTTATGTTCCCACAAGTCCCTTCATCCCTAACTCCCATCTGAATGTGTTCCCCCCATTGTCTTCTCTCCTGTCCCAAAACAAATCCTGGTTCTTAGTATCCTCAGGACCTGCAATTTTAGGCACTGTGCCTAAAAAAGACAAGGTTCCCGTGTCTCAGCCCGTGTGAGCCATCTCACTGCCAGCTGGACTTGCGATGAATCAGGACAACACTCCCAAAAGTTCATTATCACAACTAGCCCAACACCTATGGACTTTTCTTATACTTTGCCTTTTATTTATTTACCAAGGCTTTTATTCCATTCAGGCTATCACTGAGAATTTAAGATCACCAGAAGGTTTGCCTCATCACTCTACTTGATAGCTCTGGTTTCCCTGCTCAGTACATTATTGAAAAAGAACCTAAAATGTCACCATTTTTTGCCCTCCCCTTCTGGGGGAACATAGGAAAGATGTGGATAGATATTTGAAGGTTGAAGCCAATGTTCCTCTCAACAATTCCAACCAAGAAATCACAAAGGATCTACTCGATATGATTGGTGAGTCCTTGATGTCCAGAGAGGATGGCTGTTGGTCTGGCTGTAAGGTGTAAAGTAAGAGAATCAAGTCAGCGTCATGGTTTTTAATTTGAAGATTTTTTTTTGCAATGTAAATGGGATTAAGTGACTTGCCTAAGGCCACACAGCTAGGTAGTTATTGTCTGGTAATTATTAAGTGTCTGAGGCCAGATTTGAACCTAGGTTACTCCTGACTCCAAGGCTGGTGCTCTATCCACTGTGCCACCTAGCTGCCCCAATTTGAAGATTGTTAGCAGTTGTAAACTGAAAAGAGTAAGATTCATTAAAGCCATTGATCAGGTCTTGTCCTCTGGGAACAGCTAAAATGTGACCTGGAAAAGGAGAAATCCTTGATGGATTCTTGAGGGGGGGACAGATGTTGGGGCCACAAATTTCCAGTGTCTGGCATATAAAAAAAGAATGTGATGGGTTCATTAAGAGAGGTAGAGGCCATGGTAGAGGTCGTGAAAAAGATTAATTGGTTGGGGAAATCCATGAAGGTTTTTTAGAGGTGGTGTTTGGAGCTGACTTGAAGGAATGGATAGAAGGATGGAAGGTAGAGATGGGGAAAGGCATTCTAGACATAAGTCAGCATGAGCAAAGCTACAGAGGTAGGAAAAGTGTGGAGTCTGGTCAGGAAACATGAAGGCTGGAAATGGAGCTTTGTGAAGGGACACCCTAATGCTGGGCTGATAATTTGGCCTTTGTATTGTAGGCAGTGAAGAGTCACTGATAAATGATTGTTGACTGACTGACTGGTGGTTTTTAATGGAGGGAGTGACCTGATCAGACCTATACTAGCAGACTACCACTGGTTTTCTTTAAAAAAAAGTTTTGATAGATGGGAGATTGCAAATAATTGGTTTTGAATGGTCTGTGCTGTGTTTCTCCTTTCAAAAAAGTACAGCAACCCAATGTGTTCTGGGAACCTCACAGCACCCAATGACTTCATTTGGTTCCAGGATAACAAAATGTTTCTCATTTTAATACTTATCATAACTAGTTATATGACTTAGGGTCATAGGATTTGAAGCTAAATGGGCTTTAGAGATCTTTTCCAGATGAGGAAGTTATACTAGGAATTAAATAGCAGAGTTGGAGGTCAAACTCACTTTTTTGACTCCAGGTTTCTTTTTGGGTTTTGCAAGGCAATGGGATTAAGTGGCTTGCCCAAGGCCACACAGCTAGGTAATTATTAATTGTCTGAGGCCAGATTTGAACTCAGGTCATCCTGACTCCAGGACCAGTACTGTACCTACTGTGCCACCTAGCTGAACCCTTGACTCCATATTTAATGCTCTTTCTATGACCCCATGTGGCTGGGACTGAAGCAGGACCCAGCCAGCTTCAGGTAGAGATGGACACAGTAGTCCCAGGATGCCTCTCTCTGCTTCCTCTTTTACCCTTAACCTCCAAGCCTGAAGGGATTCTTGCTTCTGGGTCAGGATTCTAGAGTGAGAGGTGGAAGTCATCTAGTCCAGTCCTTTTTCCTGTTCTCCAGTTGGGAAACTAAAGCTTTAAGGTTCAGAGATGTTGAATTAGGAAATGGCAGAGCCCACATGTGAATCTAGGTTCTCTGCTTCCAGATTCAGCACTTTCTCTATTGTTCCTATTAACAAACACACCTTTTCAAAAATAAAGGTGGTCTTCATTTGGAAAAGTTGGGGTGACATTATGCTTTGTCTCATCCTTTCTTTGCAGACCATGTAGTACAATGGAAAGAACACTTAGGGCAGCTAGGTGGTTCAGTGGATAGAGCACCAGTCCTGGACTCAGGAGGACCTGACTTCAGACACTTAATAATTGCCCAGCTGTGTGACCTTGGGCAAGTTATTTCATCCCATTGCCCTTAAAGTTTTTTCTTTTTTTTATTTAAGGGGAGGCAGTGTGGGGTAGTGCTTGGGAGAGGAAGGATCTGACTTCAAATCCCACCTTTTCTACTTAACCTGTGAGACACTATTGGAAAGACAGGATGGTGTAGAGGAAAGAGGATTGGATAGAGCAGAAAGCCTGGGTTTGAATCCTGAGCCTCATTTAGTGCCTATGTAACAGTGGGCAATAGGATTCAGCAAACACTAGGTATGGAGCCCTGTGGAGTAGGTATAAAGATAAAAAATGAATACCACAAACAAACTTTCTAGAATCGAGTTTCTTGTTAGTGGGAGTGAGTGGGTTAGATGGGTTTTAAGATCCCTACTCGACACCAATACAGTCCTCATTATCTGAATTTCCTCATAAATGAGACAATTGGCTTAGAGCCTTGTGTCTCACAGGGTCTGTTCCTGCGTGTGCATGGGGTTACCAGGGTTGGCCCTATATGGTTCTCTGTGAAGCACTACACTATATGATCTCTAACACACCGTCTAATTGTAAATCCACTAGAAATCACTGAAGCAGGGGGCTTGGGAGTTTTGTGGAACCTCCGTTTTGGAATCTGAGAAGGGAACAGCAAGAAGCAACAGTTGCCCATTTTTTTCAAAAGGTCGACTGTTCAGTCAATATAAACCCAAGAAAATGGGTCACACTGACTCTGAGAAACAACATTCGTGATTCCAAATATCCCCATTGGTGCCTTTCCTGTGCCAGATACTAGCCCCACTTTACTCTGTCATTAAGGATGGTAGCTATGAATTTGAGTGAAAGAAGCCTGGGCAAGGATGGCCAGGTTTGTTTGACATTCCAGTAGATCCTCTGAACCACTCAGAGCTCTGAATTATCAATGAAAAATTTCTGAATGCTTATTGTACACATTTGAATGCAATTTTTTTTTTTATTTTTAAGACCATACAAGCATCCGAACTATTGAAGAACTGGCTGGAAAACTAGAATTTGAAAATGAGTTAAACCGGGTTTGCAGCCGCTCAGAAGATTCCCCCTTTAAAGAGGAAGTCCTGGCCCTCTTCATGGATGAGAGCCCACACAAGGCCACAGATGCAGAAGCCAGCTGCCTAAAGCCAACTTTTGATGACCAGAATATAATAGAAACCGTCCTGGATTTGGAAGAGGATTATAATTTGATGACCTCTTTTAAATACCATATTAAGTAAGAGGAGTTCATTTTAGCTTTCGTTTTTCCCCTTGATTTTTGTGGTATTCATTTAGGACTTGCCAGGAAAGCTGTGGCTCAGGAATGCCCAAGGGCCTTTGGCAATCAGCTCCTTAAAAGAATGTTCCAAATTCTGTCATGTCTATCCCTATACCTTTTCTTTACCATATCTTTCATCACTATCCTTTTTCTCTGCAGTTTAGTTTTTATGATTTTTCTTTTTCTTGGTTTTGCTTACTTTCCTCAATACTTTGAATCTGTTTCCTAATTGCTTTATAAATACAGCCAATGTCCAAGGGCCTGCAAGCTAGTCCTTTCCCAGTTTACTGCATCCCTAGCAAGACTGGTGCCCGACCCTTGGGACCTCTATTCTAGTCTCATTTAGATGGAAGGAAACTGAGACCTGCTTTCCTCAAAGACCAGCACTCTGATCAGAAGCTCTGTGGAAGTCTGAGGCCAGCAAGTTTTCCGAGTGGTGATGGGTCCATCTCTCTGGGCCTAGAGAGGAGGACATCCCACTCCAATCTCATCTTGCTCCATTAAGTAGGGAGGAAGACCTTGGTCTGGAGTGTGAGGGCAGGACAGTGGTAGAGAGGACCCTGTTCAAGCCAGCCTTGGCCTGGGCAGATGGACCTCCAATCATGTCCTCTCTCTTCCTGCCCCTGGGGCTTGTGAGCTCTTATCCCCGCTCTTTGGGGAAAAGGAAAGGAAGCTGCACAAGGCTCCCCCGTCCCACCCCATGAACTGTTAGCATGGTAGCAAGAAGAACTGGAAGAGAGACACAGGGCCAAGGTCAAGGGGTACCAAATAGGACTGAATGGGAATGAGCCCAGAGCCTCTCGCCCTTCCACTCTTCCTAGACCTGGGCTATCCCCATCAGGGCTGCTGTCCTGGCAGGGCTCAAATTCCCACCAAGCCCTTTTTGTGAAAAAGGAGACAACTTTTAGGAATAAAAGGATTGCCAAGCTACCAGGTTAGGCTTTGTGAGGCTGCAGCTTGAATGTTGAACAGGTTGCTTCATCACTTTCTTTTCACCACCTGGGAGCAGGAGCAACAGAAAGGATTGAGTGGATAGTAGGGGGGTTGCCCAGGGTAGGAAGAGGTTCCCTAGCACTACCAAAGGCTGATGGGGGTCCAGATTCATCAGACCATCTTAGCTTGTGATGAATGTTTGCCCTAGAGGAGTTTGTCATGGGAAATAGGTGAAATGAGGAGCCACCTGTGGAGGAGTCAGGGACTCCTTGTTAGAGGGATTGAAGGCAGACAGGTGCTTGTGCCTGGCTTGCCCCTAGACATGCCTGTGGATACAGTCACATGGGCCTCATTCCCAGATGTGCCTACACCACCTGGAGACCTGCAAGGTTTGTCGATGAGTGTATGGAAGGGCAATGAGCCTTGTAAGGGGATGCCCAGCCTGGAGAGAAAGGTCACAGCCCAGTTGTCTGTGGGCAAGAGATGGGGGTGAAGAGGGAGGGGGCATCCTGGAGCTCAGAAATGTGGAAAGGTAAAAATTTGTAGCAGTGAGGAGAGGGTAAATTGTGAGGAGGGGATGGATGTTGTAGGGACAACAGTTAGGACTTGAGCCAAGCAGGGCGGCTCTGCAGATCTCTCAAGAAGAGTGGGCGGGTGGCATGCTGGGGATGGCAAGAGATGGAACCTGGGAAATCTAACCGCAGAGTGTCCACAGCCAGTTCAACCTGCAGGGTCTGTCCCAGACCTACAGAAAATCATTACCTTGAGTTGGTGCCAGAGTCCACCCCTGATCTTCGGGCTAGTGGTCCTGCCACCTTCTCCCTCACCCATACCCCATCACACACTGGTGCCAAGTAGACAGGGGCTAGATCTGAATCCAAGATATGGACATGGGATAGCAGGTGTTTCTGAGTGGTCTTTCCTTTACCCCCAATGCTGGTCTTCTGTACCCCCAGCAAGAGGCATCAGGTGGACTATACTTATACCTCACAGATCAACATGGAACAAACTAGAAATGCCCAGAGGGTCTTCCTACAAACAGGCAGGCTAAGGAAGCCCTCTAGACTCATTCACTGCTCCCCATTCACAGATAGGCCTAGGCCCCATGTGTAGCTCCCACCCACACCCCCAGAAAAACAGATTTACAGAAGGGTGTTTATTTGGATAAATAGATCAAAACTGCGAATTCCTCTGGGAAGAAAATAAATGATAAATTCAGATAGACACATATGTCCTGGGAAATAGCACTTGGGAATTTTCCCTCTAGGAATTTGTATCAGAGAAGTCAACATCAGAGCTAGTAATTCCCCTGAGGATCAATCATTAATCCCTGATATCTTTCCAGCAAGTTTATTTTCCTTAGGAAATGGGTAAGGCAAGGGAATGTTTGGAAAAGTGCTCAATCTACTTAAGTTGCATATCTCTTGACTCCTAAGATCAGTATTCTTAGGCTCAACACTCCCATTGCAGTAGACCTACCTCCTTTGCCCAAACTTGGATCCTTGGATGTTATCCAACCTCTTGGAAAAACCTCAAGACCTTGTCCTTTTCTGGGTTTTGGGGAAATGGGTAGTAATAAAAATACTTACAGGATAACGATTTCAATGAGAAAGTTCAGGCTAAAAGTGAAAAAAAAGTCCAAAGTCACTGGGAGTTTTCTGTGTAGAGTAAGAGGAATAAGGAGACACTGGCTACTCTGAAGCCACTATTTCAAGGCAAATGACCTCTTAGCATAGAGCTCTTTGACAGGCCCCTTAGGAGCCAGTAGAGAGCTGGGCAAAGTGGGGATAATGTCACATTGCTGGGTTTCCCTTGAGTTCTTAGGTAAAAGAGCATGGGAGAAAAGGGAATCAATTTCTCACAAGCCCTGTTCTGGTCTTTGATTAGTATTTGAACACTTGGAGCAGGGCAGGGTTGATGCCCTCCCTGCTCCTTAACCCCAACTCCCAGGACCAAAGAAGCAAATGCATCCAAGGACTTAGAAATAGCAAGAGGACAGGCCACCTCCCCAGCAGACCCCAGAGAGCAGAAACACCCCATGATCCCACTTTGCATCAAAGAAGGCAAATGAAATTTCACCTTTTTTCTCCAGAGCCAGTGTAGCCAGTCTTTTGAAGGGAAACACCGAGTAGTAGAAACCAGGGGTAATGAAAGGGTCTGTGTAGCTTGTTTGAGATCCTGTGACTTTGCCTGTGGCTTTTGAGCCTTTTCCTAATTGTGTTGGCAATATGGTAATATGGTATGTTTTTGGAAGCTCACAAACCTAAGGGGACCAGAGGGGAAAAACTTGCTTCCCAGTTGTAAAGCTTAGATCAGCAGGAAGCTAAGTCCAGGCCTGGGACTTGGATGACCATTAAGCCAAGCTCACTATTTTTATTCCAATCACTTGAAACAACCACATAAAAGAGAATGAAATAGAAATGTAAAGCTCACAAAAGTTTGCTTATCTTTCTATTTTGTAGCAATTAAAGAGATATTACACCACTATTTCTGTGAACGAACAGACTTTGGAAAGAGGCCAAGGTGAGAAGAGACTGCCCAGCCCCATGTTGGTGGGTCTGGGTTACACACTGGACTCCCCTGTCCTGGATGGTGTTGCCAGCACATCCAGTTCCATCTCCCTACTTGGTCCATTTTCACTGGCTGCCCACCATGCCTGGAATGCTCTTTTCTCACCTGTGCCTCATGGCTTCCCTGACTCCCTTCAAGAGCCAGGTCAAGTCCCACCTGTCAGAGGCACTCACCAGGTTTTCCTCTGAGATTTTAGGAGAGAATTGTTTTCATGTCTTCCCTCTCAGGGATGTAAGCTCCTTGAGAGCAGGGCCCCTGATTTTGACTTTTTCCTGTATTGTGTGGCTTAACAGTATCTTGTAAATCCTATTGACTATTGAATAAATCTCCATTTTGTAGCCTGGTTCTAGAGGTCTCCACCTTAGAAATTTGGACTTGAGTATGAGGTCACCAAGTCACTAGATGGGTGAGTATGTGGATAGAGAGGCAGCCCAGGAGTCAGGAAGACCTGACTTCAAATGTGACCTCAGACACTGGCAAGTGACCCTGGGCAAGTCACTTCATCCTGTTTGCCTCAGTTTCCTCATCTGTAAAATGAGAAGGAAATGGCAAATGGGGTCAGAGTGAGTCTAAACAACAAACAACTACACATAGACACATGCAAACACAAATGAGGGAATCAAGACTCGAGAAGCACATGTGCAAGCACATGGTCACCTGTCACCTGTCATCTGTGTGCCTTCATTGCTGCCATATGTGGGTCAGGGAAGTGCATTCTTGGGAACTTGAGTCTCCTCTCTGCTCCAGAAAAGAAGCAGGTACTCGAGGTCCAGGGGCTTGGCTTGACCTTTGAAGCAGAAGATGACTTCCGGAGCTGGAAGACTCAAGTTCAAAACTTGGCTGGCCCTTATTACATATATGACATGAGGGAAGGTCGCTAAGCCTTTTCCATAAATCAAGGGAAGCTTTCAGGTAGTTCTCAAAGTCCCTTCCAGCCTGAAGTCCATGATCCTATCAATCGAACCACCTGATGAAAGAGGCAGCTCCCCATGGACTTCTGCAAGTTGCCCTAAGCCTCAGTGGGGATGGGGATGGGAGAGGAGAGTGAAAACCCTCACCTGGCTTCACTTCCTAAAAAGATATTTTGGTTAGGCTACAAACCTTGGATCTTTAAGTTTTCTTTATAAAAGAGCTTTATAAAAGGAGCCAGGAGCTTCCCTGGGTCTCCAGTGATCATCCAAACCCTGCTGCTTTTTTCCCAGGGGTCCCACACACACTGCAGCCCAGGGTTGCCATCCTTGTTAAGCATTTCTAGCAGGACATGGGCCTCTTCACTTCCCATTTTGGGGAAGCATCACCTCCCCTACCAGCTGTTCCACTCTTAACAAACTAGCAAAGAGAAAAACACTGGTACCCCAAATGGAGAGGGCTTTAGAATATAACCTCTAAGGTCTGTAGCTCTAATCTGTGAATCTCTTCTGCCTCTCTTTATTCCTCCTACCCCTTTTTTGGGCTCCAACCCTAGAGTAAGCAAGTAAAAAACTAGATGGTAACGATGATTCATCCTTGTAAGGGACTTAAAGGCTCACAGAGTTTGAGCCATTATAGCATAATTAAATAAATTCCTAGAACATCAGAACTGGAAGTGACCTTAGGCCAGATTTCCGAAGAGGCTGATAGCAAAGACATCAGAGATAAGGATCTGATCCCTTCATTTTGAAGCCAACCTTTGAATCATGGATTTCCCCTCTGCTTCTAGAAGGGGGTAAGAAGAGGCAGTAGATGGCACTCTTGTAAAAAGTGTTCCTCTTGAGATCCCCTAGCCCCTCATAGAAGGCAGCCTGAGACAGGAGCAGCCTCTGCGCCATCCAAAGGAAAGCTGCCATTAATATGGGCAAGTCAAGCTTTGGTCTCTAACCCCACAACCCCCAGCAAAGCTTCCCAACGGGCATAGGAGACATTGAAACAAAGGTGGCTGACGGATGCAAGAACAAGCAACATGGTCAGAATGTCTTCAGGTTAAAAAAAGAAAAAATGAAAACGAGGGGGAAGGGAAAAAGATCTTTTTTAGTTGGGAGAGTCGGCCTAGCTTGTCCACAGGCCTGGGGCCAGAGAAATAGTTTCCTACATACAAAGCTTCAGCTTGGTAGACATTCAGAGCTATTTGTGATTCCATTTGACAATTTATGAACTGAAGATGTGGAAGGAGCTGTAATTATTGTATTTGAAGGTTAGGACTTCAACATCCCAGGCAGGGTAGCTGAGAGAGAGAAGGGGGGCAGGGATAAGGGGAGGAGGAAAGTGGGGAAGAGAGGGAGGAAGAGAGAGAGGGAGGGGGGGAGTAGAGATGAGTAAGTAGGAAGGAGGGAGAGGGAGAAAGGGAGGTTGAGCCCTAAGTGGAGATATCAGCTTGGACACCTGAGGGTGAGGCCCAGCTGGATGAGGCTTCAGGCTCCTCTTCTGTAAATTGAAGTGGGGCTAGGATGATTTCTCAGGGCCTGCCTGGAGCCATCTGTGATTCTCTGAACCTATTTCTCTGCAGATAAAAGTATTTTTAAATTGTCCTTCTCCCAGAGGTAGGAGACAACCATTGTTAATGGGGGAACAACTAGATGTATGATGATTCATCCTGATAAGGGACTTGAAGGCTCACAGGGTGTTTTGTGGTCATGATCTCAACCAATAATAGAACTGGAGAACAGTGAGATTAAAATGGGGAAGTGTCCAAGGAAGGGGGATAGATGCTGCAGAAGGGCTGGGACCCTACCCCACTTTAAGAGGCTACAGTGACAAAAACAGGCAGTCTTCCAAAGAAAGGACCATCTTCTGGGCAGAAATGATTTACAATCAGATTCCTAGCTCTTCTGGAATTCATTTTATAGAAATCTGACCTTCCAGACTCCTTTGAAAGGAAGCACTTTGTGTAAAAGGAGATACCTGGGGCCTCTGCCCTAGGGGTCCCATTGTACTCTGCCTTATTAGAGTGAGACCCAGGGGTTCCATTGCGCCCCCTCCCCCAGCATTCCCTTGAAGGCCACCTGATAATTAAATCGGTACCAGGAGCCTCAACTGGGTCTCCATCGACTATCCAGATCCTGCCATTTTATTTCCAGGGAGGCCCCTGCTGCTATTGCATGGTGATCCTTGTTATTAATACCTTTCCAGCAGGACAAAGGCAAGCATGGCCTCTCCTACCATCTGTTCTACTCTTTATTTTTTGGTTGTTGTAATTGTATTTATTTTGTTAAACATTTTCCAATTAAATCTTTTTCAATTTATTTTTCCAATTGTATATGTAAAAATAGTTTTCAACATTCATCTTTTGTAAAACTTTCTCCCTCCCACGCTTTCCTTGTCCCATTTAAGATAGCAGGTAATCTGATATAGGTTATACACACACAATCATGTTACACTTATTTCCATATTAGTCATGCTGTGAAAGGAGAATCTGTTCTACTCTTTTGACTTAAATTTTAAGACATTGGCAATGCAAATGGAGGGACAGATGAGAGAATGTCCAGGAGGTAGTGAGTTTTGGCAACTTATTATGGGCATGGTGATAAGAGTCATGGACGATCCCAAGGATGTGAACTTGGGAGAATGGAAGGATAAAAGAAAAAGGAAATTTGGAAGAGTGTTTGTTTTATGTAAGGGTTAATGATGAGATGCTAACATGAGAGAAAATATTAGGCTATAAAGATGAGTTTAATCATCTTTGTGCCCTATTTCCCATCTGAGGCCCTTAGACATAAAGAACTAGTCTTTTTTTTTTATTTTTAGGTTTTTACTAGGCAATTTGGGGTTAAGTGGCTTGCCCAAGGCCACAGAGCTAGGTAAATATTAAGCATCTGAGGCTAGATTTGAACTCAGGTACTCCTGACTCCAGGGCTGGTGCTCTATACACTGTGCCACCTAGCCACCCCAAGAACTAGTCTTATGAAGAATCTTGCATTATATAGTTACTCCCCAATTCCTCCTCAAGGAGAGTTCCAATAGAGAACTCTCTCCTTTGATGATTATTTATTTTCATAAATAAACTTTGTTTTATGTCCCTCATAACTCTGGGCTCATAGTCTAGTGAATTCTTCACCCTATTCAACTTGATGCTTCAATACACAGATACATCTATTTTGAAGTAACCAATAAGCATTTGGTGATGCAGGATGATAGTACTGGAGAGAGACTAGGCTTGGAATTATAGCTCTGAAGTCATCTGAACAGAGATGATAATTAGACAAATGGGAAGTAAAGTGGTCACCAAGTTAAGAGAACAGAAGATCAAGGACAGTGTTAGGGTTCACATAATTAGGGGATGTGATATGGTGAATGAGCAAAGGAAAACAAGTAAAGGTTGAAAGAAATATCACAAAAACCCAGAAAGGAGAATCAAGAGGAGAGAATGGTCAATAGTGTTAAATTTTGTATAAAAGTCAAGAAAAAGGCCATTGTTTTTGGCAGTTAGGTTATTGGTAACTTCGGAAAGAACAGAATGAGTGATAAGATTGGAAGCCAGATGGCAAGGATTCAAAGATAAGAGGAAAGGTAATGAGACAATGAGTGTTGAGGATTATTTGTGGGAATGGAAGAATCGAGTGAGGGTCTTTTAAGTGTGGCTGGGCCAGTCTCCCAGTAAAGTATCCTCAGTCACTATTCCTTCATTCCAGGCAAACAGGTGGAAGTGTTGAAGGTGGGAGTGCTTACTAGCCTTGTATGAATTCTTGCTGAACGGATTGCATTGTGAGATGTCAGAGACCCTTATTAACTCTCAAACTAGACAGGGAAGCTCCATGGTAGAGTGCTAGACTTTGAGTCAAGAAGACCTGAGTTCAAATCCTGCTTCAGACACTTACTGGGCATGTTGCTTTAGACAAGTGACTTTACCTCTCATCCTTGGTGGAGGGTGGTGTTTGATAGAAGGATCAAATGAAATAATGTACATGAAGTACTTTGTATTTCTAAATGATAGCTATTAAGACCTGATGACCCAGAAGATGTACAAAATGGAAGCAACTAGTTCCCAGCTGTGAATTACCCTCTCTGCGTCGTCTTCTTTCATGCTTCCTTTACTGAGAGGTGACAGATGCACCCCAACCAGAAGATTATCTTTTTTCAATTTTTTTAAAATTTATTTAAGGTAACAGGATTAAGTGACTGGCCCAAGGCATACAGCTAGGTAATTAAGTGTCTGAGGCTGGATTTGAACTCAGGTCCTCCTGACTCCAGGGCCAGTGCTCTATCCCCTGTGCCACCTAGCTGCCCCCCAGAGGATTATCTTTTAACAATTTGAGTGTTTTACCAGCAGACATGTCCTGGGAGTGGTTTGGACAGTGTAAAGCAGAGGTGAATGTAAATTGTAGAACCCGCTCCTACTTTATGTATTATGAAGTTTAAGATCAACTGACTATGGATTATGATAGTATCTGTAAATTAATGAAATCTCTTTCTGTCGAGGCTTGCTAGTGAATGTACTTTCTAACATTCCTTTTTAACATAAGAATAAACTGCCTTTCCCCAAACTGATTCACATTGTATTTTGAATCTCTTTTTAACACCTCCATTTTTGGGGGGAGGACCTAGATATGAGCCTTAAGGAACCCCAAAGCTTTTAGAGTGACAGGTTTAATGAACCAGAGAGACTGATCCCACTGATTATGGATCAAACTTCCCCAGAACTGAACCCAGTCCAAAATGCATACCTAGACACAGAGGCACAGGGCAGGGAGTCGATACTGTATTCCCCAGAGTACCTATCTTTCCTCTCCCAACCCCAGTCCTTCTGGTTCCTCTCCGGGTTAATTCTGTGATGCTAACTTTTTAAACCTAAAAAAATAGCCTCAGACAATGTGGGATTGGAACAATGTGTTTCAAAATCTATTTTTTAAGGAACCTGGGATATTAGAATTTTGTTAAGTTCCTGAAATGTAAATTGTCAACCTCATTAATATCCTTTAAATGCTATAAATGGTTTTATGTCATTTTGATCGTTCCACACCCCCACACATAATTTTTGGTATGCCAGACAATCAGAGACTTGTTTCTGTGGAAACACTGAAGTATAATTTAAGTTTGAAAATCAAAATAGAAGTGAGTTGGTTTGGGGAATAAATGGGGGATTTTGAAACTGCAATTTATTAAAAAACCAAACTTTCATTAGAATAGGACTTTGATGAGCACTCTTGAGAGGTTCCTGCTTCCTAAAATGGGGTACAGAGGGTACAGAGAGAAAAACTCAGGTGTTAAATTAGACTTAGCAAGAGTCTAATCAGCCTAAGACTCTTGCTGAAAGAAAAAGCCTTGAGTTTGGAGCCAAGAGACCTGGGAAGCATCAATCTGGCTTGCACTTGGGGCAACAGAGGAGGCTAGTAGGAACCTCTAAATAAATAAAAGAAAGAAAAACAAATAATAATAAAAGAATAAAAGAAAAATCCCTGAGCTTTGAGTCAACAGACCTGGCTTCTTATCCTGGCTCTGCTCCTGGAGCTGGAGAGGATGATCTTTAGGGTCCCTTGTTGTTCTAGATGGCCAGAAATCATTAAACATCATGATCTCAGAAGAATGAGTCAGGAAGATCTGAATTTAAATCCAACCTCAGACATTTATCTAGCTGTATGACCCTTGGCAAGTCACTTAATCTCTTGCTTACTTCAGTTTCCTCAACTGTAAAATGAGGATAGTATTATCACCTGTTTTTCAGACTTGTGAGCATCAAAGGAGATAATATTTATAAAATGTTTAGCACAGGGTTATGCCATATAAATGTTTAATCTCCTTCCTCTTTCTTCCCAAATTTTCTTTTTTCTTTTTTTAACTTACATTTTTATTTATTTACACATTACTAAAAATAGTCCTGTTCTAAGAGTAAACATAATCCCCTCCTCCCACAAAAATAAAAAACCTCATGAGAAATAAAGTGAAAGAAAGAGGGAGAAAAATGTGCTTCAGTCGGTTCAGATACCATCAGCTCTGTCTCTGGGGTGATCATGACCATTCTTGATCATAAGTCCATCAGAGAAGTTACTTCCATATTTTTCCATAGTTGCTGTTGCTGATTGTCATTCCCTCCATTCATTCCTCCTCACTACCATTTATTATATTTTCTCTTTCTCCTTTCACTCTGTCCCTCTTTTTTTGCACATCCTTTTTTAATTTATTTTTTATTCTCATTTTGTACAAATGTTTTTTTACATTAATAAAATATTCTTGTTTACAAGTAAACAAAATACCCCTCCCCCCATGAATATAGATAGACTTGCTTGGGCGAAAAAAGGAAAGGGGAGAGGAAAAAAAAATTAAAATTAAAAAAAATAATAGTAATAATTGTAGGTATGGCCAGGTGGCGCAATGGACGAAGTATCAGCCCTGGAGCCACGAGCACCCGAGTCCACATCCAGCCTCATAAACCCACCAATCACCCAGCCATGTGACATGCAAGCCACCCGATCCCCACTGCCCTGCAGAAACCAAAAAGAAGGAAAAAAAAGACCCAAAATAAAATAAAATAGTAATAATAGTAGGGGTGGCTGGGTGGCAGACAGAGCATTGGCCCTTGAGCCAGGAGCACCTGGGTCCAAATCTGGCCCCAGACACCCAAAGATCACCCTGCTATGTGGCCCCAGGTAGGCAACCCAGTCCCATCTGCCCCGCACCCTCCCCCAAATAATAATAACAAAAAATGTGCTTCAGTCTTTGTTCCAGCACCAACAACTCTGTCACGGGTGGATCACACTCTTTATGATAAGTCCATCACAAAAGTTACTTCTATATTTTTCCAGTGTTGCCATTGCTGATCGAAACTCCCTCCTTTCTTATTTCTCCACTACCATATACTATATTTTCTCTCTCCTTTCACTCTGACTCTGCTGTAGGGTAGCTGAGTGGCACAGAAGATAGATCCCTGGTCCTGGGGCCAAGAGGCCCTGAGCCTCCATACCACCCCTTAGGCCCTGCATCCACCTAGCCCTATGGTCCTGGGCAGGCCTTCCAATCCCAGCCCCTTGCAAGAAGTAAAAAAGAAAATGTGTTATATCTGACCACTCTCCCCCCATTCTCTCCTCCTTTATTCACATCCCCACCCCTTCCCCCTGCTACCCCCTCCTTCTTACTCCAGATGTCTATACCCCATTGAGTATATTTGCTGTTTCCTCTCCTAGCCATCTCTGATGAGAGCAAAGGTTCCCTCATTCCCCCTTGCCTCCCCCCTTCCATATCATTGCAATAGCTCATTGTAATAAAAAAAAAATCTTATTATGTGAAATATCTTGGACTATTCCCCCTCTCCTTTTTCTTTCTCCCATTCCATTTCCCTTTTTTTCTTATTGACTCCATTTTTACACCATATTTTATCTTCGAATTCAGCTTTCTCCTGTGCTTCAACTATAAAAAGCTCCCTCTACCTGCTCTATTAACTGAGAAGGTTCATATGAATATTATCAGTATCATTTTTCTATACATGCAGCTCATCCTCATTAAGTCCCTCATATTTCCCCCTCTCCTCCAATCTCCATGCTTCACCTGAGTCCTGTGTCTGAAGATCAAACCTTCTGTTCAGCTCTGGCCATTCCAAAAGGAACATTTGAAATTCCCCTGGTTCACTGAAAGTCCATCTTTTTCCCTGGAAGAGGACATTCAGCCTTGCTGGGTAGTTCATTCTTGGCTGCATTCTAAGCTCTTTTGCCTTCCAGTATATTGTATTCCAAGCCCTACGAGCTTCCACTGTAGTTGCTGCTAAGTCCTGTGTGATCCTGACTGAAGCTCCACAATATTTGAACTGTGTCCTTCTGGCTGCTTGTAATATTTTCTCTTTGACTTGGGAGTTCTGGAACTTGGCTATGATATTCCTAGGGGTTGGTTTTTTGGGATCTCTTTCTCAGGGGGATCGGTGGATTCTCTCCATTTCTATTTTGCCCTCTGCTTCTAGAATATCAGGGCAATTTTCCTGTATTAATTCTTTGAAAATGATGTCAAGGCTCTTTTCCTGATCATGACTTTCAGGTATTCCAATAATTTTTAAATTATCTTTTCTAAGTCTGTTTTCCATAGCAGTTGTTTTTTCAATGAGATATTTCACATTTTCTTCTAATTTTTCATTTTTTTGGTTTTGAAGTATTAATTCCTGATTTCTGGTAAATTCATCAATCTCCCTGAATTCTATTCTTTGTCTAAAGGATTTGTTCTCCTCAGAGAGTTTTCTTATCTCTTTTTCCATCTGGCCAATTTTGCTTTTTAAAGCATTCTTCTCCTCAGTAACTTTCTGAACTGTTTTATCCATTTGACCTAAGCTGGTTTTTAGCATGCTATTTTCTTCAGCAATTTTTTGGATTTCCTTGACTAAGCTGCTGACTTCATTTTCATGTTTTTCCTTCATCTCTCTCTCCTTTCTTTTCCCAGTTTTTCCTCCAACTCCCTCATTTGATTTTCAAAGTCTTTTTTGAGCTCTGTCATAGCCTGAGCCCAATTTCTGTTTTTCTTGGAGTCTTTAGATGCAGGAGCTTGTGCTTCCTCATCTTCAGACTGAGTATTTTGATCCTTCTTGGGCTCATTTGCAAAATATTTCTCAATAGTCTTCCTCTTATTTCTCTGCTTGCTCATTTTCCCAGCCTGGGCCTGGTTTTGGGGTGCTTCCTGAGCTTTTGGGACGCTCCCACAAGGGTCTCAGTGTGTCAGGCTCTGTCCTCCCTCCTGGTCTGTGAATGACCATAAGCACCCCCCTCTGCCACGGGGTCGAGGTGGGGGGGGCCCTGTTTTTCTATGGGGGGGCCTAGACTGGGATCAGGATCTGAATGTGGTCAGAGCCCTAGAGTCCTGTTCCAGGGGCAGAGGACAGAGCTGGGCAGTCTCTCTTCACTCCCCTCCCTCAGCTCAATGGGCTCATGCCCTGGGGGCTCCTGCTTACCGGCTCCACCTGCTTCTGTTTCCAGGTCTGGGCTGGGGAAAGACCAAGCTGCTAGCTGTGTGCCCTGAGGGCTGGGCTCCCTGTGCTCACTCTGGCAGAGGTTCCCCGCTGTTCCACCACTTTGTGCCCGGTGCTCCCCGGGGTGCAACTCAGGAGACTCCTCCACTGCTGTGAGCCACGGCTCCCAGCGCCCCGGGGCTGCCTCTGGGAGGCTAAAGTTCTTTTGCTCTGGCTGGTCGACCCCCCAACCCCGGGGAGCAGAGCCTTTCTGCTCTTTTCCAGGTTACCTTGAGTAGGAGAACTGCCTCAATGGGTCCCTTTGTGGGTTCTGTCTCTCTTAAGTTTAGTTAGAGTCCTTAGCTGATGAGTTTTATCAGAGAGCTCCTAAGACTCGATCCCTTCTTGTTGCCATCTTGGCTCCCCACTCTGTCCCTCTTCAAAAGTGTTCTGTGGGGCAGCCGAGTGGCACAGTGGACAGAGCACTGGCCCTGGGACCAAGAAGCCCCAAGCCCACATCCCACCCCAGAGACCCAGCAACCACCCTGCCCCATGGTCCTGGACAAGCCACCCAATCCCACCACCTTGCAAAAAAGAAAAAAGAAAATGTGCTGACTACCCTCTCCCATTTTCTACCCCCTCCTCTACCACCTCCCCTCCTCCTCCCCTCCTCCTGTCCCCTTTCTCCCATCCCTTTCCTTTTTTCCTCTAGGATAAAAGATTTCTATACCCTAATAAGTGTGTATGTTGTTTCCTTTCTGAGTCATTTCTGATGATAATGAAGCTCACTCATTCCCCCTCACCTTCCCCCCTTTCTACTCCATTGCAAAAACTTTTTCTTAATTCTTTTCTGTAAAATATTTTAGCCCATTCTACCTCTCCTTTCCCTCTCTCAGTACATTCCCTTTTTGCCTATTGATTTCATCTTTACAATATATTATATCTTCAAATTCAGCTCTCTCCTGTGCCTGTTCTCATGCTGCCATCTTGGTTCCATCTCTTTCTTCCCAAATCAATGAAAAGCTATGTGGTGGAACTAAGCTGGCTGATGTCGATTTCTTTTCTTTTTTTTTTTTTTTTTGCAAGGCAATGGGGTTAAGTGACTTGCCCAAGGTCACACAACTAGGTAATTATTAAGTGTCTGAGGCTGGATTTGAACTCAGGTACTCCTGACTCCCGAGCCGGTGCTCTATCCACTGTGCCACCTAGCCCACCCCATGTAGATTTCTTTTGTAAAAGGGGCTGATGAGGGCTTGCATGATCCATTTGATCTTATAGGAAAGATATTTTTGTCTAAAGAGCCGCTGCACCTTGCAGTGGAATAAGACATGCCCTAGCACCTTGTGGAGAGGACACAATGCGGTCCTCTCTTTTGATTCCCAAGTTGCCTCCAAGATTCCTCGTAAAGGGGGTGGTGGAGGGTGGGACACGTTCATTGGTATTTTCCCCCAGTTTCCATGAAAGTGAGCCTCTTTTCTCATGCTGTCTCTACTCTGGACTTTTAGGAAATGCAAGTAGAAAAGGATGGCTAGAGCAGCATATGGTGAACCTGAATGAAATGCTCCTAGACCTCCAGTTCTTGACTGTCTTCTTCTGTCTTTTAATTTCCTTTTCAGGGCACAGAGCAGAGACTAGACTTTTTGAAAATGAATTTATTTTGCAAGCTCTAGTATATCCAAAGGTTCAAACATTCCTGAATTTAATTGTTTGGGCAACAAGCCTCCTGGAAGAAGATTTCCTAAACATCATGTTCTCTGGAGAAAGAAAAGGCACATCAATGTGGTCCATGCAGGAGACCTGGACCTTGCCAACACTCTGTGTTACTGCTGTGAGTTGCCCAGATAATGTTGGTAGAAGGGGAATGAGGAATGTTTGCTGAGCAACATTTTCTCCAGGGAAGTGTCTTCATCACCTTTGAGTATTTTTTTCTTTCTGGAATTATTCAAAGGATTCTGTAAGTCATTTTGGATGTTATACATTTGCTGGGGGCAAAAATAAAACAGTTCCATACCCATGCCCACATTGTGCATTGAATGTTGATGTGGGAGTTAGGGATGCTGTTACTAATTTTGGAGAAACCTAGCCATGAGTTGTACCTAACTTTTAGTTTATAGATTTTCCTAGAGAAGTCTGAGTGGAGGGACAGTAACCAGGGCTAGTGACCAGGGATCAGTCACCCCACTATTGGACCTGGTCCTCGAGAACCCAGTCCTCGGAGAGGGATTGGAGTCATGTGTTATGGGATATATTAATGATGACTTCTATGTAAGAAATGTCAGAGAGGATATCATCAAGGACATATTGACCAGAAAAAGAAATGAACTAGGGATAGCAAGGAACAACCCAACTTAAAATATTAAAAGATCCAGAGGAAAGCTTCCACCATCTACTATATACTGTGTTCTAGACTAATTATATGAATATAAAGTTCTCATCAAACTCCAATTATTGCCAGAAGGATGGGACAAGGGTAAGAAAAGGGCTCATCCACTTCCCATCATACTTCACTGCTTTTAGAGAAGTATCACTTTTTTATATTTTTTGTCTTTATGTCATCATTATTTCCTAACATATCTCTCTTTCCCAGGGAGTTATCCTTTGAAACCAAGAAGAAAAAAAAAGCAGAGCAAAAGCAAACCACATGGCAGTCAAGTCCGACAGTATATGCAATGGTTAGAGACTCAAGATCCTCCATTTCTGTAAAGAAAAGAAGCTTCATTTGCTTATTTCTCACCTGGGCCTAGGCTCGGTTGTGTTCAGTCTGATTTATGTTGTTATTATTCTTTCTGTTTACATCATTGGTGGCACTGGGTACACTTTTCCTGATATTTCCTTCAGTATCAGTTCATATTTATCTTCCCATGCTACTCTAAATTTATAATATTCCTGATTTTTGTGGTACAGTAATGTTCCATTCATGTATATTCATGTACTACAATTTGTTTAGCCATTCTCTAATCAATGGATGTCTATTTTTGTTTTCAATTTTTTGTTTCCACAGAAGTCTTGCTATGAGTATTTTGGTGTATATGAGACCTGCTGGGACCAGCCGAAGCTTATCTGAGAATTGCAAAGGGGTGGGCTCCAGGAAGGGAGGAGGCCCTACAATAATAGAAAATAATGAAATGCAACATCCCTGAAACAGTCTCTTTCCACTGGGAAACATGGATTGTAGTCAGGGATCAGTTTGGTGCTTGGGAGAGCCCTAAAACTATAAAGACTATAGAGACTCCTCTCTTCCCCCTTCCCCTTGCCCCTCTCCATCCCTGAGTTTAAGCATCTGGCTTCATTACCTACTTCAGTTTCTATCCTCCTCTTCAAAATAATTAGGTTACTTCTCCCTGACCTCTGACACCAAGGCCAGGGCCACAAGAACCCCTTAGGAAGGATAAAGGAGAAGGATCTGTGGAGTCTAGAGTTGGAAGAAACCCTTTAAAGTTCCTTTAGTTGAAGCCCTTATTTACTAAGGAGGAAACTGAAGCCTGAAATGGCAGATGATGGGAGAGATGACTTGCTTGAGGTCATGAAGGACATGATCCAGCTGATTTTCCTAGCCAGGCTTTCGGAATCCAAACTCTTTCCTCCATGGGACCTGCACCTAGAGCTTAGTCTTTCTTCTGTATGTTGTATTTGCAGGAATAAATGTGTAAGAGGGACAAAGGCTCCCTTTGGCTGCCACTACTACTGATATGTAAGCAGAGGCAAGCAGGTTTATCCTCTTCCTCTTTTCTTTTTCTTTTTTTAAAGTTTTCTAAGAGTCAAATGAATTTGCCCAGCAGGGAGTTGATTATAGATGAATAAGCAGAAGCCCAAAAGACCAATGGAAAGATTAAGATGTGTTTATCCATGATATGAGGCATGGATGATGTTAGGAAGCCTTCTCCCTGACCTCTGAGACAAAGAAGTGGTAAAAAAGCAAGTCTGGGTCCCAATCCAATTGAGAATAAATAAGGTTTTGGATCTTCTGTGGACAGAGAAGGGGAATCATTTCTCAGCAGCAGTTTGAAAGGACCATTTTGGGCACCACCTGCTGGAGATAGTTGGTTGGTTGTTGGCCTTTGTTCTCAAAGAGGACCAAAATGACATCATTATAAAAGAATCAAGTTACAACATGTCTGTCTGACTGCAGCTGATCAGACCAATAAGAGCTCAGGATGCTCTAGCAGGTGGGGCACAAATAGGCCATGTTATAAGGTGGCAGGTGAAGAAGACAGATAAAAGACCAACATGGCAGATTGACCCTAAAGGCAGATGACATTGGATTTGACTTTAAAAAAAGAAAAAATATGGGGCAGCTAGGTGGCTCAGTGGATAGAGCACCAGCCCTGGGACTCCAGGAGGACCTGAGTTCAAATATGGTCTCAGACATTTACTCATTACCCAGCTGTGTGACCTTGGGCAAGTCACTTAACCCCATTGCCTTGCCAAAAAAAACTACTGAAAAAAAGAGCAATAATACCTACTGAAGTGCCCACACCTAGAAGTGTCCACCTAGGAGAGTGATAGTGGGAAGGGGAGATAGCGGGACGGGGCAGGCAGGGAGACTGACCAGGAGAAGGCTCCTGTCATCATCCAGATGAGAGATGTGTAAGGTGGGGGGAGATCTGTTAGCAGAGAGGAGGGGTCCTATGGGAAATATGTGGAAGCAGAAGAGAACTGAAGCAAAAGACATCTAGGAGCTCCCCAGAGAGCCATGCCATTCATATATCAGGATAGACCTTCCAAACCCTGGACGGTGGGGATGTTATTCTTCCCCACTAATGCATTAGTCAGGGAGAGATTGCTACTTATTTGTGAGAGGCAATGAATGGTTCTACTTCATGGTTTTCTTTATATGCTAACGTGCATGCTAACCAAAACATTTGATTTGTATTCCTTCCTGAGTTATGAAGTAGGGTCTGGACTGAAAGGAGATTGAGCCAAATTACTTTCCCCAAACTGAACCTAAATGACATAGGGATCCCAGAGTTCGGTGGAAGACTGATTAAAAGTAAAACTTTTAAAGGGGGGAGGAGGAGAATTTGCCCAGGGAAGTCTCAGCCCAGGAAAATCTGCAATCGAAAATTGCAAGATTCAGCCCCTGGGAGATAGTTGCTCCTTAGAATCCAAAAGCTTTCAACAAAACCAAATACTTGCCGCACCCATTACAAAAACATCCTCTAAAATGGAGCTGTCCTTAGCAGTCATTGCTATGGTCAGTTCCTCTCCAGGATGAAAAAAAGAAATAATATTCTTTTTTTGACATCTGTGTGCATAAGAGGAGCCTCTCCCCTTTCTTCTCTCCTCCTCTTCCTCCTTCTCCTCCCCTCCTCCTCCTTTTCCTCCTCCTTTCTCTCTGTTTGTCTCTCTCTCTGTTTGTCTCTCTCTCTCTCTCTCTCTCTCTCTCTCTCTCTCTCTCTCTCTCTCTCTCCCCCACTCTCTCCCCTCCCCTTCCCCAAGATGTGAAATTCCTTAGATGGGGAAAACTCTTTGACAAAGTATGACTGCCTTGTCCTCAGTACCTGATGTCTTTTTGACACATATTAATCATCAGTTCCCTGCTGGTTCCTGTACCTAAACTAGATCCTTCTGTTTGGCCTTTAAAAAGAGTGTGTGTGTGTGTGTGTGTGTGTGTGTGTGTGTGTTGAGGGGGGGTGTTAAACATGAACTACAGATGTGGAGAGCAAGCCAGAAACAGAGAGAGGGAAGAGAGACAGAAATAATACAGATGATAGGAAGTCAGAGAGAGAGAGAGAGAGAGAGAGAGAGAGAGAGAGAGAGAGAGAGAGAGAGAAGAGAGGAGAGAGACAGAGTAGAGAGAAAGACGAGACAGAGAGACTAGAAAGAAAGAGATGTGAGAGAGAGAGGGAGGGAGGGAGAGAAGAGGGAGAGGTGGGGGGAGGCCCCTCTTATGTACACAGATGTCAAAAAAGAATATGGTTTCTTTTTTTCATCCTGAAGGGGAACTGATCATAGAGAGAGAGGAGAGAGACAGAGTTAGAGAGACTAGAGAGAGAGAGAGAGAGAAGAAGAGAAGAGAGAAAAGACTAGAGAGAGACAGAGCAAGAGATGAGAGATGAGAAAGAGTAGAGAGAAACCAGTCAGAGATAGAGAGAGACTAGAGAGACAGGAGAGACTAGAGAGACAGAGATAGAGACAGAGACAAAGACAGAAAGGAGAGACAGAGACAGAGAGAGACAGAGAGACAGAGTGAAAGAAACGAGAGACAGAGACAGAGAGAGACAGAGGAGAGAAGGGGGGCTGTATTCACATGGTCTCAGTTCCTGGGAAAGAGCAATCATGTGCTCTCCCCCCCTTCAGGACCTATGCACCTCAGGGAGACTTTGGCAGGATCCATATGCTGCCGATGTATTAGGAGGTAGCTCAGGTCCAGGAACTGGCCATTATTAAGTTTTAGTGGGACATCCTCAGGGTTGAACTTGGTGTCTCAGGGCTCAGAGCATCTAGTTCTGGACCCTGACTGGCATCTAGAAGGGGTCCAATGACCTGTCCCCTAAGGGGCAGAGATTGAATGGCAGCTGCAGTGGAGTCTGCAGACCATTTGGGTTCCTGGAGAAGTCAGTAGCTGCTCATGGAGCAGGTCCTGAATCTAAATTATTGAGGAATGCTTTTCCGGCTCCAGATTTCTAAGAAAATAATTGACGCACACTGTGCAATTACTTTCATTCTGAAGTGAGTGGGAGATGACATTTTATTTTTTATCCAAATACTTACCAAGTAAAAAAAAACAAGTTTTGATTATTAAACCCATTTCATAATTCATCCAAAAGCAGGCAATGAAAGAATCCTTTTGTTCCCAAAGAATTTAGAGGAGGAAGGAAGCTCAGAAGTAATTTAATCCAACCCCCTCTTTTAACAGACGAAGAATCTGAGGCTCCAAGAGGGGAAGGGACTTGCCTAGGACTATAGAACTGGAAAGAAAATCCATGTCCTCTGGATATTGGTCATTCAATTGGTCTGATATTGATCCAGCTGAGAAAATAATGAGCTGACTAAAATCTTTTGGACTATGACCCTGAAGAAAAGGGTTTCTAAACAGCTAATGTTGTCACACTGTCAGACGCTGCATTTGAGCGCTTAAGTCCTCCTAACTCCGGTACTCTTGATGTCACCACCTAGTTAACCCACCACCTAACTTTTCAACATATCGCACTTGTGAGTACCCCTTCCTCTACAAGTCGCTACTTACTACCTAGGTGATATCACTTAAGCTTTCAGATAATATTCTGGTTCTGAATTCAGAATGTCAGCTTAATCAAGTCCAAATAAGATGCAAATCAAATCCCACTCTGGATTCAAATAGTTCTTCTGCCTGTGTGAGTAATTTAGCTCTGTATTTCCCAGTAGACAACAAAGGAAATTATGAAAAATAAATGCAAAATGCACACCAAGAATAGGGCTATTGCAAGGAATTATATGAATTATTAGAAAGCACTGAGCAGCTGTAAAAAAAAAATCTACACAAGCCTGGTAAGTCTCAAATTGTGAGACAACTGGTGGGCAGAGGGAACCATAACAAGGTCTAATTTCTGGAGGACATGTGCTTATGGATAACTTCCTACTATAGATAATTTCCTGATATAAACACATTCCTATTGGTGCCACTCAAAACCCTTCATAAGAACTATGGACTGAAAAAGCAATAGAAACTCTAGCTGTCTTATCTATTTCATAAACAATTAAAAAGAGCAAACCCACCTGAAGATAACCTCCTTTTCATGTTTCTCTACATTTTCAGTTGCCATTGTTTTTGACAGAAAAATATTATAATCAGTTCCTGAAAACGAACCTTGTCACATTTAGCAGGAGAATAAGATTTGATCTCTCAGCATTACAGACAAAAAAGAATAACACTGTGCTTGGCTTTCATTATTATCAGAAACAAAAAGCATAATTTTAATTAACCAGCACCATTAAGAGAACCATATCTCTCATTCTACCAAAAAAAAATTCAGCTTACTGACACTAAATTGATCTATCCTTGAACTTCATTATAACAAAATGAAATATTCATGAAGAAGCAAAGGTTTGGATTATTGATGAATAAATGTGAGAATGAGGTGTTCCCTTTTGGCATTTGAGAAGATGAATGTCATACAGGCTAATGACTTTTTCTCAATAGGATCCCTTATTTTAAATTAATCCAATCATTTCTTTATAATGCTTTCTGAATAATCTGCTATGTCACTCCTCTGTTCATGTAAAGACTCTGGAAAAAAAAATTCAAATCTCCATGGGTTACTTGGTTACTATGGCTATTTATTCTCCTTGACAGAAACCAAGCCCATGCAATGAGATGCCAGAATCCCCTAGGCTTGCAGCACCATGATGCAGCCTACTGAAGGAAAGCAAGAACTCCAGTAGATGGGAGGCACTCTCTCCATGCTTTTACTTTTGTATTACATCTATCTGTTGACTGCTATCTTCTATTAGTCCCTAGGAAGAGAAAGGGTGGAGTCTCATCCATTTCTATCTCTCACAGGACTTGGGATACACAGCAGGAGCTTCATAAATATTTCTTAAATGAATTTCAAATGACTAGATTTTAAACTTCTCAAAAGGCTAATCCAGGCTGGGATAATACAAGGTTTCCAATAATACAAAGCCTTCAGTCCACAAGTCTTATGATATGAACTGAGACTAAGAGTCTCCAAGCAGCAATTCTCCCCTTGCTCCATGATTTCAGAATCATGACGGGAAGAGAATGGAAACAAAGGAAGAGGACAGGATGTGATTACAACATAGCCTAGAAAATCAAGGCCTTGATCCCTTTCTGGGCCTCTCTCATAGGAGTCAAAGGACTTTCCCAGAGAAAACAACTGAAGCCAGTACTTAAAGTCATACTGATCTTGTTCAGGCAAAACTGACCAAAGAATATTTCTGTTTCTCAAGGGGCAGGTTCATTATGGTTTTCAACAAATACCATCTGGAAGGCAAACAGATCCAGCAGCTAAAGAGGAAGTTTTAGGAGACATAAGATAAAAATAACCTCTCCAACAGCACAATAGGAAAACATTCATTTAAGTCTAAGAAAGAAATTTTGAAGCTGTTTTCCTACACAATATAGTTTTCTAAAATAAATAACATAGCTAATATTCACAAAAGAAATATGGAAATCAAGAGCATAGGAGTATTTTGGTTCAAAGTCATCTTGAGAAGGCTAAATAATAATTGAAGAGAATATATGTATTTAGAGTTGCTGGCATTCTTTAAATTTTATTTATTATCAATAAATTAATTTATTAAAGTAAATTTAAATTTTAGGAAGGTAGTCATATGTAGCAAAATGAGCAATGGATTTGGACTCAGCAACAGAGTTCAAATCCCTAATTAACTATTTATTACCCAGGTCATGTTGGGTATTTAACTTCTCTGTCGGTAAAAATGGGGGGGTCAGACTAGATGACATAAGATCCCTTCCAACTTTAAAATCCTGTGAAAATAAGGTGAAAAAAAGTTTAAAATCAAAATTATGCATGAAAGATCTAAGAAAATGAAGTTGTGTACAAAAAAGCTAATTGTGGGATAAAAATAGTAATACTATACAATATTTATGTGGAATGTGTTTGTTTTTCTATTTTTGTCAAAGGTTTTTTTTTAATTCCATGCTTTATTTACAATTAGTTTTACCTTGGTTCACAGTAGTATACAGTACATGTTTAGATGCTTAACAATATCTCTACTGACAAAGACTATTACAGCAATGTTAACTACTAATAGAGAAAATTAATGAAAAACTAGAATTGCAAGTTAAACCTCAGAAATTCTATTCGCATTTAAGCAAAACATTGGGAATATATGTAAGTCCACAGAACAAGTTATTTTAATTAAACCTTCAATAACAAAATTGACATTCCTCCTGAAAACAATGAGGTGTAAATCAAATCATCATTATAATGAGAACAAAGGATACATTAGTCAAGTCATTCCAAGGTTTTGGTTAATATTTTGTTTCTAAGGAAGCCTTAATCACATAAAAGGCAAAGTTCTTGCCAAACTTTCTGGGTACCTAGCAATCTGAGTGAGAATAATGAGGTTGAGTTCTTTAGATATGGCTCTAAAGGGCATTTCATTTGAGTATGTGTGTTCCAGTTTTCTTCTGGACCATAAGACAAGGCTCAGAATGATGTATATCACCTTGCTCTCTCACCTCAGAAAAAAAAAAGAAAGTGATTGCTTAGAACCACCTCTGCAGAAATGGTTGGTGGGTAGGAGTGATGGTCAGGAGTCCCAAAGAAGAGTTATTCTCCATCCTCATCACTGCTGTCAAAAGCAATAGTATAAAATGTATTTTCCTTGACTTCCATGGCTTTAGGCCTGTCCAAGGTGTTAGACCTGAGATCACTGAACCACTTCATCTGCTTATCACCCTCACTACTCTTTGGAAAGGAAGAAAAGGAATCATAGAAGAAGTTGTTTGCTGCTTTGGGGGTGCTATCTACCCTTGCTTTCTTTTCTGCCCTGCCTTGTCCTTTCACTATAAGCTGTTGAGTTTTATAGGGAGGCAACAGGGACAAGGGTTGCCTGGGATTCTTCACTTGATCCAGAAACACATTTTGTTGCTCAGAGGCTACAGACTGGGAACCCTCTACTCTCAAACTGAAAGTAGAGGTATTTCCTGAAAGGTCCAAACTCTTTCTTATAAATGTGCCTCTTAGAATTTTCCTGGGATTTTTCCTCTTTGCTCTTTTTCTTATGTCCAGACTCTTGCCTTTTTGTTCATAAATTTTATTTTGATCCTGTATATTACTACAAAATTGAGCTGCTTGCTGATACTCTTGCAGAATACATGTGGACCTGGTCTTAGTGACCAAGTCATTCATAACTTTGGATGAAAATTGTGATGTTTCTTGAACCATCAAGTCTCTTTTGCAGTGATCCCCATAAATCTTGCTATTGGAGTCATGGTTTTCAGACAGCCTCTTAGCAAGAACCCGAGGTTCTGCATCAGTTTGCACAGATTTATCCTTTACACTCTGATTTTCCCTATCAAACCAAAAAGGGGCAGGGTTTCTAATGTGTCCATTAGTTTCATTGGCTTCATCTTGCTTCTTGGCACTATATTTTTCACATGGGTGTGATGAGAAGGGATTCAGATGAGGGAGGTGCATGATGGCTTCACCTGCATCTGGTGATTCTGAGATTGATTTCCCTTTCCTGATGAGATTGGAAGCCTGGAGTAGAGCTGGAAAGGTCTGGGAACCTCCATCATTCACAAGCAAGGGTAACTGAGCTTCTGAACTAACTGAATGCACTTCAGATAAGACTTTGGGGAAGTTGAGTTGATCTAATTGGTCACATAGCCTCTGGTGTTGTCTGCTCTGTTCAGCTGCTAGGACTTCAAGATGCTTCAGACTGGATTTCACATCTAAAAATTCTGCCTCTCTCTGGAGAAAGGCAGTCAGAGGAAAATCATTAGACAATGAGCATCAAAAATATGTGATAGACATGTAGACAAATAGGCAATGATAAAAACAAGAGCATTCAACAGAAAGAAAGCTTCTAATTTAATTTAGTTGAATTCCCATGATCTGGTATAAATAATTGCCTCACTCTAAAGGGATTTAGAGGGAAACAGCCAACATTTCTCCTGGAAAGCTGTGTCCTGATGATGTCTTTTCTAATCTCTCATTAAAGGGCTAGAGCTCCTTCTGAGACAAGGGTCTAGGGAAGAGCCAGGGCCCAGAGAGAGGGTCCCCCACCCACATTACACTTCTGGACATTTCCAGCAACCATTAGATTTGAACAAAAGAGAAGGAAACCCTTGGGCTACATCAGTACAAAGAAATGTGTTAGTTCTTGAGCTCCTTGAGGGCAGGGCCTATGTCACTCTTCACCTCGGACTGTGAATCTAGTAGTGTTGTACTTATGCTAGGTTCATGGTCCTGAATGTGCCTTTTCTGGTAGTGATAGTGAGGAACTCAGAAGATTTGTGAAAAAACCCAGAACAATTCAGGGAGAAAGGGATGGAGATCCCTGCTTACAGCTTCCAGTCGCTTCTCCATCTCCAGCGCTCTCTGCTCCGTTTGATTTCTGTCTCGAAGAGCCTCTAACAACAAGTCACAGTGGGCTTGGGCACTCTCTTGAACTAAAAAAGGAATTTAAGAAACATTACCCTTATCTTCTCTGGGGATACTGAAGACATTTTGTTTCACAGTTCAATGTGACTTTCTACTTAAAACTTCCTCATAGGGTTGCCAACTTTGACACAGCAACTAAATCATAGGATTGAGAATTAGAGAAATCTAAAAAAAAAAAAAAATCCAGTTCAAGACCCTTGGTTTGTGAAGAAGGAAAAAGTCTTCGGGGAGAAAGGTTATTTGGATGGCAGCATCAAGATTTGAACCCAGAACTTCCTACACATTGAATTCCCACACTTCTGTCCCTTGGTTCACACTGTTCCCTTCCCCTCCTCATGTCTGTCAACTGAATTTCTATCTGCCCTTTACAGACTATTTTCTCCAGGAAGCCCCTTCTGATTTCCTGTTACTAGTAACTTTCCACATCAGACTTCTCTTATTATGCTGTAAGATTGTGTAGTGTAGCTATCAAGGCTGGTGTCTCACTTCCTAACTAGACTATCAACTCTATGAAGGCAAGGGCCTTGTTTCCTATTTTCCCAATGTCTGAGCACAGTATTCTGAACATGGTAGGCATTTAATAAATATTTGTTATCATTCTGATTTCAGAGTTTTTTATGAGCTCCAGAAATAGGGCTTCTTCTCATTTCTGTGTGATCAAGTGCAAGCCACTTAACCTGAACCTCAATTCTCTTAGCTATGTAATGAGGAAGATCAAATGAAATAATGCATGTAAAAAAGCATTTTGGAAAGCTTCAAGTACTCTCCCAAGTAGCAGTCATCAGATACACCAGGCTGCCTTCCAGGGAGGAGGCTTTTAGAACAAAGGAAGGGTCAGTGCTTATCTCCTGAGAGAGTCTCAGATTGCTGAAGTATGACTTCTTCCTCCTCAGAGAGTCCATGTTCTTGAACACAACAGAGAGAAGATCCCCTTGGGTAAAATCACGGGCAAGAGTAAGAAACACCAGCTATGTCCGAGCACCCACCCTCCTAGCAAAGTGATGGGACTCTTCCACCAAGCTTCTCTATTCTTTGTGCTGGTGGATGCTTGGAGAGAAACCAAGAACATGCATCCTCAAACACAGGGCCAACTGACTCCTGGCCATTTCCCCTTGGTCAGACACAAGCTATGACATATTTATTGATCTGCTTCTGAGGCATGGAAGGGATAAGAATCAATGCTCCTTCACTAAATAGATCTGAGATCTCCACAGTAGGGGTTTTGCCATTTGTTTTAAGACTCATGATCTGACATAGGCTGTATCTTTACATTATCATCTATCCAGGGAAGGAATATGGCTCAGCTGCCAGCTCCCACCTTACTCTTCCAGGAAGGTTTCTAGAGCTACTGAATACATCTCTAAGAGTCACAGAAGCAAAGTCCTATCCCCTTATTATGCATGTGGAGAATGGAAAGGAGGGCGGTAAAGTCCTTTGTCATCCAGTTAAGTCATGACAAAACCAAGTTTAAATATGAAACCCAAACATAAAGATGACAACCTGGAACAAATGAAAAATTTCACTAGATTTAAAGTCAGAGAACCTAAGTGAGAATTGGAGCTCTACTCTTGACTCCCTGGGTGACTTCGAAGAAGCCACATCCTTCTCTTCCAAACTTTGGCTCCTCTTCTGTAAAATAAGGGGGTTGGATGAGATGACTGCTAATATTTCTACGAGGCTCAGTCCTCATCCAATTCTTCTTTCTCTCATTCAATTTAAGGCTTTCTTTCAGAGTAGAGAAAAACAGTGAGCATTGTGTGAGACTGCTTTAATTGTCCTTTCCCTTCCTCCCAGGGGAGAACTAGAACTGCTTGCTTGAGGCTCAGGGACTAACTGTGCAGGCTGCTATGGGGCTAGGTCACTGCTTTTAAAATGAGTTGCACAGCTGCCTTAGTCAGATTAGCTTCAGAATTGGGTTAAATGTGAGACCAACGGCGCACCTGAACAGAGCGGATGATCATCAGCTGAGTATCATTAAAGCCACTCAAGGTGAGTGGCAGCCAAACATTCCAGCTGAGGACTGTCATCCAACCACTCCCCCCCACCACATCGTCTCCTCTCCTCTTTGCTCCAGGGATGCTGGAAGCAGCCGAACCTACAATTTACAATAAACGCAGGCTCTCCCACTATTCAGGAGCTGCTGCCAGGCAACCTCACTGCCTCCCTTCTCTGCCCCTCCCGGCTAGGAATCACAGCGTTTGAGAGCTGGAGGAGCTATCGGCCAGCATTTCATTTAGCATAACCCTCTCATTTTTACAGAGAGCTACAAACTGAAGCCCAGAGGAGTCACTTCTCCAGGCCGTACAAGTGGAAGAAGGTAGCAAAAGAACTAAGAGGCCTACAACAGTTACTCTCCTTCAGACTTTATTTTCATTGATCCATAGACTCAGTGACAGAGCCCAGGGAGATCTTAGGGTTTGTAAAGGCTCAAGCAAAGCGCCCCGCCCCCCGCCTGGGGCCTCCATTTCCAAAGCACCAGCACCTTGGACACCAGCCACGGAGGGAGAGTGTGCCCCATTTTTCAGTATTGTAGGTGGAAAGTATTAAGCTGGTTCCACATATAAATTTAGTGGCATCTTATTGAAAGTCATCAACTAGATCCAATGGCGAGCAGATCCAGACTGCTAGGTGCAGGACAGAAAGAATTCTATATGATCCTAGACTGAGAACTGGAAGGGGATCTCCAAACACATCTAGTACTTCATTTCACAATTTAGAAAGGAAAGACCAGAGAGATTAAGGCATTTTTTGTTGTTGTTGTCGTTTAGTCATGTTGGTCTGTTTGTAATCCCATTTAGAGTTTTCTTGGCAGAGATATTGGAGTGGTTTGCTATATACTTCTCTAGCTCATTTACAGAGGAGGAAACCAAGGCAAACAGGGTTTAAGTGACTTGTCTGGGGTCACACAGCTAGTAATTGTCTGAGACCAGATTTGAATTCAGATATTCTGACTCCAGGCCTAGTGTTCTATCCGTGTCTAGAGGTAGGATTTGGGCTTCCATCCTCTTGAGCCACTCCATGGTTTGAAGTTGCCTTCCGATGGAAGGAACAAATGAGATAATATATGCAGTGCACTTTGCAAACCTTCAGGCATTAGCCTTCAATATTATCTCTGCCTAATCTCTTGCCCCAATTCAACTTAATTTCCCCACTTCCCAGGTCCTGTCCCTACTGACTGCTTCATCTTCTGTTGTAATACAGTGATAAGACAGAGGAAATTGGAGCTGAAGGGGGTCTAATCAGGCCCCTGGGGAGCTCCAACTCAGCCATTTGCTAACTCCCAACCTGATGTTCCGCCTCCCTGAAATCTGAGAGAGCATACAGGTGCCTCTGGCTGTCAATCACAGTTCCCTTGAGCATCAGAGATTCAACCAAAAGGATCATTCTTCTCATGATGTGATAAGCGAACATTCATCTCCTCCTCTCCCAATTCCTGTTTCATGATACCCAACTAACTCAATGAAGATCTGGTGCCCCTTGCTGAAACTTCCTCATTTCAATCTATTTCAACCCTAGGATTCCCAAGTACCTCCCTCACCTGCTCTATCTACTTCTTTTCTGTTTGGCCTTTGGAATCCCCATTTTATTAACAAAAGCCCTGCCCAGAAGAACCCAACTTTAACTTTTACTTCCACAATGCAGAACTCTGAAATTCCTCTCTCCAATCACAACCTCCTTTGGACTTTTCCTCTTACCTCAATCTACCTGCATCTTTTCTGCATCCTCCCTGGGGCTTCCAGACGTTAACTTCTTCCAGCTCTGGCCTTGCCTTCCTTGCTTTTAAATTCAGACCCAATAAGTAAACAATTGAATAATAAGACCAGTCTTGTCCTTGCCTTGCTTTTCTTTTCAAACTAAGTTATCCCTATCATCTGCACTGTCCATGTCAAGTTGGGTGTGGCTAAAACCAGTTGGAGGAAGTTATACACTGGTACTTCACGAAAACTTGTGTATTGACTGAAGCTTATTGGCTCCAGTGTGTTTACCAGTCTTAGCTGGATCCTCACAGTTTGCACAGTGGTCCCTTTAGTCTTCTGATTGTTGCACTGCCCCCAATGGTTCTTAGCCTTCATTACTGAAGATCAAAATGACATCACTATGTTAGAGGTATGGTCAACTGTGGCTGATCAGACCAATATAAACTTGGAATGCTCTACTACAGGTTGGGCACAAATAGTCCAGGTGAACACCTTATTACTCTAAACTTCTGCATCTCACATTTCTTTTGATTTGCTTCCATTTAGTCCTGTTCATAGAGCACAGCACCTCTCTGATGAGGATACCCTATGGTGGGCAGCAATCAATTCCAAAGTTCCTTTTTTTTTTAAGGTTTTTGCAAGGTAATGGGGTTAAGTGGCTTGCCAGGCCACATAGCTAGGTAATTATTAAGGGTCTGAGGCTAGATTTGAACTCAAGTACTCCTGACTCCAGGGCTGGTGCCACCTAGCCGCCCCAATTTCAAAGTTCTTGAGAGATCTTCAAATATTATACTCACTAACAGCAACAATGTGTCATGATCAACTATAGTGGACTTATTGATCTCAGCAGTACAATAATTAAAGACAACTCTAAAGAATTGGTAATGGGAAATACCATCCACATCTAGAGAAGGAACTATAGAGTCTGAATGCAAACTAAAGCTTACTATTTTCAATTTTTGTATTCAATTATGTATTATGGTTTTTCCCCTCTCATTTTTTTTTCTTTTTGATTTGATTCTTCTTTCACAATATGATTAATATTGATATATGTTTAACATAGTTATACATGTATAACCTATATTAGATTGATTTCTGCCAGGGGAGGAAGGGAAAGAGAGGAAGAGAGAAAAATGTGAAACTCAAAGCCTTACAAAAATGATTGTTGAAAACTATCCTTGCTTGTAGTTGGAAAAATAAATAATTTTTTTAAAAAAAGAGAGATCTTCAGAGTGTCCCAATATCTTATTCTGCCAACTGATTGTCAAAATCTTCCTAATACAATTTAAATGGAAGTGATTCAGTTTCTTGGCATGGTGCTGGCAGACTGTCTAGGTTTCATTGGCAAACAACAATAAGATCAGCTCAACCACTCTATAGACTTCCAGTTTGGTAGTTAGTCTCTTTTCTCTCACACTTTCTTTCTGAGCCTCCCAGATACTGAGCCAGCTCTGATAATGTGTGTATCAACTTCATTGTCAATGTGTACCTTCCAGGAAAGCACACTGCCAAGGTAGGTGAACATATCCACAGTATTCAAAACTTCTCCATTTGCTGTTACTGATGGTTCCACATATGGACGGTGTGGTGCTGGACCACCTGTGTTTTCTTGGTGTTAACTATTAGACCAAAATCAGCAAAAGCAACAGAAAATCGATCCATACTTTGTTGCATCTCAGCTTCAGAGGCTGCACTGAGGCACAATCATCTGCAAACAGATCATGCACCAACCCTCCCTCCACTTTGGTCTTGGCTTGTAGACTTTTCAAGTTGAAGAATTTGCTGGCGGTGAGACTGCTGACTTTGATGTGTTCATCCTAAGAGAAGGCCTTTGATAACATGCCTGAAAACAGCATGTTAAAAGGGCTAGGAACAAGGATACATCCTTCTTTTACTTCATTGTGACTGGGAAATAGTGCCCACTATGCACTCCTGCATTTCTGCCCACCAGTCTTTTTCTTCTTCCAAGGCTCAGCTAAGGTGCCACCTCCTCCATGAAGCAAATATGGATACCCTCCCCCAATTGCTACTGCTCTCTTCCAGCTTCCCATTTTCCTAAAATATTCTGCATGTTCTTTACTTTGCCCATTCCCTTTCTTGAGCCATATTCTAACAGAGTTCTCTAATATACTCTACATACTATTTCTACCTACTGGATAAATCTTATTTTTTTGTCATTTTTTTTCCAGTGTCTAATGCAGATACCTAGCAGATGTTTGTGAATTAAGTGAGAAGTTTAAGTTAATTTACAGTATTGGAATTGAAGTGAATCTTTCCTTCTTATTTTATAGATGAAAAAAGATAGAGGCAGGGAACCTCCAGCCCTGTGTAAGACCAGTGGTCTGGCCCTACCACAGCAATTGCAGGCCATTATTGAATGGAAATTCAATAAATTTAGGAGTTTTTAAAGGAATGAATTGTTTGACCAAATAAGGCAGGTGAATGATGTTAAAAATATCTAAATGGCCCTTGGAAGAAAAAAGGCTCCCCACCCCTGCTCTAAGAGGTCAAGTGATTTGATCAAGGTCCCCAGGAGCCAGGACAAGAAATGAAGTTCTGATTTCCAGGCCGGTGATTTCTAGAGCACCATAATGACTCTGCATATTATGAAGCACTGCCTCCATCATCTATGAGATGGGTTCCTCCTATGCCTCCTGCTAACTCTCTGTATGGTAGCAGCACTTACAGTGCCTCACCCTTCTGATGAAGTAGATGCTGAATGAACAAAAGGTACCCTAGCCCAAGATGGAGGCTAAGCATATGCAGAGTCACTGAACAGAGGCCAGAAGCAGATGTACTTCCCTCTGGCCTAGCAAACAGCCTTGGCTATGTTAGGCCTTCAATAGCTATTAAATGAATCAATTAAGGAATGATAAATCAATCTGGAATTGTGAGTCACTAGTACAGAAATTACTTTAAAAAATGAAATTCTTATTTTTTGTCTTGTCTTCCTTCTTTTGAAAATATGCCAAAGACCCTGCTGGGTTGATTAACTGCACCATTTTAATAATTTAGTTCACTTTATTTCTTGCAGTCTCAGCCAGGAAAGACATTTAATGGTGAAATAATTCTCTCTCCTCACAAAAAATTCTCCTTATTTTGAAATGCAGTTTACCTAGAGTTCTTAAGGGCTATGCTAATGCAATCTAAGTTCTGAAAGACCCTAAGAAGATAGAAAGGCTGAAAGAGCCTCTACTAACTATCCATCTGTTTTGAGAGGATTAGCTTAGCAGTGGAGAAACTCAGTGCCAAAATGTAGTGTCACCAGGAGATGACTATCCTTAAGATCTTCTAGCACAGGGGGAATCCGTCACCTTTTTGTGTGTAACCCTTTGTCTGATGAAGCCAGTGGGTCCCTTCTCAGAACCGATTTTTAAATGCCTAAATAAAATGCTTAGAATTTAAAAGTAAAAGGATTACATTGAAATACAGTTATTAATTTTGTTTAATTCACAGACTCTAGGTTGAGAACCCCTGCTCTAATTCATTTAGTGATTGTAATGTGCATTCTCTGGATCACATGGCCTAATACCTTCACCTTAAAGTTAATTGACTTTTCCTAGGTCCCATAGACTTAAATCTAAATTCCCTGATGTCAAGTCCAATATTCCAGTATCCAACTAATAAAATCATGAGTTCTGAATATTTTTCTGAGCTTTAGTTTCTTCCTTCTTCATAATATTTTTGTTAGCACAGTACCTTTGAAAATGGTAAAGTGCTACAGAAACAGGAGTTACTACAAGCCTGATCATTTGCCTGAATGGAAAAAGGACACAGCAGGAACTTTTCAAGAAGGAAGGATTAGCAAAAAAGATTGTGGGGAGTGAAAACACTCCCTGCACCAGGTGGTGATATAGGGAATTTATGATGGATATTCTCAAGATGAAATACCATAAACTGCTTGACCTGGTAGAGAAGGTCCTCTAAAATTTGACTCTTAACTTACCTTTCCAACCTTATTTCACACTATTTCCCTTCATACATGCCATCTTCTAGAAAAACAGGATAGTACAATGGCCCCCAATTTCCTCCTGTCCCTCATCTCCTTCCATGTTTCACATGGATTGTCCCCTTACATTTAGAAGGCTCTACTGCTCATCTTCATCTATTGAAATTCCACAGTTCCTTCAAGGCCCAGCTCAGCCTCTATTTAAATTTATCTTAAAGCATTTTATCTGGATCTTGTCCTAGCTCCATCACTTTGTAATATATTTGTCTGTATATTGTGTATCTCTACCTCTCCCATAGCAGATTATAAACTCCCATCTCTGTAACCTCAGTGCCAAACACAGAGCCCTTTTGTTGAGGCAGTTTTCCTTTCTCTCTTTTGACTATGAGGCTGAGAATGCTTAATAGACTTTGCTTGACTCTGTCTCCTACGAGAACAATGGATTAGAAAACAGAAGGAATTAAGGGAATGAAAACTTTGGATGTTACTATCCAGAGCAGAAGGAGCCTGGTTCAAGAGACACAGATGATAAAACATATACAAATTACTCTTCAGTTTTACTAGTGTTTGAGTGATATGCTGAATAAGAGAATCCTTTGGGGCTACAATAATAATAACTGTCATTGATAGAGCACTTAAAGGTTTGCAATTTGCTGTTTATAAACTAGCTCATTTGATATTCTCTTTTTCCATTTGGCCAATTGTGGGTTTTTTATTTGTTGTTTTTTTTTTTGTAAATAACTTAATATAATATCTAGTACATATCAATTGTTTTTTAAGGTGTTAATCAGCACTTTTGTGCTCAGTAAAAGAAGCATAATTTTCTTGTATCATTCTCATTTCTCTTCCCAATTTTTCCTCTACCTCTCTTATTTGATTTTTTCTCTTTTTATTTTTCTTTCTTTCTTTTTCTTTTTGATTTTTGTAAGGCAATGGGGTTAAGTGGCTTGCCCAAGGCCACACAGCTAAGTAATTATTAAATGTCTGAGGCTGGATTTGAACTCAGGTACTCCTGACTCCAGGGCCAGTGCTCTATCCACTGTACCACCTAGCTGTCCTTTATTTGATTTTTAAAATCATTTTCAATCTCTTCTAGGAATTCTTCTTAGGTTATATCCAATTCATATTTTTCTTTGAGGCTTTGCTTGTAGCTGCTTTGACAGAGTTTTCTTCTGGATTTGTCTTGATTTTCCCTGTCACCATTGTAACTTGTTATGGTCAATTCTTTTTTTTTTTTTTTTTGTTGCTTGCTCATTTTTTCCAGCCAATTTTTTGTCTTTTAACTCTAAGTTAGCCTTTGCTCCTAGGATGTGTGTGTGGGGGGTATTGTCCTAAGCTTCAGGTATTTCTTGCTCCTATTTTCAGAGCTAGCTAGTTTTGGGGGCTTCCGAGATGATATGATTTAAGGAGAGATGTGGTCACTATTTTCCTGTCTGTGCTCTGGCCTTTATTCAGGAAGGGACCAATGCTAGCATTCTTCCTCAATCTGGGACTGTGACCAGGTTCCCTCATCTCCTGCAATTTTAATTGCTACTGCTTCTCTCTTCTACAATCTCTCCTGTCTTCCCTGGAACCATAACCTGGACTCTTTTTGCCCCTGGGACTGTGTATGGGCGATGCAACAAGGTCCAGCACAGAGTTCCGTTCAATCCCTTTCCAACTACTCTAATCCCCTTCTTACCACCATCCTGGCCTAAGATCTTTTGAAGTTGCTGCTGATACTGATGCCAATGCAATCACCCCCAAGGCATAGCTTGTTCTGTGTTTTGGGGGCCCACCACCACTTTGGTGAGATAGACTTTCTTTTTTTAAAATTTTATTTATTAAAGCAATGGGGCAAAGTGACTTGCCCAAGGTCACACAACTAGTCATTTATTAAGTATCTGAGACCAGATTTGAACTCAGGTCCTTTGGACTCCAGGGCTGGTGGTCTATTGGGATAGACTTTCCTACCAACCTTCTAAATTGTTGTCTTGTGCTGAAAAATTGTCTCACTAGAACTTCTGATTGGTTTGGCCACTCTAGAATTCAATCTGAGATATTATTAGGTAGGGAATTTGGGAGAACTTGGCTGAATGCTTCTCTACTCCACTATTTTGACTCTATCTTTCTCATTTGATATTCTCAAAATCTCTGTGAGGTAAGTGTTATTATACCCCCCTCTTGCAAATTAGGAAATTAGGCTTGAGAGAAATTAAGTGACTTGCCCAGGGTCACAAAGCTAAGTAAATATCTAGCAGAATTTAAATTTGGGTCATCTTAACTCTAAGTACAGCCTTCTTATCCCTTATATCACCTAAATGAGGGAAGATCACAGGTTTAAGTGGGGAAGGTAAAAATGAAGAGAATTCCAAGTTACTAGACAAAATTGTCCCATACCCCTAGATAAGAATACAGGAAAAAAAAGTAATATAAGGGATAAAACTGGAAAGATGTTGGGAGCGTAACTTCACATTCACAGTTTGGAGTGAGATAATAGATCAAAGTTGGGATGCCAGATACATTTATGCATGCTTGATGACTGGACTGGAATAACTCCCACTTCAGGCACCATCTGGTGGTTAAATAGCACCTCTAGCAGGTGCTCCATGTAGCACCCTTCCTTGTATAGAAACGCTTTTCACTGGAGATCCAAAATATCCCTGAGTGGTAGGGGGAAAGTATTTCATTAAGATGTCTCTTGGGCCTATGGGACAAATGAATAATTTTCAAGAATTTTTTATCAACAGTTGACTGAATCTAGAACTACTGAGGGTCTCTAAATGAACAGAATCAATGTAAAAAGGTCTGGGGGTTTAAGAGAGAAAACCTGATAAACTGAGGGAATGAAATAGGTCAAAGGGAAAACTAGACTGTATAAGCAAGTTGTACTCCTATAAACAGTGTGTACAGTAGGATTTTCCATCTTTCATAGTTGGATCATACCCTAAAACTTACCTCCCTTTTAAAACATGTTTAATTTTTTCTTTTACTTTTATGTCAGCTTCATTTCTGAATTTATCCTTCGATACTCAGTGAGCCAACTCATCAACTGTGTGTGACAATAGATGTAATATCACACACTCATAATCAATCACTTCTTCAGAGGAAGGAGGAGGTATATTTTCTCAACTTTTCTCTGGGGAGAAATTTAGATTCTCCTCACCATACCAGAAGCAAAGCAGCTAACAATTTCTTGATTTGTCTTTATAACTTTATCCTTCAAGAAGGCAGGGGAAGTAATAAAGGAAAATTCTAATCTGGATCTAATTTCCAACAAAAGGTTGAACTGATTTCATGGGTAGAAATGATGGAAACACTAACCTAATTGATGATCTCTCAGTCTCAAATCTCTCCCTCTCTAATCTATACTCTATTTGCCTACTACGGTGAATCTTCTTAAGTAATGGGAAGACCCTATCACCCAGCTCAAAGAGCTCCAATGGGCCCCTAGTACCTCCAGGATCAAATATAAATGTCTGTTTGACATTTAAAGCTCTTTGTAACTTGGCTCCTTCCTACCTTTCCAAATTCACACTCTCTACTCTGCTATGCACTCTATGATCCATCAGTGCCAGACTGTTCCTCAAACCCAACATGTTCTCCTGCCTTTGCATTCATGGTTCCTCATTCATAGAAGGCTCTGTCCATTAGTCTTGGTCTGATTGTTTCTTTGATATCCTCAAAACACCTTTGGCACCCCACCTTTCTTGGACCTTCCAAATGCTAATGCCTTCCTTCCTAGGTTTGCTTTCCACTTACTCTGTTTATATGTCTTAAATGTACTGTTACTTACATGTTGTCTTCCCCATTAGAATGTCATTTCTGTAAGAGTAGACTATTTTTGCCTTTTTTTGGTTTCCAGGGCATAGCACAGTATCTGACTAATGGCAAACATTTAATGAATGTGTGTTGACTGCCTGAGTGACCCAGGGAATTGGTGCTTGACCCATGATATTTAGAATTTTTATCAACAACTTAAATAAGGACATATGGACAGCATGCTTACCCAATTTGCAACTATCATAAAGTTGGAAGAGAAAGCTAATATATTGGGGTGGTAGAGTCAGGATGTTTAAAGATTTTGACAGATTTGGACGTTGGACCAAATCAAATAAGATTAAATTTAATAAAGTCTTAGCTTGGGTTTAAAAAATCAATTTTGCAAATACAAGATGGGAAAGGCATAGCTAGACAGTAGTTCATATTTAAAAAAAAGAGCAGGGGTTTTAAGTGGACTGAAAGCTAAATATAAGTCAACAGTGTCATATGGCTGCCAAAATAGCTCAGGCTGCATACACTAAGAAAGATACCATGCCATATAATGATTGCATAAAGGAACTAGAGATGATAGGCCAGGAGGATTAAAGACCTTTGGAATCATATAATTATCTTCTAGTATATCTCAAAGACTGTCTCATAAAAGAGGAATATGATCCTTCTTAGTCTCAGAGGGTAGGCTTAGTAAAAATGGGTAGAAAATGCAAGGAAGTCAAATAAGGATTAATGTAAGGAAAAAATAGGGTTGGAATAGGATTCACAGAATTATGACCCAATACTCTGCTTTTGAAAAATATTCTGAATTCAAAAGTATTCAGAAAAAAATCCATTTCTTCTCTTTTAAGAACTAACCCTTAAACTCAAAAGGGATGCTCATTATTCATATAGTTTCCAAGACATCCATGGAGATATTTGCAGTGTAGGATTTAATTATAAATTATATGAGAGTACCTAAATAGAAATGTTTCTTAGCAACAACGGACATACAAACTCCAATAAAATCACAACATAACAAAAAGGGGCAAAGTTTCCATTCGAGATTCAATATTCTAAACACGTCATTTTGTGGCATGATTCCATTCCATCTTTATTTCTTCAGCTGATTTATGACGTTGGTAACACATCCTTTCTAGGCCCTTTTACTTGGAAGATATTTATTAAAAATCATCAATTCCCAAATGTGTATATATATATATATATTTGGATATGTTGAAATTCATTATTAGTGTCTTAAGATTCCAGCACAAGTGAACTACATGACCTACTCTCCTTGTGGATCAAAGGTAAAGTTAGTTGGAGAAATAGAAATTATAGGTAATTTAGACAAAGCCAAATGCTTTACTAGATCCAAGTATAGCAATCAATGGACCTGAGAATATTTTTTTCTTTTTAATATCCTTAGTAGGAAAGAAGAAAGTGGGGGTAAGAGGACAACAGAGGATAAGGGGACACTAATAATATTAAGAGAAAAGGAATTCTATACTTCTTTCCTAATTTGTCAACCCCATCTGCAGAAAACTGAGCAACTCAAAGCTACTAAAAGTGAGACTCCGTCCTTTCCCTCTCCTGCCTAGCTCCTGTTAAAATCTCTTATTTTTCCAGATCTAATATGGGTCCTTCCTTATGTATGAGGCCTCTTTCTGACTCAGACTTACCCTCAAAGTAAAAGGGGCATCTTGCTTCTCAGATTTCACTTTAACTAGACTTCTTTTAGATTCATATTTTCTCCTCCTTTAGAATACAAATTCCTTGAAGGGGTTTTTTCCTTTGTGTGTCTTCCTAGACTTAGTACAGTGATTGGCACACTTAATAATTGCTTATTCATAGACTCTCTCTTTGCTCTATCTCACTCTTCTCCAATTTTGAGTAACCTATTCCTTTGCTTTCTTATCTATTTTCATTTATAATTACTTAATATATACATATGTTTATAGATACAGATATACTAATATGTAATATAAATATTTAATTATAATTACTTAAATGTGAGTCCATGATGATAACTATGATTTCAAAACTGAGACTAGTAGAACAATTTCTGATACTCCCCAAAAGACAGGCAGTTGCATACCAGAATAGAAGGAATGAGATCTAGATGCTGGTATCTAGGACTGGCTGCCTTTCTTTCTCAAATGACTATAAAAAATGTTAAATACAACTCAGGTGATGCCATTCTCATGGAAGAAGTGGGAGAAAACTTCCTTCCAGAAAGGCATGATGATCTGTAATTTAAGTTCCCTACTTTCTTAATTATTCTTGTCTGCCAACCTCATGATGAAGAAATGGATTGTTGAAGGGTCACAGAGTTGCTTTGATTAGTTTGAGTGAAAAAGCAAATACCAAAGCTGACGGTGGGGAAAAGAGACCTGCAGACTAAGGGAAAGAAGTGAAAGCACTGAGTCCCCAAACTGGCAGTTCTTGAGAATCTTCACAATTTATGAATAGTGTAGCAAGGAAGGTTGTCCTTTAATGATTCTTTCTCTGCTTTTCTCTGTTATTGTCTGTGAACCTGAAAATAGAGACCAGGACTCCCTCCAAGTCTCTTAATCTTTCCTAAAACTGGGTCCTTTCCTATTTTTTTATGATCTCTTCCTTTTTTGTCATTTTAGCCAATCTGATAAGTATGAAGTGGTAGTTATTATTTACATCAATAATCTTTTTAGAGGATTTTTTTCATATGACTATAAAATAACTTTAATTTCTTCATCTGAAAACTGTTTGTTCATAACTTTTGATCATTCACCAATTAGAGAATTGGTATTTTTATAAATTTGATTTAGTCCTGTATATACTTTAAAAATAAAGCCTTCATCAGAAATGCTAAGCAACATTTTAATAACAAAAACTTGGAAATAAAATACATTTCCAATATTGGAAAAAACTGGCATTAGTATAATGGAAAATTATTGTAAAATTAGAAATAATATATAACATAATATGAAGATTTTAGAGAAACATGGAAAGACATATGATGATACAGAAAAAAAAATCAGTGTCAAGAGAATCTGTAAATGAAGACAATGGTAAAAGGCAACCAAACTCAGATCAAAGACAAATGACAATTTAGTTCTAAAAGGTGAATATGAAAGCACACATTCCTCCTTTCTGTTAACAATTACTGTCAGAACAGCAGGGCATAGTGAAAAAGAGTCCTGAAATTGGGAGGCTGACAAGTTGTGTTTCCCAGTTCTGTAAGCCTGTCTCCTGTTTATTTGTTTCTCTGATTATTTTACATCTACTTATTTTAAAATATTTGATTGAAATGGAAATCTTTTGCTTTAAATTGATTCCTCTCTCATATTTAGCTCTGTATATGGCAATTTTTTTCCTTTTCTTATTTTGTATTTAAGTTTAAAATAAAATTTAAAAATATTAAAGAAAAATAAAAAAGAAAGGAAAAATTAAAAATTAAAAAAAATAAAACTATTTGTCTAAATGACATCTATTATCTCCTCCAACTGTAAGCCTATTGTCCCATACTCCTATAACATGCACTATCATTTACAATCACTATAAGTAGTTTTGCTTAACTCATTCAGTAAACATTTTTCCAGGAGAGGAGAGATCTTTGTTGGGTAATGCATACTGTCTCAAAACAAAATATATCAATTAAAATTTTTCAGAAGCCACATTTTCTGATTTTGTAGGATGCACTTCTCTTTTATTTCTTTTAATAATGCTACAACTACTACTTGTTCAGTGGTAATAAGATTGGGACAGTGTTATTCTGGGTCAAGGTATTCTCTAATCAGTTCCTTGGCTCTGAAGAACAAAACCGTCCCAGTACAAGGACTGAAATGCCATTTACATGGAAATTGTTATATCAAACTTTTTAGAGTAGGGAAAGAAAGATTTTACTATATAAGTGTTCCAGTTATTGAACAAAAAGACCTACCATTTCTAAAGAATATCTTTCTCTATCCACCTTTTGTCTGAATAATGAAGTTTGAAAACAACCAGTGCAGAATGGAGTTCAGAAAATATATAATAGGAAATATTAATTTTATTTGGTCAATAGCGAATGTGCCAGAATACTTTCTCTACTAATAAAATGAGAGAGTTGAACTGAATCATTTCTAAGATTCATCTAACCACTAAGAAAGATACCAATCAGGGATATGTTAATCTCTTATCTGTAATAATGAATTATTCCATACTCTTCTGCATAACTACCAAATGATGACTGCTACTTTTTCATGTCACTTGCTTAGATTTCTACTTCTACTTGACTATTTAAATGATGATAACAATCTTGTGCAAGCTGAGACAGTCTTACCCTAACTCTAACATTACTTTGTTATGGGATGCAAACATAAACACCTTCACTTCTATCGATTTCACCAATTACTAGGGCCTTCCCCTCTGAAATTACCTTTGACTTACTCTGTAAAGTATCTTGTATACATCTAGTTCTTGATATGTTTTTTTTTTATTTTTTGTTTTTTAGGTTTTTACAAGGCAGATGGGGTTAAGTGGCTTGCCCAAGGCCACACAGCTAGGTAATTGTCTGAGACCAGATTTGAACCCAGGTACTCCTAACTACATGGCCAGTGCTTTATCCACTACGCCACCTAGCCGCCCCTCTTGATATGTTTTCTACCCCATTAAAATGTGACCTCCTAAAGGGCAGGGTTGTTCTTGCCATTCTTCATATCCTTAGCACTTACTGCAGGGCCTGGAATATATAAACTTGTTGACTAAGTGGGACTCAGATTCCCATTACAAAAAGAGGGAAATTGGACTAGAGGGTCTCTAAGGTTCAGTCCAATAAAAAGGAAAGTTATGATTTTTGTCTTTGCCTCCTCTCCATGTCTTTCCTACTTAAAATGGATGCCTGCTACACTTTTGTAAACAGGGAAGTAAAACAGATTTAGATGTGTTCTTTGGTTTCTATCTAGTCAATCAAAATACCTTCCTGAATAAGTACATGTCTAAATAGATGTACCAGTAGATAATTCTAGCATCAAGATTTGAAGTCCACAGATGGCACAGTACTACTCTGCAAACAGATGGGAAGTTAGTTGTCAATCCACACAATAGCATGTTTTATAATTCACATGCTGTCTATCACAATGTATTTGGATCATTTGAATCCAATTAGTATTTTTAAAATTAAGCATATACCTGAGTATGAATACATACATGCACACACACACATACATACATACATACATACATATAGAGAAAACAGATCACTATTGCAAAGGGTCTTAAACTTTGGCCAATCACCCAGTTAAGAATGAATAGGTCTCATCTTAAACATGTCTGCTCATTTCTTCTGTTAGGTCACTTTCCAGTGATCCAGGAGCAATTAATAAATTTGGTGAAGCAAAGGGACATCAAAATGGTAGAAAACAGGCAACAACCCAGCTGCACTCTCTCAACATTCCCCTCCAAACAACTTAAAAATAACTTCAAATCAAATTTTGGAGTGGCAGAAACAACAAAAGGTCAAGGTGAGACATTATCCCAGCCTAAGGCAACTTAAGGAGTAGTCAGGAGAGGTCTGCTAAAGGAAAGTTAGAGGACTAGACCACTATTGCAGAGTTCAAAAGGAACACTGACACTTGTGTCTACTGGGGACCAAGAGTCCTTTCTGAGTAAAATCATAGTATAGGAGAGTAGTAACCACACATCTCTCTAGATCACACCACTTTGGAAGCACTGAGAACTTGCAGAAGCACCAGACTAGCTCTAAAACAGCAATACAAATAATCCTGAAGCTTGGACAATATCCCCATTCCACCAGGTGAACAGAGTCCAACTTTAATAAAAAGTTCAAGGTCAGGAAATAGGTTGGAAAAATGAGTAAAAATAAAAAAATTAACTTGACAAAAAAAGCTATTATGATAGCAGGGAAGACCAAGACACAATCTCAGAAGACAATATTGAAAACAGATACAACCAAAGACTTAAAGAAAAATGCTAATTGTACCCAAGCCCAACAAGAATTCCTGAAAGCGTTAAAGAAAGAGATCAAAAATTGGAGAAAGAATTGAGAGAGCTACAAGAAAATTATGAAAAAGATATTTACAGCTTGGTAAAAGTGGAGTCAAAATTCACTAAAGGCATAAAACATTTAGAAGAAAATAACACTTAGGAAACAGAATTGGCCTAATATTAAAAGAAGCACTAAAATTCACTGAAAAAAAGAGCTCCTTTAAAAGCAGAATTGGCCAATTGGTAAAAGAGTTACAAAAACTCACTGAAGAAAATAATTTCTTAAAAATTAAGAGTTGAACAAAAGGAAGTTGATGAAGCAACAAGAAACAATAAAAAATCAAAAGAATGAAAAAATATATTCACTGGAAATACAAATGAGCTAGAAAATAATCAAGGAGAAAAAATTTAAGAATTACTGGATTACCTTCAAAGTCATGATGACAAAGGGATAAAAAAGCATTGCTAATATCAACTGTGCCTTTAACTATCATTTTGTGAAGCTAAGTTTCAGCTGCTCATAAGTCACTTTTTTTCTGGAGAAGTCACAAGATTACACCCTCCCCTCCAAAAAAACTCACCTTACTTAAGGAATGTCAAAAAATAACTCCCCTCCTTTTCACCTCAAAGTCTCCCATTCCCCTCCACCAATAAGGAATCTCAGGTATCTCATTCTCTACATTATGTTTTTCCTTTTATTTTTTTCATTCCCTCCAAATTATACATTAACTGTGTAGAAATCAATGGTTAATATCCTTGGCTACTGAGAATCATGGGTCTGCCATGTTTCTTCAGACATGTATGGCTAAATAAATCACTGTCTGGCATAACTAACTATTTTGCTCTTTATTCCAATATAATCCTAGACATCATATTTCAAGAAATATCAAGTGAAACTCCCTCAATGTCTTAGATACAGAAGGTAAAATAGAAATGGAAAGAATCCATTAATTACCTCCCAAGGAAGATCCCAAAATGAAAACTCCCAAGAATATTACAGTCAAATTCCAGAGCTTGCAGGCAAAGGAGAAAATATTACAAACAGCCAGAAAGAAATAATTCAAATGCCATGGAGTCACAATCAGAATCACACAAAATTTAGCAGCTTCCACACTAAAGGAGCAGAAGACTTCAGATATGATATTCTGGAAGGCAAAAGAGGAATACAACCAAGAATAACTTACTCAGAAAAACAGTGTACTCCTACAGGAGAAAAATTAATATTTCATGAAATAGAAAAGTTTTCAAGTATTATCACATCATAATCAATTTATACCCACACAGAATTTCAAGCATTTTGATGAAATGATAGGAAATTTGACATTCAAATATAAGATTTTAAAAAAGCATAAATGTAAACTAAAAATATAATCTAAAATGTAAAATGTAAACTAAAAGAGTAATCATAAGGGACTCAATAAAGTTAAACTATTCACATTCCTATATGGAAAAATGATACGTCACTCCTAAGAACATTATCATTATTAGGGCAGTTAGAAGGAATCTACATAAACAGAGGACATGAGTATGAGTTAATTATGATGGGATGATATCTCTCCTCCCCACCCCCCAGAAAAAAATGAAGGGAAAGGGAAAAGGAGAAGGGGAAAAGGAAAGGAGGAGTGAGGAAAGTTTTCTCACATAAAAGAGACATGCAAGAAAGAGCTTTTATAGTGAAAAGGGAAATGGTGGGGCAAGGAATGCTTGATCCTTACTCTTATCAGTATTGGTTTAAAGAGGAAAGTATATATATACATAGTTGAGTATAGAAATAGGGAAATAGAGGGATAAAGGGATAAGAGTTATAGGAGGGAGGAAAAATGATAAAAGTGAGGGTAGATTAAGGGACATGGTGGGTCAGAAGGAAAACACACTTTTGAGAAGGGACAAGACAAAAAGAGAGAAAAGTATAAACAGAAGAGGGAATAGATGAAGTAAAAAGACAGTTAGCAATCATAACTGTGAATGTGAATGAGATAAGCTCATCAATAAAACAGTAGTAAGTAGTGGAATGGATTAAAAACCAGAATCCAATAATATGTTCTTTACGTGAAATAGAAAGACACACACAGTGTTAAAATAAAGGGCTGGAGCAGAATCTATTATGCTCCAAATGAAGTAAAAAAGATTCAGCAAAGCAAAAGTAAAAACAAACAATTAAAAGAGATAATCAGAGAAACTACTTGCTAAAAGGTACTATTGACAACAATGGTATAATAACAACGATGGTATAATAACAACATAGTAACATCAAAAATTTTCACAGTAAGTTTCACTGTTAAAGGCCTCATTTCTCAAATATATATATACTGTGTATAGAACTGAGTCAAATTTATTTAAAAAAGAGCCATTCCCAATTGATAAATGGTCAAAGGTAATTTTTAGAAGAAATCAAAGTATATAAAATAATATAAAAATGTTCTAAATCTCTTGATCAGAGAAATACAAATTTAAACAACTCAGAGATACTACCTCACATCTATCAGAAATAATGGAAGGTATAAATGATGGAGGGTATGATGGAAGGTATGATGGAAAATGATGCACTAATAAATTATGTTGGAATGGTGAACCTGTCCAAACATTCTAAAGGACAATCTGGGAATATACCCAAAGGGTTATAAAACTGTGCATACCCTGTGACCCAGCAATGGTCACTCCCACCACCTGTTCACCAGAGACCAAAGAAAAAGAAAAGGATCTGTGTTTATAAGTATATTTATAGCAACTCTTTTTTGTGATGGCAAAGAATTAGAAATTAAGGGAATGTTCATCAAATTGGGAAATGGTTTAACCATTATGTATAGTAGCACATGATTATGATGGACTACTGTTATGTAATAAGAAATGACCAGTAGAATGCTTTCAGAAAATATGTAGAAAGACCTATGAACTGATGCAAAGAGAAATTAGAAGAACTAAGAGGTCATTCTACACAGTAAGAGCAATGTTGTAATGATGACTATGAAAAACTTGGCTACTCTGATCAATATGATCCAAGATAATTTCAAAGTATTCATGATGCAAAAATGCTATCTATATCAAGATAAATAGTACAAATTGAAGTATAATTTCCTTGTTTTATTTATTTTTGAAATATGGACAATATAGAAATGTTTTACATGATTTTGCATGTATAATTAATATCCTTTTGTTTACCTCTTAAATGCGAGGGGAAGGAATGGGAGTGAGGGAGAGGATTTGGAAATAGCAATTTATTTATTTTTTAATTATATAAATATTTTCTTTGTTTTCCAATTACATACAATGGTACTTTCTATGGATCATTTTTTGCAAGGTTTTGAATTTTATAATTTTTCTCCCCCCCCCAAAAGGTAATCTGATATAGGTTTTACATTTGTTTCCATGGTAAGTATAGATTGAAACTGAACATGTTGTGAGAGAAGAATCAGAACCAAAGGGAAGAAAGAAAACATTAGAGATAGAAAAATTATATAATACATAAGACAACTTTTTAAAATTAAAGATATTAAGCCTTTGTTTAAACTCCTCAGTTCCTTCTCTGAATACAGATGGTATTTTCTATCACAAATCCCCTAAAATTGTCCCTGATGGACAATGTACCTGATTGAATGAGCAAGGCCATCAAGGTTGTTAGTGTATAGTTAGTTTTTCTGGTTCTGCCCATCTCACTCAGAATCAATTCATGCAAGTCTTTCATGGCTTTTCTAAAATCCCATCCCTTATTATTTATTATAGCACAACAGCATACATATACTACAATTTGTTCAATCATTCCCAAATTAATGAGCATCCCCTCAATTTCCAATTCTTTGCCATTACAAAAAGAGCTGTTATGGATATTTTTATACATGTGGGACTTTTACCCGTTTTCATGATCTCTTCAGGATACAGACCCAGTAGAGGCATTGCTGGATAAGAGTATGCATATTTTCATTGCCTTTTGGTCAAGGAAATCAACACTTGAAAAGAAGATTTAAAATAATTAAGTAATAATTTTTTAAAAACATTTTTAAAATTGCGTGAATAAATACTAACAAATGGCCATAAAGTACTTGGAAATACAATAAGTTATGAGAGTGATGGATGAAGACTTTAAAGATCACCACAAAATGACCTCACTGAAATGTAAGAGCAGTCATCTTAATCTTGAGCAACTTTACAGGTACCTTCTGAATATTGTAGCACTACCCAGTAATGCTGAAATCTGGGGATCCCTGTGTCTCTGGCTCACTGCCATCACCCAGATAAGCAAACATGGCCAAGCAATAAGCCACCTGTCTTTATGAAAAATTACACATAATGACAGCCATTCTGTTGTGTCATATTGTTTTGTTTAGAAAAAGCACCACGCAAAGGATGAAACAAATCCAAGTATTACCAGGACAGAAAGCTGACCTTGTAGTATGGTTATTTACTGTTTCCTTCTCTTTATATAAGTGCTAAGGGATCCTTAGCTCAAGAGATTTGTCTACCTCCTCTAAAAATACCCTGTACATTCTATTGTTGCCCATAGTCCTCAATCCTGGTAAGAAACAAGAAATTAAATTTATTGTCAGTTCTCTCTGTTAGTAATAAAAACCAGGGAGACACTACTTACATGTCTTAGCAACTGCTTCTAGTGAATGCAAAATGGATTGATTTCTCGACCTGAGTTCTTCTTCCAACATTTTCACAGACGTTTGCAACTAAGAAATCCAACAAAACCAAATTAGTCCACTCATCAAATGTCACTCTCATTATAGAATTTTTATTGTCATGAACAAGGAAAAAAGCAAAAAAGAACAAAGACAAATACAGTAAAATCAAAAATCTCAAATATAGAATAGTTTCAACATTCTATTGCTTCTCTGAATGTGGAGACACTTACCTTGTTCATGTTTTCTTTGACATAAGAAATGAAACTGTTTAGAGTCTCACTAAAATAAAGAGGAAAAAGGAAATATGTAAATAACTGTAAGAGTTATTACAACCATCAGAAATGGAAAGGAGTTAATGAGACATGAGGTGGACAAAATACCTTATATACCTTATCATTAAAAACAAAGACACAGTTAGGGAAGCATTAATTTTCAAATCAGAAAATTTGGCAGCTTAGATACTATTTTACTGCTTTAGAATTACATAATCATAGATAATCAGAGCTGGGTGGGGCCCTAAAGGTGCTATACAGTCTAAGACCCTCATCTTAACAGAGGAAACTGAGGTCCAGAAAGGAAGTAAGACTTGTCCAACATTATAAAGCTAGTGACATGGAGCAGCTAGGTGGCACAGTGGACAGAACACCGTCCTTGGAGTCAGGAGTACCTGAGTTCAAATCTGGCCTCAGACACTTAATAATTACCTAGCTGTGTGGCCTTGGGCAAGCTACTTAACCCCATTGCCTTGAAAAATCTAAAAAAAATTAAAATAAAATAAAATAAAGCTAGTGACAGTCTTACTTAACCATTTGGAAAAGGCAAATCATTTTTTTCTCTATGAATATGCCAGGTTCATATCTCAAAAATGAACCCATGCTCACCTTCTTTGAAAGGATCATAAAATGTTCCAGTTGATTCCTGATTTAAATTACTTTTTTGATCCCAAATAAGAAGGACTAATTTGTCCTTCACTAGGACCATGATAGGTAAAGGAGGAAGTTTTCTGCTGTTTCAAACACATGCATAGGATTTTTGCTTCGCACAACTTCTACCATAAGTAAAAAGTGCCAATGACAACTTTGGAAAAAACTTCTGATGAAAAAAGATGTCATTATTCTCTACAAAATTCTTAAACTATTATGGCAGCGTCTTTTGTTGCTCAGTCATTTTTCAGTTGTATCTTGACTCATAATCCCCTTTGGGGTTTTCTTGACAATGATACTAAAATGTTTTTGCCATTTTCTTTCCCAGCTCATTTTATAGATGGGAAAACTAAGGTAAATAGGATGAAATGACTTGCCCAAGGTCACACAGTTAGCGTCTGAGGACAGATTTGATGTTTTCTTGATTCTAGGCTCTATTCACAGTGCCACCTAGTTATCCCTATGGCAACATCAACTATTAATTATTATTTCTGTTTTGTTTAAACTACAGGGTTTTGCCTATATTTTCTTTTTAAAAAAACCTAGATGGTGTGGGAAAAAGAAAAAGCTTTTTAATTAAAAGGAAATAAAATGAAAAATGTTTAAGATATTTAAGAAAAACCAAGTTTGTACTTATCTTGTTTGCTTATGTGGCATAGGTCTTAGTACTGGAAAGGACTTTAGAAATCTTTTAGTTTAATTCCTTTTACAAATAGGGTAACTAAAGCCTATGTAGATAAAGGGAATAAGTGATAAAGAGTTGGCATATGAACTTGCATTTTTCACTACCCCATATTTTATTTTGCAATATATTTAACTAGTATTACTTACTAGATTATGAGATAGGATTGAGACTTATTTAATCTCTATTGGTCCCTTATAAACCACGGTTAGCTCAAAAAATTTTGAAGTAAGAATTTTTTTTTGTTTGGTTGTTCTATCAAATTTTAAATCTGAATTATGCTAAAATAATCCTGGGTCAATTCTTCCCGTATTTCAGATTAGAATTCAATGGAATATTTCAAGATTTTACTAAACTATAAAGATTTAGGGTAGGATAAGAAGAATTTTAAAACTAAGCATGTTTTTATTTGGAAGAAATAATGAAATTACTTGAAAATAAGTAAGGAGGGGAAAGAATGACTTTTGGAGAATTCAACAATACTACATAACTATAATTGAACCCTATTCCCACTCCTCCCTTTGTGATTCAGTCAAACAGGCAGTCTGTTCCTCAGGGATGACATAACTTCTCTGAGCCTTGCTTTCTTTGGTGACCCACCTACCTGGAATACATTCCTTCTTACTCCACCACATAGATGGAAGGGTTTTTATCAAAGCCTTGCCTGTGAGTGCTCTGCCCAAAGAAATATAGATTTTGATAATTGATACCTCATAGGGTATCATGGGATTTGTAGACTAGTGTTTTCCTCTTCCCTACTTATTTATTCTATCATTTTTGAGAGGAGAAAAAAAACCTGGGACAACTGACTCGTTTTTCCCTTTAAGTTTCATATAAGATTATTTGAAATACAGCATTGAATGACCAGATTTTGATAAGCCCATTGGGATTCAAATGGAGCTACATAACCAGGTCTTAAACCCAAATAACACTGACTCTCACTGACTGGCCAACAATAGGTTCCAGCCCTAGCCTTACACGTCATAGTTTGGGTCTTGATGGCTTAGAGTAAGTGTAAATAGCAATGGTTTCTGTTTTAACCAGAAATCCTGAGGGGGTCTTACACTCTCGGATTGATTTCTTTAACTAGGTAAAACAAGTCACTGTTTGACCTCATTTCTTTTTTTTTTTTTTTTTTTTAGGTTTTTGCAAGGCAAACAGGGTTAAGTGGCTTGCCCAAGGCCACACAGCTAGGTAATTATTAAGTGTCTGAGACCGGATTTGAACCCAGGTACTCCTGACTCCAGGGCCGATGCTTTATCCACTACACCACCTAGCCACCCCTTTGACCTCATTTCTTACCTTGACTTAATCACTGAATAGGTGTTGCCTCAGACAAACTGAGATCTGTTAAAAATCTTAGTTTAAAAGGATCTCCCCCCCAAAAAAAAATAAAAAAATAAAAATAAATAAAAATAAAAGGGTCTCCCACTGCATCCAGGGCCATCTCCAATCACCCTGATCTATAGCTTGCCACTAGACACAGTGAGGCACAGCCCTGCTTCACTTAAATCCAATGCAAGTCAAAACATCACCTTTCTGGTGTCATTCTTCTCTTAAATAAGGACAAAAACAACAATAAGATAGAAGAGAATCTTCCTTTAAGATGCCATTCAAATACCAGCATTTGCAAGAAATCTTTCCTGATCCCTCCCCCAACTGTGAGTTCCCTCTCTTTCAAACTGCCTTATATTTAATGACTTTGTTTATATATGTAATTACTTATATATGTACTTGTCTCCCCTATTAGAATTATAAGCTCCATATAAATAGAGATTGTTTCATTCTCTGTACTTTGTGTACAGTTACCTGGAACATTAAAAATGTTTAAAAAATGCTTGAATATAGATTAATTAAAAGTAACAACTGAATCACATCACCAAACATGGGCTGATTCTTTATTTTCAGAATATATTCTAGATATTTGAACACTATCTCTGAAAACACTATCTGCATATCCAAACCTAAAACTCATAGAAAAAGAATGTAAATTCTTTCTATACTTGTTATAAACATGATTTGTTGATTCCCTTTAATTTAACTTCTTAAGAATGTTCAAACTTATCTATCTAGATTTGAAATGTCAACTTGTGAGTCACTGCAAACTATTAAAATAAAAAAGGTCCCATTTCTGATTCTCACAACAATCCTTAACATAGGTGCCATTTCATTTTATGGAACAGGAACTAAAGGCTGAGATGAATCAAGGGAGTCTTTGATCATTCCCTTTGGGTAGTCCCCACATTTACTTGATGAGCTCATAAATCATTGACCTTAAAATGAGATTATAGGTTGGAGAAGGTAGAGAGAAAGATAAGATAGAGGCTATACCTGTAGTCAAGCCTCAAACACTATCCCAGAGTGTTATAAAGATAAAGTTGGTTAATATTTGCAAAGAGTTCTGCCATATTTAAAGCACTTTATAAATGCTAGCTATTATTATTATTATATTATTATTAATTATTGTCATCTTTTGTGGAGGTTGGCATGGGCCCTAGACTCTTTATGAGAGAACACAATGGTCTGAATGGTCCCCAATATCTGAAGCTGCCTCCTGATGACTGACTTACTAAAGTCCAATAGGTTGGACTTTTGTCTGAAGAACTACCTTCCCTGGGTTCTATAAGAGTAAGCCATAGAACAGCCCACCACTTGGAACTTTTTTCTTTTTTTCTTTCCCCTGAATTTCAGGAACAGAATACCATAAAAGGAGGGAAGGGGATCTCGCTCCTCTACCTCCAAACAGAAGAATCAATGGCAATTTACAGCAGAAACACATGGCAGAGGGAAACATATGCTTATACCCAGATTTCCTAATCCTAAATTCTTGCCTCTGCTTTTGTTTTTCTTTTGGGTCATAAATTAGAGACCATCAATCCTGAGAACGAATGTTTCCAATTTGTGGGAGGAATCGTGAGTTTGAGAGTCATGTATTAGCTGCTTTATTACTATATACTTTGAGGGAAAGAGGTCCACCAACAGAAGAACCCTAAAGATAAAGGAATAGAGCCATTCATGAAGACCTTGCCAGCCCTCCATCATGTTGTCATAAGTAAATGAATAAATGGAGAGAATTTGTTCTGTCTAAAGTGTATATAAGTGTATATAAAGTGTATATAACCTTCTGAGACAGTATAATATACTCATTAAGTGCTTATGTTTCCTATATTGTTCATACATACTTATGAGTCTTTTGTATCTTATGAGTTTTTGTGGTGGAGGAAAAAAAGACTAGAGCCTATAAACATGTTGTATATTTAATTCTTTACCTATCTTTGTGGTGGTTATTGACCACATATAAAGAAATATGCAAAAATCACATTTAACTTTTGTCTTAGAGATTTCTGCATAGTTTTATCTTGAAGTAGAGACATGGCCAGAAAACAAAACTGACTCCTCTGGGTTGTTAAGTTCAGAGGTTTTGTGGGGTACTGAACCAGGTGTCACCTTAAGGGTAGTGGGGAGATAAATTAGCTTGATCAGAGGTTCCTTAATAAACTTCATTATCTGTGTGTTCAGAGCTCATTTTATACCTCCAAATTAAAGAATAAATTACTTAGGAATATTAATTTTTCATTACTTTTAGGGGATTCCTGTTTAGGTATATGTTAGACTAGGACCCTGAGATTCCAACGCTGAGATACTATGATCTTTATGTCCATTGAAGTAATTTTTTACTCTGTTCAAAGAAAAAAAAAACTATTACTTTGAACACCTAAAGGCTATCAGTATAATCTAACCTTTTCTATAGGAAAAAGAACAAATTAGGAAATTCTATTAGTCCATTTGAAAACAGTCATATCTTCTAAACAAGACAAAGAACTGACTATATAATTGCATCTCCCTAAGTAAGATATAGGTATTAATCAGATCTAAGATAACTGATGAACTTCATGATGCTGCTTGCAGTCCTAAGCAGGAAATCAAAGGGAAAAAAAAACAAAATGAGTCTTAATTCCAGTTCAGGTTGGCTTGTGGACATTTGGGATTGGGCTTTGTGAGGAGCAATGCAGCTGCAGCAGATTCTAGAGTATGAGAGCTGAGAGAGGATAGAGGCTGTGCTCCAGAGCCAGAATCCTAGTCTCATGCAGAAGGTTCCTAACCTCATTAAGGCTATAGGAACAGACGCCAATCGGCAGCTCTGTTGTTCACTACTCAGTTCTGGGTCACAGATCCAGGAATGACCATCAGGGGACCTGGGCATAGTGAGGAATGGTCACGAGGTTTGAATCTGGTCTTTGTATGCTATTTTGCTGTGAAAACAAGGTTTGTCATTGAATACAACCATTAAATCTACCGCAGTTTAATTTCATCATAATCCTGAGTAATTCTTCACAGACAGAAATAATCTTTCTTTGATCTAATCACTGGTTGTTATGTGCTTAATGAGGCTAATTAATCTATTTCTCCCAAAAGAACATCAATAGCTTCACTATCACCATTATCTAAATATTCAGGTTTCTTTGGAGAATCTTTGATTTTTATATCCCCTTACTGTGATTATCCATAAATATAACTATAAATTAAAAAACTTCAGTGTGATCAAAGGGCATGCTATAATGCCATTCTTTTTTAATATAAATATTTTATTTATTTTTCAGTTATTCACAACATTAGTTTCTACCTATCATTTTTATAATGTTTTCAATTTTATAATTTTTCCCCCAATCTCCCTTCCCTTCCCCTACCACCCACAGAAGGCAGTCTGATAATCTTTACATTGTTTCCATGCTATGCAGTGATCAAAATTAAATGTGTTGAGAGAAACAACATATCTTGAGGAAAAAAATAAAATATTAGAGATAGAAAAATTATGTAGTACATAAGACAACTTTTTTTAATTGAAGTATAGTAGTCTTTGGCCTTTTTTTTAACTCCACAATTCTTTCTCTGGATACAGATGGTATTCTCCAATGCAGATACCCTAAAATTGTCCCTGAATATTGTAATGAAGCAAGTCCATTAAGGTTGATCAAATGCTATTCTTTTAAAGCTAACCTAACATTTACCTGAACTGAACTGTGTTTGAACACTGGACTCAATATTATTCCTTCTCTAATGCCAAAGTTGCCATCTTTGCATTCTCCCCTCTCCTTCATTTTTTCATTTCTTTTTCACCACATTATGAATTGGTCTCATTGACAGAAAACAAGAAACTAAAAGCAAGAACTTACACTGAAATGGAATTTATTATAACTATCCTTTCCTATTCCTCAATTATGGGATACAATTTCTTATTCTTGAATGTTTCTAAATAGAGTCCTGACTTTTTTCTTAACTTCTTTGAGACATTCTTAGAACAGAAAGTTCATAATTTGTTCTCTATTTTCACTGAATGTTAAATGGTTCTGAAAATTATGTAAACTGTATTGAACAGATGATAGAAAATGCAGAGGAAATGCAGAGACACAGTACCTGGAGAAAAAAAAACCCATCAATCAATGGCTTAAAATATGTATTAATCAAGAGGCAAAGGTCCTATAAATAGCAAGTTTGTTGCTTTTATTTCTAAAGGAAAGACAACTACAAATAGAAGGAAAAGAAAGAAATCATCTCCTCAGAGTGCCCTTAGAAATTCCATTTGTCCTTTTGAGGATAAAAATATATATATCTTGCAGCTATTAAAAGTAAAATGAATGATAACTATTAACTGTCAAAGTAGTAATTAAATCAAACAAATCCTCCAGCATAGTTACTTTGATAAGGAGGTGCTATACTTTAAAAAAATTATGTTGGATATTTTCAGCCTTTTTTTTTTCAGTTGCAAGGGTATACAAAGAAAATCAGTGGCCATGTATACGACTTATAGCTGAGAGGTTTAAGAAGAAAGCTGACTGATTTGGCCTGGAGGGGAAGGGGGCAAAAAGAATGACAGTGCCAGTGCCAGGAAAGAGATAAGCTGCAAAACACAAACTAGGCCAGAAAAGAGATGAGGAATCTGCAGGGAGCAGAGATGCACTAACCATCAGCCTCAATCTGAAAGAAGCTGCTTGTCTTCAGCAGTGTCAGTATGAATGATCTATACCAAATTCATCTGAAAGGTAGACAGTAGTTCTGGGAAAGATGCTGGTCTCAAATCTCAAAGGACTCAGCCTGACTTAACTCATGCACCAGTGCCCTTCTGAAGGTCAGGATTATACAATGACCCTGGGGGGAAGCTGGCTGACAAGCACCATTCTTTATGAGATGCGCATCCCAGAGGAAGACACATAGGCAGGAGAAAGCTCTAATTAAGTGCTCTTGGAGAGTGAGGAGAGAGAGGAAAGTATAATGGAAATCAATTAAGCAATCATTATGAGTTTACCCTGTGAAAAGCACTTGGCTAAGAAATGGAACAAAATAGCGAAAGTCCTCTATCAAGGAACTTCATTCTAGTTCAGGAAACAACACATACAGATATGATAAATAATAAAATAACTAACCCACCACTATGATAAGTACTTTACAATTATGAACTTATTTGATCCTTCCAACAACGCTGGGAAGTAGGTGCTAACATTATCCTCATCTTACAGATGAGGAAACTGAGGTAGATAGAGTTGAAGTGACTTGCCCAGAGTCATATAGCTAGTGTCTGAGGTCACATTTTAACCCAGGTCTTCCCTGACTCTGAGCCATGTACAAAACACATACATAAGTAAAACTTAAAAGGAAAAGGAGACCAGGAAAGGGCTAAAAAATTTGGACTTGACATAAGTGGTAAATTAAGCCAGGGAGTCTAAAAGGCAGAAGCCAGAAAGTTAGCATTCCAGGTATGGAAAATGACCAGGGTAAAGGCAGAGGTCAGGAATGGAGAATCATGGATGAGGAGCAGCAAGTAAGCCAACACAGCCAAGATAACAAAGTCAGTGAAGCAATGTAGAAGGAAACTGGATTAATATAAAGAAGGTCATGGTAAAAAGAACTTTAAATACCAACCTTGATCTGGAGGTAAGGGGGAGCCATTTGAATTTACTTGGAGTTAGGACTAGAGACAAAAAGACTAGTGAGAAGGCTGTTGTAATAGTTTAGGTCAGCAATGACAAGGGCCTGACCATGGGTGATAGTCATGTGAGTAGAGAAAAGGTGATGCATCCAAGAGATGTTGTGAAGAAGGACTTGGCAAATGATTGTGTGTGTATATGTGTGTATTACATATTATATAATATATGATTCATATTATATGTAATATATATTATGTATAACTACATATTGTATATATGTTTGTCTGTATACATGTATATATATATATATATATATATATTCATACACACAAATAGAATTAGAATGTGAGTGAGAGTGAGAAATCTAGAGTAAGATGTGAAGGATGATTCTTAGGTTAGGGAATTGGATAACAAGAAGGATGATGGTGCCCTCAATAGTAATTAAGTTCATTTGGAGTTAGAGATACTGGGTTCATTTCTGGCTCTGATCCACCTGTGTGACCTTGAACAAGTCCCTTTTCCTCTGTCGGCCTCATTTTACTTTTTCCTGTAAACTGAAGGGGTCAGGTTAATCCTACAATCTTGTGTCTAGTTGCCTATAGCAACTTAGAAAGACATTTTTTTTTTACCTTTTTCCCCAACCAATGTGAAGAAAACAAACATAATTAAGCAACTAATATTCAGAGTAAGGAAGAATTACTATCACTATGTAAACTGAATTATATATATAGGTTTATTGTCATAATGTCACTAATGGATAAAACTATGTCACTATCTCTTGTCAAGTGTAAAAATATGTCTGGTATGTGGAATAGATCAGCAAGCTTTAGCAAGCTTAGTGGAAAGAACACTAATAGAGAGAGGATCTCAGTTCAAATCCTAGGTTTGCTGCTGCTGGCCTATGTGACTGGGGTAATTGAATTTATAAAGGGTTCAATTTCCTTGTAAAGTAAGAAGTTTGAAGTAGATAATTTCAAAGAGCCCTTTTATACTCTAGTAACTGTGATTGCATGAGATTAAGACCACAACTAAAGGATAATCATGACTATTAGGAGGTGGATGCCAAAAACTCAACAAATTACTTTCTGAGCTCTGGACCTTAAGCTTCACTACCTATAAATTGAATTTAAAAGTTCTAATTTACCTCCTAAATTTAATCAAGATATGATGGACTTGCTCATTCCATCAGTGCAACAACCAGGGACAATTTTGGACTCTGCAATGGAGAATACCATCTATATCCAGAGAAAGAATTGTGGAGTTTGAATAAACACCAAAGAACATTACTTTCAATTTAGAAAAAAAATATCTTATGTAATTTTGCTCTCTCTTATACTTTATTTTTCTTCCTTAAGGATATGATTTCTCTCTCATCACATTCAACTGAGATTAATGTATACCATGGAAATAATGTAAAGACTAACAGAATGCCTTCTGCGGTGGGGGGGAGCAAGAATGGGGGAAAATTGTAAAACCCAAAATAAATAAAATCTTTAAAAAAAAATAAATTTAATCAAGATAAAATAACAAGATACAACATCAACCACTTCACAAAGTAAAACCAATGGACCTTCAGGTCTTAAAAAAATCTCCAATTTGGGGGCAGCTGGGTGGTACAGTAGATAGAGCACCAGCCCTGGAGTCAGGAGTACCTGAGTTCAAATCTAACCTCAGACACTTAATAATTACCTAGCTGTGTGGCCTTGGACAAGCCACTTAACCCCATTTGCCTTGCCAAAAAAAAAAAAAAACCTAAAAAAAATCCCCAGTTTCTCACTGGGAAAGTCAGCAATAAACAGTCTTGTGCTTTATTGAACCTCTTCTGGAAATGCAGCTCAAAACCCTTCATTTTTCTTCTCCTAAAACAGGTAGCCAATCACATGCCATTTCTCCTGGGAAAGAAAATGGGAATATTTTTCAGAAAGCATTTAGGCTATTGAGCTTGCATCTACCATTCCTTTCATAGGAAATCCTCAAGCATTCTTTTTCCAAAATGGGCAAAAATCTGCATTACCCATTCTAACCCTAAAGTTTTAAAGCAGAGGGCATATTTTATTCAATTAAATCTATAATCAGCAGCAATCATGGAACAGGAACACATATTCTTTTGCCCACATGTGACAGGTTTAAACTTAAAACTTTTGATGGTAGTCATTTTCCTCTTCTATTCAAGGAAATGAATTGTCCTTCACTTACCTGTCTTTGGGTATGTTTGCATACCTGTCCTGTTTATCTTGTGCTCTCTTTTTATTCTCCTCAAACTGCTCCAAGACACCTTTTGATTTTCCAGTAGGCAAATGAGAAAGATGTAAGTTTCTATTCTTTGCATCTCCCCCAAAAAGCTGAGGTTTTGCCTGATACTTTGTGAAAATACTTGGTTCACTCTGTTGGAAATAGAAAGAAATCTTCATAACACTCAGATGCAAAGTACTTGTAACATTCCCAGTTATTTGCAAAGTAGGACCATTTCCACACACAACATGATTCCAAACATGTAATTTTGTAACTTTGAGCACTTCACTTTAGTCTTGGCATAATAGATTCTCCAGAAAAAATAAAAGTGACATTGTCTATTGAAAATAAAGCTCTTGGAGAAACAATAAGTAATTTCACTAAAAGGATTGCCAACAATGAAACAACATAGCAAAATTTATGGGATGTAGTCAAAGCAGTACCTAGGGAAATTTTTATTTCTCTAAATTCTTATATCAACAAAGGAGAGAAAGAGCAGAATTGGGCATTCCATTATAGGAAAAAGGACAAATTAAAAATTCCCAATTGAGCATCAAACTGGAAAAGCTAAAAAACTAAAAATCAAAAGTAAGAAAACTCTTCAACTAATAATAAAACTAGGAGATTGTTTTATGGTAAAAAACACATTAGGATAGATAAACTTGATAAATTTGACTTAAAAAGAAGAAAATATCCAATATCAAAATAACCAATGCCAGATATCCAATATCTAAAATGAAAAGAGTAAATTTACCACCAATGAAGAGGAAATTAAAGCAACCATTAAGAAATATTTTGCCCAATTATATGCCAATAATATGACAAAAGGAATAAAATTGAGGAATATTTACAAAACTATAAATTGCCCAGATTAACAGAAGAGGAAATAGAATACCTAAATAACAACATTTAGAAAAAAAAGAAATTGAACAAGCCACCAATGAATTCCTTAAGGAAAAATTCTCAAGATCAGATGAGTTCACAAGTGAATTCTATCAAACATTTAAAGAATGCTTAATTCCTGTAATATAGAAACTATTTGTAAAAAAAAAAGGCAAAAAAGGAGTCCCATCATTTAAATTTATTTTCTGACATAAATATGGTGCTAAACCAAGAAGAACTAAAACAGAAAGAAAACTATAGACTAATTTTCCTAATGAATATTGTTGCAAAAATTTTAAATAAAATACTAGCAAGGAGATTAAGGCAATGTGTCACAAGGATCATACACTATGATCAGGTATTTATAGCCAGAATGTAGGTTGGTTAAATATTTTTTTAAAAACTCATCTATCAGTATAATTGACCATATCAATATCAAAACTAACAGAAATTATAGGATTATCTCAAAAAATGCAGAAAAAGCTTATGACAAAATATAGTACCCATTCCTATTAAAAACACTAGTGCGCATGGGAAATCTTCCCTTAAAATGATAAACTGTAGGGGTAGCTAGGTGACACAATGGATAGAGCACTGGCCCTGGAGTCAGGAGGACCTAAGTTAAAATTTGTCTCAGACACTTAATAATTACCTACCTATATGACTGTGGGCAAAGTCACTTAATCCCATTGCCTTGCAAAACCAAAACCAAAACCAAAATGATTAACAGCATCTATCTAAAACTGTCAGCAAGAATTCTCCATAATGGGTATAAGCTAGAAATCTTCCCAATCAAGATAATGGGTGAAGTAAGGCTGCCCATTATCACCACTATAATTCAATATTGTACTAGAAATGCTAGCTATGGCGAAGAGAAGAAAAAAGAAATTAAAGGAAACAAAACTTTGCAGATGATAGAATGGTATTCTTAGAGAATCCTTCATGGGTATTCAACCTTTTAGCTCTTCTGGGCCACAGAGCCCAACAAAAACTTGTCAAGAGCTGCAAAAAGAATTGAACATTTATGATTACAATGTAACCCACACTACCAATGAGTATAATAAGAAAGCGTAATAATGCATCAGGAATGGGCTTTGAGGGTCTTTTGCAGCCCACAAGTTGGAGACACCTGAAGAGAATCAACTAAAAAACTAGCTGAAATAATTAACAACTTTAGCAAAGTAGCAGAATATAAAATAAATGTTCACATAAATCATCAGCAATTCTATATTACCAACAAAATAGAGCAAGAGATAGAAAGAGAAATTCCATATAAAATAACTGCAAATCATATAAATTACTTGGGAGTCTACTTGACAAGACAATCCCAGAAACTAAATGAACACAATTTTACAGAACATAGATCTAAACAATTAAAAAAACATTAATTGCTCATGAGTAGGCCAAGTCAATATAATAAAGTTACAATTTTACCTAAATTAATTAACTCATTAATGCTATACCAATCAAACCACCAAAAACATATTTTACAGAGCTAGAAAAAATAACAAAAAATTCATCTGGAAGAACAAAAGGTCAAGAATATCAAGGTAAATTAATGGGAAAAAATGCAAAGGAAAGTAGCCTGGTAACATCAGATCTCAAACTATATTATAACATAGTAATCATCAAAATAATCTAGTGAAAGCTAAGAAAGAGAATGATGGATCCTTGGAAGAGATTAAGTATATAAGACACTATGGTTAATTCTTGCCTTTCCTTATCAGAGAAGTCCAAAATGACATCACTATGTTTGACACAAATTGCATTGTGTCTAATTGTGGTTGATCAGACCAATACGAGCTCAGGATGCTATACCACAGTTAGGCACAAAAAGTCCATGTGAACACAGGGGGTGCTTACTCTAAACTTATGTATGTCACATTTTCTTTGAGCTGGTCCAATTCTGCTTTCCTCAAAGAGCACAGCACTCTCTCTGATAAGGGTGACGCCATGCTGGGTGGTCCTGGGCCAGTGTCTTCCATGCTGTACAATCAATTCTAAAGTTCTTAAGAGACCCTCAGGGTGTCCCAGTATCACTTCTTCTGACCCCCTTGTGAGCACTTGCCCTGTGTGAGTTCTCCAAAAATAGTCTTTTTTTGTTAGGTTGTGTGTTTTTTTTTTTTGCAGGGCAGATGGGGTTAAGTGGCTTGCCCAAGGCCACACAGCTAGGTAATCATTAAGTGTCTGAGACTGGATTTGAACCCAGGTACTCCTGACTCCAGGGCCAGTGCTTTATCCACTGCGCCACCTAGCCGCCCCTACATTCTTGAATTCTTGAGAGATAACCTTTTCATGTAATACAACCTGGGAAATTTCAGTCAGCTTTTGGATGAGCAATGGACTCCCCACTTTGCAGATCTCAGTTGGAATAGAATAATCACCAGATGCTTTGCCACTTAAAAGGAGCCTAAGAGCATTCAAAATTTATTTTCCATTGGAACTTCAGGGGTGTAGGGTATATTCAAGGAAGATCAGTACCTCTGGTGTGAGGGCTGCTGAGTCCTTTTCAATGCTGCTTTCCATCTTTGATGTTCACTTGAGTCACCTAATTCTCATCTGTGGCTCCAAGAAGCTGTAGCATGCATAGTGGTCAGACCCAACTATTTTGGCAGTCAAGCTAAACCAGAACCAAGTTGAGAATAATCGAGGGAGTCTCAAACTCATTGGTAAGTTGTCAGTAGTATTGACCCCAAGCATGTGAAATCTTCCACTGGTGGAATGGGCAGATGAGAGCACTCTGTTCCAAAGGCCATGAAGACAGTTGAAGCAGGTGCTATGGAGTACTTTGAGCTTGGGTAGGCATTGAAGACATCAAGGTCATCCACTGCATCTAGAGCCACTTGTCTTGCCACTGAATCATGATGACTTTGGAAGAAAGGGAGAGGTCGATGACTTCGTGCAATTCTACCTCAAATCCAATTTATACATGCATCAAAAGACATCACCCATACCACTTTACCATTCCTTAAAGTCCTGTGGTGACAGGTAAGTGATGAAGCAGCAGGTATCGATACACTGGGAGCTGTAGTCACAACCCTCAACACAGGTGGTCCAGGCCATAGGGTCCTTTCCCCATTGAAAGCAGCAGTGGGATTTGACAGTCCCCTGGGGACTGAGCAGCCCTTTTAAGGATCACACTGCTTACCTGATGTGAGGAAGGTGCTAGAAAAGGTGCCCTAATATTGATGCATTGTTGGTGGAGCTGTGAACTGATCCAGCCTTTCTGGAGAGCAGTTTGGAATTATGTCCAAAGGGCAATGAAAATGTACATATCCTTTGATCCAGCAATACCACCACTGAGTCTGTATCCTGAAGAGATCATGAAAAAGAGTAAAAACATCACATGTACAAAAATATTCATAGCAGCTCTGTTTGTAGTGGCAAAGAATTGGAAATCAAGGGGATGCCTATCAGTTGGGGAATGGCTAAACAAACTGTGGTATATGTATGTGATGGAACTCTATTGTTTTATTAAAAATCAGGAGGGGTGGGATTTCAGAGAAGTTTGGAAAGACTTACATGAATTGAAGCTGAGTGAAATGAGCAGAACCAGAAGTACATTGTATACCCTAACAACATGGGGTGATGAACAACCTTGATGGACTTGCTCACTCCATCAGTGAAATAATCAGGGAAAATTTTAGGGGATCTGTGATGGAGAATACCATCTGTATTCAGAGAAAGAACTGTGGAGTTTAAAAGAAGAACAAAGATTATTACCTTCAATTTAAAAAGGTCATCTTATGTCTTACCTAATTTTGCTGTCTCTAATATTTTCTTCCTTCCTTAAGGATATGTTTTTTTTCTCTCAATGCATTCAATTTTGATCTATGCATATCATGAAAATAAATGTAAAGACTATCAGATTGCCTTCTGTTGGGGGAGGGGGAAATTATAAAATTCAAAACCTTGCCAAAAAATGATTGGTAGAAACTACATTGTAAATAATTGGAAAACAAATAAAGCATTTATATTTAATAAAAGGTGTCCTAAAAAGTGTCTGCTTTCTCAACTCTGGCCTGATTACCACAGCAGATGGAGATCCTACAGTTCAGCCAAAACGCTAAATACCCTGCAAAAACTTCTTCAAAGAATATCCCACTCACCATTAGAGTATAAGATACTGTAGTAAATGACCATAATAACCTAGTGTTTGATAAATCCAAAGACCCCAACCTCTGGGATAAGAACTCACTACTTAAGGAGTGGGGGAGGTTGTTGATAAGGAGGGAGTTGCTTGGGTGAAGGAAAGCCTTGCTGGAGAGGTGGCTTACCTACCAAGGAAGAAAGGTAAATTCCAACTCTGTCGAATCTTGTGATTTCCTCTGGTCTAAAAAATCACTGGACCTGACTTTTTTTGGGAAACTGAATTTGGAATAGGAATTCTTCTGACACCAGAGAGAAGAGGAGCTACCAAACTTGCTCTTTTTGAGTAGTTCAAAGAGTCTCATAGTTCCGAAGAAGTCATCTAAGGCAGCTCATATTTGGACAAGAATTCCTACAACATTTCAAAGAAGTTCCTAGAGTTGAAGATCATCTCTGGACTTTTGAGATTCAAAAAAGACCAAATATCTCCTGTATATCTGCTCCAACAATCCCTAAAGGCTTCTCTCTTCATTGAAATCCAGCGAGAAATTGCATTTCAGTGACTTCTGTCTGAGAACTGACCCTTTTCTCCCCACCCCCCCAAATCATCCAGGTAATTTTTTTTCCATTATAAAAACCCATTGGAAGAATACTGTGGTGATAGGTACTCACAGATATCATACCAAGACAACCCAGGTTCAGGAACTCTGAGACCTGGAAGAAGGCCAATAGTATTTAACTTACAAACCTCAAAGATCCAAATAGTTCCAATAATCACAGAATGTGCAAGTCAGTGCAAGAACCCAAGGGATTAAAGGCAAGACCCTTCTTGGCTAGTCAACCCACCCAGAAGCAATATGTTAGGTGACATAATAGGACCCTAACACAAAACCTCAATTCAGAAATTAAATCTGGAGAAATAGATACATCAAAGATGAAAACAACAACCAGTATCAAACCTAAAGATATCCCAGAAGAAGGAAGAAATTCCACAGTAAAGGAAGAAATGGATTTTCCTCAAGGACTTCGGGAATTCCTAGAAGAAATGAAGCAAGATATAAAGAATGAAATAAAAGATCTACAAGAAAGAATTGGAAGTATAATAAACAACTTAAAAGAGAAAGTGGTAGACATCAATGAAGAAATGGTGTCAATGCAAAGAAGAATAGATCAAATAGAATTGAATGACTCCAGGAGACAGCAAGAAATGGTAGAACAATGTGAAAAGATTGAAAAACATGAAGAAGAAAATGTGAAATATCTGGTATCTAAAACCAGAGAGAATTGGTCATGAAGAGATAATATAAAAATAATTGGTCTCCCTGAAAATATTGATATAATCAAAAGCTTGGATACTATATCTCAAGAAATCGTAAGTGAGAACTGCCCACGTTTGTTAAGACCAGAAGGTAGAAGAGATATAGAAATAATTCATAGGTCACCTCCTCTAATAAATCACCACATAAAGACATCTAGGAATGTCATAGTAAAACTTCTTGATCCCCATGTCAAAGATAAAATATTACAAGAATCCAAAATCAAGCAGTTCAAATATCAAGGAGTGACAGTCAGGATCATGTAAGACTTTGCAGATTCCACTATAAGTGAGAGGGAAATCTTGGAATAAAATATTTAGAAAGGCAAAAGACATGGGCTTACAGCCAAGAATAAAATACCCTGCAAAACTGGGTATAATGATACATGGGAAAAAATGGACATTTAATACAGTAGAAGATTTTGAAGATTTTTTGATAGAAAGACCAGATCTGAGTAGGAAATTTGGAATAGAATCAGAAGAGGTCAGTGAAATCTAGAAAGGTAAATTTATTGGAAAAAATTAGGAGTTGTGTGATATAATGGTAGCATTTTAATTGGGGAGCGGGAAGAAAGTTTGTTAATATTTTTGAAAATAATTATGGTGGAGTATGTTTTAAATTCATGGGTGATAATGGAAATATTTCTTGTTTCCAAAGGGGGGAAAATTAAATTTAACTAGAATCTGAGGTATTTTAGATAGCTTGAGACAATTGGAAAATGCATGAATTAAATAATATGTGAATATAATGGAATATTTCACAACAGAAAAGGATGAGAGGTCTTCTTAGAATCCTGGGTAGTGGGGGTGGCTAGGTGGGGTAGTGGATAAAGCACTGGCCTTGGAGTCAGGAGTACCTGGGTTCAAATCCGGTCTCAGACACTTAATAATTACCTAGCTGTGTGGCCTTGGGCAAGCCACTTAACCCCATTTGCCTTGCAAAAAAACCTAAAAAAAAAAAAAGAATCCTGGGTAGTGTGAACTGATACATAATAAGCAAAATTAAATTTAAAGATATTACCAACAATGCAGAAAACTTTCAAACTAAAGAATACAACTAAACAAGGCTTCAGAAGACCTGACCTTGAGGAAATTATCTTCAGGCAAAAGGGATGGACACAAGATGAAAAAAGTAGCCAATGATTTTGAGACATACTTAGTCTGGATTAATTTTGATTGTTTTACAACTCAACCCCACTGAAGTCCTCTTTTGTTTTTTCATTTAGAAATAGAAAGGGCAAAGAGAAACTTCTAAAATGTAATAATCGTAATAATCTCTACAAGGCTTGTAACATTTAAATTCAAAAATTCAACTAGGAATTTGAAGGAGAGCAGCTTTGAATTGCAGGTACAGAATTAAATAGATAGCAGTATGGGAAATGTTTTTATGTCTGGAAAGTGGTGTTTAAATTTAGCAATAAAGAAAACTGTTTTGAAAAGAAAAAGAACTTGCTATTTGACAAAAATGCTGGGTAAACTGGAAAACAATATGGCAGAAACTAGGTATAGACAAACATCTTACCCTTTATACCAAGATGAAGTTAAAATAAGTACATGATTTAGATACCTAAAAGCAAATTTAGGAGAGCAAGGAATTATTTACCTGTCAGATCTCTGGAGAAGAATTTATAACCAAACAAGAGATACAGAGTATTATAAGATATAAAATATATAATTTTGATTCTATTAAATTTAAAAGGTTTTCCACAAACAAAACCAGTACAACCTTGATTAGTAAGAAAGCAGAAAGTTGGGCAGCTAGGTGGTGCAGTGGATAGAGCACTGGCCCTGGAGTCAGGAGTACCTGAGTTCAAATCCAGACTCAGACACTTAATAATTACCCAGCTGTGTGACCTAAGGAAAGTCACTTAATCCCATTGTTTTGCAAAAAGAAAAGAAAGCAGAAAGCTCAGAAATGATTTTTGCAGCAAGTATGTCTGATAAAAGAACTGAATAAAATTTATAAGTATATAAGCCATTCTTCAATCGAGAAATGGGTCAGAGGTTATAACAGACAATTTTCATATGAAGAAATTAAAGCTATCTATAGTTGTATTTTAAAAAATCACTTTTTAGGGGAAGCTAAGTGGTGTAGTGGATAGAGCACCAGCCCTGGAGTCAGTTCAAAATCTGACCTCAGACACTTGATAATCACCTAGCTGTGTGACCTTGGGCAAATCACTTAACCCTATTGCCTTGCCAAAACAAAACAAAAAAAAAACCCAAACCACTTTTGACCTGATAAATGCAAATTATAACAACTGTTGAGGTACCACCTCAAACTTATCAAAATGGCTAATATGATAAAAAAAGGAAAATGATAAATGTTAGAGAGGATGTGGGAAAATTGGGACACTAATGCATTGCTGATGGAATTCTAAACTTATCCAACCATTCTGGAGAGCAATCTGGAACTATGACTAAAGGAAAACAAAACTCTGCATATCTTTTGATCCAGCAATACTACTATTAGTTTTATATCCCAAAAAGATCATAAATAAAGGGAAGGACCTACATGTGCAAAAAATATTTATAGCTTGTCAATTAGGGAATTGGAATGACTGAACAAGTTGCAGTATACAAATGTAATGGAATACTATTATACAATAAGAAATGATGAACAAGCAGATTTCAGAAAAACCTGGGAAGACTTGTATGAACTGACACAAAAGGAAATAAGCAGAACCAGGAGAACAATGTCTGCAGTAATAGCAACATTGTTTAATGACCAACTTATCTCTTCTCAGCAACACAGTGATCCAAAACAGTTACCAAGGACTCATGATGAAAAATGCTATCTACATCCAGGTAAAGAACTGAATGCAGATCAAAGCTTACTCTTTTTACTTTTTACTTTTTTTTTTTCATTTTTTTTCCTTTTGGTCTGTTTATTCTTTCAAAATTGTGACTAATATGAAAATATGTCTTACATGATTTCACATGCATATACTCTATATCAAATTGCCTACCATTTGGAGGGAAGAAGAAAAATTTGGAACTCAGAATTTTGTAAAATGAATGCTAAAGGGGCGGCTAGGTGGCATAGTGGATAAAGCACAGGCCCTGGAGTCAGGAGTACCTGGATTCAAATCCAGTCTCAGACACTTAATGATTACCTAGCTGTGTGGCCTTGGGCAAGCCACTTAACCCCATTTGCCTTGCAAAAAATCTAAAAAAAATAAACAAAAAAAAATGAATGCTAAAAGCTGACTTTATATATACTTGGGAAGAAATAAAATACTTTTTTTTTTAAAGTACAAAACTACCCAAGTAACAGACTCCCTGAAAATTAGAATGGTCCAGATAGAAATTAATGACTTCATGAAATAACAAAAAAGTTTTTAACAAGTTAAAAGACTAAAAAAAGAAAGAAATTATAAAGTACTTCATATAAAAAATAACTAATCTTGAAAACAAATCAAAGAGAAAAAAAATCTAAGAATCATTCACTATATGAAAGTCATATAAAACTATGACCCCCCAAACAAGTCTCAAGTAATTATAAGTGAAAATTTACCAGTGTTATTAGAAGCAGAGGGCAAATTGAATAATCTACTAGGCACCTGATAAATGAAATCCCAAAATGAAAATTCCCAGTGACAACATGGCAAAAACCAGAACTTCTAGGCAAAAAAAAAAGATAAAAAGAAAAGAAAAGCACTTTGAGCTGCTAGAGAGATTAAATTCAAATCAGTTTCACACAAGATTTGGCAGCTACCACAATAAAGGAGAAAGCTTAGAATATGATATTTCAATAAAACTGAGTATGATACTACAGGGAGGAAAATGGATCTTTAATGAAATGGAGAATTTCTAAACATTCCTGATGGAATGACTAAAAAAAGTATGTAGAAACTAATGTGAGGAATATGTGGGTATTTGGATTCCACAAGAATGTGAAGGGAGGGGGCAGCTAGGTGGCACAGTGGATAGAGCACTGGCCCTGGAGTCAGGAATACTTGAATTCAAATCCTGGGTCAGACACTTAATAATTACCTAGCTGTGTGGCCTTGGGCAAGCCATTTCACCCCATTTGCCTTGCAAAAACTAAAAAAAAAAAATGCAAAGGGAGGATTGTTAGTTTACATTATAAACACTTTGCACATGCTCAAGAAGATCTAGCTGTTTTTGCTCATTAGTATAATGAGGAGGATGGGGGAAATGTATGGGAGCCCATGTATCAATAAGATTGTGACCCCAGCCTATAACTGGCATGAGAGGGCAGGAACAAAGCCTTTCAAACTTCATAAAAGACCTTTCATTTCTGGGATTTCTTGTTCCTGTCTGCCACCATGAGGGAGGTGTGCCATTTTGTTAAGATATCTTAATAAAAACCATTTTATAACAATTTGGTGACTCGTTTGGGATATTATAATGTAAATCTCTTTTTCTGTAATAATACACACAAAAAATGGCTTGATTTCAAGCCCATTTTCATGGTGTTCTTTGCTGGAGAAAATATTTCAGAGATTCCTGGGAAGATTGGCCCAAGTTTGGAATTGAGAATGATTAAAATATTTGAGGGTAAAACATGATAAAGGGGAGATCTCTAGGGTGGCATTGGTGATCAGAACCACACTAGACTAGCTGAGAAGTACTCCAGGTGGAAGATCTATCCTGAAGGAGAGGCCAGAGGATAATAGAGTGCCCTGAAAGAGGGAAGGGGGATTTTGGTTCCCTCTTCAGGAATTTCCCAAAAATCTTAAAGGGGAAAGGTTGCCTCCTGACTTGGGAGACAAGGGAGCCACATGGCCCGTAGTCAGAAGCCACGTAAGCTAGAAGTAAGGAAGGCGATTGGATCCAGTCTGATGTATGAGTGAGTTTGAATGTTCCTGTGCAGGGGTGTGTGTGTTTGTGTTTGTTCTATGTCCTATCTTGTGTAAATGCTCTGTGTTAGTTATTTCTGGGTCTGGGGACTCCATCTAAATTTTAAACTGGGAGACTTGGAAGTTGGGCAGAGGTGTTTCAGAAGGGGGGGGGAAGAAGAGGTAAGTCTGTAGTTCTCCTCATGGAAATCAACCCCTCCCTCATTGAGCTGGTTGTAACTGTGCTGGTGTGTAGAGTTAAAGAGAAAAGGGAAGGGGGGATTCTTAAGGAGAAAAAGCTGTGGTTTGGGGAGAGCTTAGAAGAGAGAGAGAGAAAGAACTTTTAAGGGAAAGATTGAGAAGTTATAGGAGGAACATCTCTTATCCTTATGATTGTCTGGGAGAGATCCCATCCCTGGGTTTGGAGGAAGGGGGTGGGGGGTTTGGACACATGGTAGCCTTGATCTCATCTGCCATTTTGTTAAGACTTGAACTCTAAGCTAAATTCAGATGAGGAGTGACCCACCCATCTGTGGAGAGGGGGTGGGTGGGGTGGGAGGGTGGAGTGGGGGTGGGGGGATGGGGCAGGAGACAAAGTACTTAAGCCTTAAAGGGAAAGAGACCCTGCTACAGGTGGGATATGTGATTGGGAAAGGAAGAAAATATAAAATCCAGGGCTTAGGAGACACATTTATTGAAAGGAAATCATGTTTGATGAATGCCTCTGCTTTGGCCACATGGCCTAAAAGTGATGACTCACTCTGTTTTTAAGGAGGACCCCTTTGAGAATTGGAATTCTGGGAATCACTCTTGAGGGTTTTTATAAAAGGGTTATTAGTATTGTTACATTCTGACAAAATTTGTACAGAATGGGAGGAATTAAATAACCCAGATTATTTAATTAATTTGAGATCTTAAACTCTATTTTTTATTTTTTTAGGTTTTTGCAAGGCAAACCTAGCTGCCCGATCTTGAACTCTATTGTAATACCTTTGAGTCAAAGGAAAGTGGTATTGGATTAACTAAGGAGAAAAATACGTGTTATCAGGGATATTTACTGATTTCTTTTGGGAAAATGCTCTAATTCATTTTAATGTTAAGCCTAATAATACTAACAACTGTATTTTTATTTTGGATGGAGTTTTTGGAATATGAGGGCTGGATTCTCTGTAAAAGGTACTCTAAAGTTTTTATCAAACTAAACTGTTGGGAAATTTAGTTGAAATTAAATTGGAATTTTAAATGAATGTTATCATATGTATGAGATTGGATTCTAGAGGATCTGGGTAAAGAGGTCTGGAAGACAAAAGTTTAAAGATAGTGGGATATTCATTTTGCTCCTATTCTAAGGGAATTGAGATGTTTAAATAAGAATCTTATGTTTAATGTGAATTAATAATTAAATTTTAAAGGAATCAAGAATGTGGACTTCTCTCTTGGTAACTGCAGACAGCTGATGTGGGGGGGCTCTAACTGATGACTGAACAAATAACAACTGTGTGATCCCACTGTAAGGTAACTTATCGATGAACAAGATGAATTTATCAGTTATTAGATATTCTTTTGTAACTTCAAAGAGATTATATTTACAATATTTGTCTATCTCTTATGAATATATAGTTATTTAAATATTGTTAATGCCTGAAATTAAATTTGCTTTGAAGGGCAATAAGGGAAATACCAAAAATTATGACCCCTTTTGGGATAGATCTGTGGGTTCATGAATAATGTAATAATAGAAATATTGCTTTGTACAATCTAGTAATTTATGTGTTATTCTTATTGCTGTTTTGTTATATTAGAATTAATAATGCATGTTGGAAATTTAAAGTCACCTAATTCTAATGGTTTTAAAGAATTCTGAAAGTAATTTGTATGCTGGGGGCAGCTAGGTAGCACAGTGGAATAAGCACTGGTCCTGGAGACAGGAGGACCTGATTTCAAATAAAGCTCAGGTACTTAATAATTACCTAGCTGTGTGACCTTGGGCAAGTCATTTAACCCCAACTGCCTTGCAAAAACAAAAATAATAATTTATATGTTAAGAATGGCTAGTAGCTAAACAAGTTTATGTATAGAAGTTTCTAGGTATATGTGTGTGTGTTTGTACTGGGAATATTGGATCTCTAGATATGTATGTATGTATTCCAAAGCTGTGGGTGTTTGCTTTGAAATAAAAGCACTTTTGTAATATGAGAAAGATAAACACAAGATAATTTGAGATCTTTCTGTGACAATATTTAGTTTAATTGTTAGGTGAGAATTTAGGAGATGAGGCCTGTAGGGCCAACCATAGTTAGAATTCCTAGTTTTAGCAAAGACCCAGGAATGACACTCCAAGCTTTAGGTAGAGGAGTCATTAATTGGGACCCCATTTAAAACTGTAATTGGAATTTAGTGAATTGGATTCACTGGAAATTCTAATTAGGTAAAACAACTATTTTAGATGATGAGAATTTTAATCAATTTTCTCTTCTTATGTCAGATACCAGAATAGTCAGCAAAAAGGAAATATTGCTGGATCAATGTCATGCTGTTGAAGCCAAGGAAACCAATGGGCTGAAGATGTCAAGTGACAGGGATGTGCAGTTGAAGGGGTGGCTTTTCTATATGACCTGAGGCTGGACCATTTTGATGGGATTTTCCAATAACTGACATATGGATAATGTTTAACTTGTACAATAAATCTGGGGTTTGTTTTTTTTAGGTTTTAGGGGTTTTCTTTTTTTGCAAGGCAAATAGGGTTAAATAGGCCTTGGGCAAGCCCACACAGCTAGATAATTATTAAGTGTCTGAGGCCAGATTTGAACCCAGGTACTCCTGACTCCAAGGCCAATGCTTTATCCCCTACGCCACCTAGCCACCCCCACTTGTACAGTAAATCTGGCAGAAGACATTTGACTACCCATATGATCTCTGCCTGGATACTGACATTCAGTGATTATGTCTATAAAGGAACTGTCCTTTGATGTCCTAGATCTTTTTAGTTACTAAGCAAACCAGAAAAAGAAGTTTTAGGTGAATTGGATTTAATAGCCATAATGTGGCTCAGACACCTGCTATCAGTTACATGTTGAGATAAGAATTAAGTTTCTTTAATACTCACAAGACCTTGAAGGAATTAAGGTCCCTGTGGATTATCCCTAAAACCTCCCAAAGCCTTGGAAGTGTGGTAAATCAGTCATAGGCTGAGGAAATGAGCAAACAACAGGATAAAAAAAGAATATGACCATAGAAAATTACTTTGGTACCATGGAAGACCAAAATACATACTCAGAAGATGACAAAGTTGAAGCTTCTGTATCCAAAACCTCCAAGAGAAATAGAAAAATGGGCTCAAGCTATAAATGAGTTCAAAAAAGACTTTGAAAAGCAATTAAGGCAGGTAAAGGAAAAATTGGGAGGAGAAATGAGAGCAATGCAGATAAATCATGAAAACCAAGTCAAAAGCTTGGTGAAAGAAATACAAAAAAATACTGAAGAAAATAATATGTCCAAAACCAGTTTAGGCCAAATGGAAAAAAGCAACCCAAAAGGCAAATGAGGAGAAGAATGCCTCAAAATGCAGAATTAGGCAGCTGGAAAAGGAGATAAAAAAGCTCTCTGAAGAAAATAACTCCTTCAAGTGCAGAATGGAACTAAAGGAAGTTGATGACTTTGCAAGAAATCAGGAAGAAATAAAACTGTACCAAAAAAAAAATTAGAAGAAAATGTGAAATAACTCATTGGAAACACAACTGACCTCAAAAACAGATCCAGAAGAGATAGTTTAAAAATTATTGGGATACCTGAAAGTCACAACCATGAAAAGAGCCCAGACCTCATTTTTCAAAAAATAATACAGCAAAATTGCTCTGAGTTCCTAGAAGGAGAGGGTAAATAGAAATTGAGGGAATTCACTATCACCTTCCAAAAGAGATTCCAAAAGAAAGGCTTTCAGGAATATTATAGTCAAATTCCAAAACTCCCAAGTCAAAGAGAAAATGCTAAAAGCTGCCAGGAAACAAACAATTCAACTACTATGGCTCTATAGGCAGTATTACACAGGATCTGGCAGCATCTACATTAAGGGCTTGGAAAGGCAAAAGATCTTGGCTTACAACCAAGAATCAACTACCCAGAAAAACTGAACATCCTTTTTCAGGGGAAAAGATAAACTTTCAATGAAACAGAGGACTTTCAAGCTTTCCTATTAAAACAACCAGAGCTGAAGAGAAAGTTTGAGCTCCAAGTATGGGACTCAGGTGGGCCATAGAGGGGGTGGATGAGAAGGACTAATTATGAAGAACTTAATGATGTTGAACTGTTTGTATGAGAAGAAAATACTGATAACTCATATGAACTTTCTCATTTATAAGAGCAGTTAGAAGGAACATATATAAGGCATAGGAGGGAATAATATAATAGTATAATATAGCAAAAAGTGGGTGATAAAGGAAAGTACTGGGAGGAAGAGAAAGGAGAGGAAGAAGGGGTTAAAGTATTTCATATAAGAGTCAAGAAAAATCTTTCACAATGGAGTGGAACTGGGGAAGGCAAGGGGCAATGAGTGAGCCTTCATTCTCATTAGTAATGGCTCAGAGTTGAAATAACATACACATTTAATAGGGTACAGAAATCTATCTTACCCTAGAGAAAAATGAGAGGAAAGGTATGCAGTAAGGGAGAATGGGGGAAGGAAAGGAAGGAGTAGATGATAGAAGAGAGGGAAGATCATGGGAGAGGGTACTGAGATATAACACTTTTGAACAAGGACAGAATGAGAGAATGGAATAAATAAGAGCGGGGAGGAATAGAGTAGAGGGAAATACAGCTGGTAATAGCAACTGTGGGAAAAATATTGAAGCAAACTTGTCTGGTGGGCTTATGATAAAGAAGCCAACCCATTCCAGAGAAAGTGCTGTTGGAATCTGAACACAGACCAAAGTACACTTTTTTTCTCTCTCACTATTCTTGAAGTTTCTCATCTTACTGGGGGGAGGGGGATTTATGTTTACTTTCACAACAATATTATTGTAATAATATAAAATAAACCAAAAAAAGTCAGTTAAAAAAAACTATTACAAGCTTAAGTTAATGTGGTAATTCTCAGTGGAACTGCTCATGTAGTAAAACATTAATGGAAGTTTATTGTGTTAAAGTTAAGTATGTATGTCAATAGGACAGTAAGGCAAAATGCAAATTGTAATAAACTCCAAAATCTCATTGTCTTGTGATGAAAATATGTGTCTTGATCTGAGTAAAATGTTAAGCAGTTTATTTACCAAAAGACAAGGATTTAACAAGTCACCTGAGTTGGAGAGGACTTTTTGGAACTGATTCAGGAGATGCAGAAGGACACTGGATGTTTCCAGGGGAGAAGAGAAGAGAGGAGTGATACTGGACCAGTTCATCTCTACCATCTCTCACCTATGTGTATATTGTTTAGTCAGGGAATCTGTACCTGAAATTCCCCCTTAATTCTATAAGTATGACACCCCTACTTAGGTTCCTCTCCCTATGGAAAGGAGGAGGAGAGATAAAGATGTTCTCCATTGAGAGAAAAGGAGGGAGATTATTAGGTGGCATGATTACATCCTACATAAGTCTGTATATCCTATCTAGGGAGAGTCCTATCTCTGATTAAGAGAACAGGGTATTACTAATAATAGTGGGAGAAGAATCTAGCTGACAGAAGTCATTGTCCAGTCTTGTGGTGTGGCTAACTATTGGAGTTTTGGCAGACCACAGCAGTTTGAGACTGGATTTAAACCCAGGTACTCCTTGGGGGCCAGTCCCCTTGGGTCTGGCCTAAATTCTCAGTTCCTGGTCAGAGGTGCACTGTGACACAGGATTCTGATTCAGAGGAGAAAAATTCCAGTGGCATATGACCTGAGTCAATTCAGGATGACTATTGTTTATACTGGTCTGGTCAGGAGTGGCAAATGTCTGGACATGTCCAGAAGCAGGGTACATATATTCTGGACTTAGAGATAAATGGACTGAGACTCGTGTGAGATGTAATGATGATACTTGAATCCTTTTAAAGATGAAATTTGGGGTGGCTAGGTGGTGCAGTAGATAAAGCACCGGCCCTGGAGTTAGGAGTACCTGGGTTCAAATCTGGTCTCAGATACTTAATAATTACCTAGCTGTGTGGCCTTGGGCAAGCCACTTAACCCCATTTGTCTTGCAAAAACCTTAAAAAAAAAAGATGAAAAATTGGGGAGGAAACTGTGATTATGAGTTAGTATGGACTTGCAAGGAAAGTACAGAAATGGACATTTGCAAGAAAAATAATTAAAGGAACATCACTAGATACAATAGCTATTCTTGGGATAAGTCCAATGGCACAAAATCAGGGATTTATTTTGATCAATTTTGGAGCCAGGAAGATCTATCTAAAGACACTGGTATAAAAACTTGCCAGTGGAAGGAAATGCAGCAACTTTGGAAATATAACTATCATCATGATGATTATATGGCTTTTTTAGGAGGGCTCCTTGGAAGTAAGGATGAACAGTATTGTCCATTTGTTGGAAACTATATTCCAGGAAGACCAACCAGCACTAAAGGGACATTATTGGATTTGTGGGATTATTGCCTATACCCATTTGTCCAAAGGGTTGGTCAGGGAGTTGTTATCTAGACTTAAGGGCCTACCACCTGGGCACAGGATGGGAGTTGGGACTATGGAAGCCCAATTTATATCTTGATTAGATTCTAAGTTGTAGTGGAAAAATTACCAATTAGAAAGCTAGGGCAGGGGCGGCTAGGTGGCGCAGTGGATAGAGCACTGGCCTTGGAGTCAGAAGTACCTGGGTTCAAATCCGACCTCAGACACTTAATAATTACCTAGCTGTGTGGCCTTGGGCAAGCCACTTAACCCCATTGCCTTGAAAAATCTAAAAAAAAAAAGAAAAGAAAAAGAAAAAAAGAAAGAAAAAGAAAGCTAGGGCCTCAACTTCCTGGCTGGCCAAGTCATACAAACAAATCTGCTGATTGGAGGAGGAGTTTGTGGTAAATTGAATCTATCAAATTGCTGCCTAAAGATAGATGTCAATAGGCAAGTAGTAAAAGACATCAGAAAGTTGACATATGCACCACATAAACCTGGAAAATAAGACATGTCCATGTCTCTGATCATGAGAAAGTAAAAATCTTGATAGAAGAAAAAGTCAGTAGTTATGTCAGTAACAAGGGTTGTGATTTAAGAAAGAAATCACTAATAAGGGGTTGAACCCCAAATTCTTATTATAAATGATCTAATATGAACATAAGAATCAAAAGAAAGTAAAATTTGAGCAATTAGAAAGACCTATATAAGGATTAAATATTTACATTCAAAAAGGGGTAGAAGACCTAAGTTTTTTCCTCAGATTTCTTATATCATCAAGAGAGTTATAAAGGAATTAGTTGAAACAGAGGACCTCAAATGATTTTTATTGTTTGATGATTATTTATTTATTTATTTGTTTGTTTGTTTGTTTGTTTGTTTGTTTGCAAGGCAATGGGATTAAGTGGCTTGCCCAAGGTCACACAGCAAGATAATTATTAAGTGTCTGAGACAGGATTTGAACTCAGGTACTCCTGACTCCAGGGCCGGTGCTCTATCTACTGTGCCACCTAGCTGCCCCTTTGATGATTTTTTTAAAAAGAGAAAGCAACCTTTCTGGAAAGCAATATGGAATTATGTCCAAAGGGCAATAAAAATGTGCATACCATTTGCCCCAGCAATACCATTACTGGGTCTGTATCCTGAAGAGATCATGAAAAAAAGGTAAAAATTCCATATGTACAAAAATATTCTTAGTAGTTCTATTTGTATGGCAAAGAATTGGAAATCGAGGGGATGCCCATCAATTGAGGAATGGCTGAACAAATTGTGGGATATATATGTGAGTGAACACTTTTGCTCTCTAAGAAATAATAAGGGATGGAATTTCAAAAAAGCTTGGAAAGACTTGCATTAACTGATACTGAGTGAGATGAACGGAACCAGAAGAACCAACTATGCACTAACAACAACATGGGGTGATGATCAACCTTGATAGACTTGTTCATTCCATCAGTACAATAATCAGGTATAATTTTAAGGGATTTGTGATGGAGAATGCCATCTGTATCCAAAGAAACTGTGGAGTTTAAATGAAGACCAAAGCTTATTATCTCCAATTTTTAAAAGTTTTATGTTATATGTAATTTTGCTATCTCAAATGTTTTCTTTTTTCCTTTTTTAATCTGATTCTTCTCTCACAACAAGTTCAATTTCAATCTATGCTTATCATGGATGCAAATGTAAAGCCTCTATCAGATTGCCTTCTGTGGGGGTAGGGAAAGGAGGGAGGGAGAAAAATTGTAAAATTCAAAACCTTACCAAAAAATGACTGGTAGCAACTACCATTGTATGTAATTGGAAAACAAATAAAATAGTTATATAATAAAAAAGAAAGGGGTTAATCAAAGATGTTATTGAATATAAGGTTATTGAATATTGAATTGTTATTGAATAAAATATATTATATATATAATATACTTAAAACTGACATGGATTGGATTTTTTGAGGTCTAGGTTTTATTTCAAGTCTGTTACAAGTCTGGAGTGGGGTTTGATCAGATGGTCTTCAATAGACACTATTTGGCACAGATTAAGCATCATTGTGAAACCTCAATAGGTTTCATATTTTTGTCATGTAAATAATAAAAACAATAGGAGAGCCAATAAAAATTAAAAAACAAAAAAGAGGGAAAGAAAGGAAGAGAAGAAAGGAAAACTTGATATCTCACATAATCTAGGTATATAAACAGACATCTCTAGAACATAACTTTCACTGGAATGAATCAAAGGATAGTAGAATACATGCAAAAACTTTGGTACAATCAACTCAACAGGGAACAAAAGAGGGAGGAGGGAAATAAGAAGGAGATATTAGTCATAATCAAAAGAAATTTCACCTGTGGATATTTAATTGTAAAGGGTTTTAAGGGGCAAGAAAGATAAGAATCTATGATTAAGCATGATATGTAGATTGCATAAAGCATAAATTGCCAGGGCTTTGCATATTACTTACTTACCATTCTCTTCTTTTTTATAAAGGAAGAGGAGCAGTTAGGTGGCGCTTTGGATACACTAACTGACCCTAGAGTCAGGACTTGAGTTCAATTCCATCCTCCAACACTTAATACTTAGTTAGCTGTGTGACCATTTGCCAAACAAAACCAACAAAAAAAGAAGAAGATAGAAGGGGGATCCAAGAAAAGAAAAAATATAAAAGAATAGGATGGAGGGTAGTTACACAATAAACACTTAAAACTGTGAATGATTAAAAGCTTTTGCATAAAACCAAAGAGTTTCCTGCTTAAAGTATTTGCAGCAAGCATCTCTGATAAAAATCTCATTTCTAACATAAATAAGGAACTAATTCAAATTTATAAGAAAGCAAGTCATTCCAGAATTGGAAGATTATAAAGGGATAATTTTCAAAGCCTTTAATCTAAGTCTTTAATAACCATATAAAAATGACAAATATTGGAGGGACTATAAGAAAACAGGAAAATTGAATTGTTGGGGGGCAGAGCCAAGATGGAGACAAGAAAGGATTCAGTCTTAGGCGCTCTCTGATAAAACTTCTAAACTAAGGACTCTAACTAAACTTTCAGGAGACAGAACCCACAAAGGGACCCAGAAAGGCAGTTCTCCTACTCAAGGTAACCTGGAAAAGAGCAGAAAGGCTCTGCTCCCCGGGGTCGGAGGGGTGGCCCAGCAGAGGGGTGGCCTGCCAGAGCGAAAGAACTTCAGCCTCCCAGAGGCAGCCCCAGGGAGCTGGGAGCCCCAGCTCACAGCAGTGGGGGAGTCTCCTGAGCTACACCCTGGGGAGCACTGGGCACAAAGTGGGGGAACAGCAGGGGGACCTCTGTCAGAGCAAGCAAGTGGAGCCAAGCCCTCAGGGCACACAGCAAGCAGCTTGGTCTTTTGGCAGCCCAGATCCAGAAACAGAAGCAGGTGGAGCTGGTAAGCAGGAGCCTTCAGGGCACGAGCCCATTGAGCTGAGGGAGGGGATTGACAAGAGATAGCAGAGCTCTATCCTCTGCCCCTAGAACAGGACTCTGGGGCTCTGACCACATTCAGATCCTGATCCCAGTCTAGGCCCCCCCCCCCCATAGAACAGCAGGGCCCCCCCCCCACCTCAGCCCCGTGGCAGAGTGGGGCGCTTATGGTCATTCACAGACCAGGAGGGAGGACAGAGCCTCACACACTGAGACCCTTGTGGGAGTATCCCAAAAGCTCAGGAAGCACCCCAAAACTAGGCCCAGGCTGGGAAAATGAGCAAGCAGAAAAATAAGAGGAACACTATTGAGAAATATTTTGCAAATGAGCCCAAGAAGGATCAAAATACTCAGTCTGAAGATGAGGAAGCACAAGCTCCTGCATCTAAAGACTCCAAGAAAAACAGAAATTGGGCTCAGGCTATGACAGAGCTCAAAAAAGACTTTGAAAATCAAATGAGGGAGTTGGAAGAAAAACTGGGAAAAGAAAGGAGAGAGATGAAGGAAAAACATGAAAATGAAGTCAGCAGCTTAGTCAAGGAAATCCAAAAAAAAATGCTGAAGAAAATAGCATGCTAAAAACCAGCTTAGGTCAAATGGATAAAACAGTTCAAAAAGTTATTGAGGAGAAGAATGCTTTAAAAAGCAAAATTGGCCAGATGGAAAAAGAGATAAGAAAACTCTCTGAGGAGAACAAATCCTTTAGACAAAGAATAGAATTCAGGGAGATTGATGAATTTACCAGAAATCAGGAATTAATACTTCAAAACCAAAAAAAATGAAAAATTAGAAGAAAATGTGAAATATCTCATTGAAAAAACAACTGCTATGGAAAACAGACTTAGAAAAGATAATTTAAAAATTATTGGAATACCTGAAAGTCATGATCAGGAAAAGAACCTTGACATCATTTTCAAAGAATTACTACAGGAAAATTGCCCTGATATTCTAGAAGCAGAGGGCAAAATAGAAATGGAGAGAATCCACCGATCCCCCCGAGAAAGAGATCCCAAAAAACCAACCCCTGGGAATATCATAGCCAAGTTCCAGAACTCCCAAGTCAAAGAGAAAATATTATAAGCAGTGAGAAGGACACAGTTCAAATATCGTGGAGCTGCAGTTAGGATCACACAGGACTTAGCAGCAACTACATTGGAAGCTCATAGGGCTTGGAATACAATATACTGGAAGGTAAAAGAGCTTAGAATGCAGCCAAGAATGAACTACCCAGGAAGGCTGAATGTCCTCTTCCAGGGAAAAAGATGGACTTTCAATGAACCAGGGAAATTTCAAATGTTCCTTTTGGAATGGCCAGAGCTGAACAGAAGGTTTGATCTTCAGATACAGGACTCAGGTGAAGCATGGAGATTGGAGGAGAGGGGGAAAATATGAGGGACTTAATGATGATGAACTGCATGTATTTCTGCATAGAAAAATGACACTGATAATACTCATATGAACCTTCTCTGTTAATAGAGCAGGTAGAGGGAGCTTTTATAGTTGAAGCACAGGAGAAGGCTGAATTCGAAGATAAAATATGGTGTAAAAATGAAGTCAATAGAAAAAAAGGGAAATGTAATGGGAGAAAGAAAAAAGAGAGGGGGAATAGGCCAAGATATTTCATATAATAAGATTTTTCTTTGTTACAATGAGCTATTGCAATGATATGGAAGGGGGGAGGCAAGAGGGAATGAGGGAACCTTTTCTCTCATCAGAGGTGGCTAGGAGAGGAAACAGCATATATACTCAATGGGGTATAGACATCTGGAGTAAGAAGGAGAGGGGGGGACAGGAGGAAGATGGGGGATGTGAGTCATGGAGGAGAGGATGGACCATGGGGGAAGAGTGGTCAGATATAACACATTTTCTTTTTTACTTCTTGCAAGGGGCTGGGATTGGAAGGCCTGTCCAGAACCATAAGGCCAGGTGGATTCTGGGCCTAAGGGGTGGTATGGGGCTCAGGGCCTCTTGGCCCCAGGACCAGGGATCTATCTGCTGCACCACTCAGCTACCCTACAGCAGAGTCAGAGTGAAAGGAGAGAGAAATATAGTACATGGTAGTGGAGAAATATGAAAGGAGGGAGTTGCGATCAGCAATGGCAACACTGGAAAAATATGGAAGTAACTTTTGCAATGGACTTACCATAAAGAATGTGATCCACCCATGACAGAGTTGTTGGTGTTGGAACAAAGACTGAAGCACAATTTTTATTATTATTATTTTTGGGGGGTGCAGGGCAAATGGGGCTGGGTGGCCTGCCTGGGGCCACAAAACAGGGTGATCTTTGGGTGTCTGAGGCTGGATTTGGACCTGGGTACTCCTGGCTCAAGGGCCAATGCTCTGTCCACTACCCAGCCACCCCTACTATTATTACTACTTTATTTTATTTTGGGTCTTTTTTTTTTCTTCTTTTTGGTTTTTGCAGGGCAGTGGGGATTGGGTGGCTTGCATGTCACATGGCTGGGTGATTGTTGGGTGTAGGGGGCTGGATGTGGGCTTGGGTGCTCGTGGCTCCAGGGCTGGTGCTTCATCCATTGCACCACCTGGCCATACCTACAATTATTAGTATAATTTTTTTATTTTAATTTTTTTTCTCTCCCCTTTACTTTATCGCTCAAGCAAGTCTATATTCATGGGCGAGGGGGTATTTCGTTTACTCTTAAAGAAGAATATTTTATTGATGTAAAAAAACATTTGTACAAAATGAGAATAAAAAAGAAAAAAGAAAACAGGAAAATTAATGAACTGTTGGTTGAGCTACTATGATTAAAAGGCACTAACTGGTACAGTTTTTGACTGAGTAATACTATTATATTATGCCTAAAGAAATTAAAAAGGGGCTCAAGGAGCGTCCCTCTTCGCGTCGAAATGGGCAAGTTCATGAAACCCGGGAAGGTGGTGCTGGTCCTGGTGGGACGGTACTCAGGGCGCAAAGCCATCATTGTGAAGAACATTGATAATGGGACCTCCAACAGGCCCTACAGCCATGCCTTGGTGGCAGGTATTGACCGCTATCCTCGCAAAGTGACAGCAGCAATGGGCAAAAAGAAGATTGCCAAGAGATCAAAAATCAAGTCATTTGTGAAGGTTTATAACTACAACCATCTCATGCCTACCAGATATTCTGTGGATATCCCATTGGACAAAACAGTTGTCAACCAAGATGTGTTCCATGACCCTGCACTGAAACGGAAGGCCAGGAGGGAGGCCAAGGTCAAGTTTGAGGAAAGGTACAAGACAGGTAAAAACATGTAGTTCTTCTGGAAGCTACGGTTTTAGAACTACTATGTTGGTCAGAAAATAAAATGTTTATTAAAAATAAAAAAAAAGAAATTAAAAAGGTAATGGATCTTTATATGCAAATAGCAGGTAGCTATTTTATAATGGCAAAGAAATGGAAAATAAGGAAGTATCCATCAACTGAAGAATGGCTAAGCAAATTATTGTACATTAATATAATGGAATATTATTGGGTCATAAGAAATGATAATACTTACATGATATAATGTAGAATAAAGTAATCAGAACCAATAAAACAAATATATAGTACAACAACAATATAAAGGCAAACAACTTTGAAGGATCTTAAAAAGAACTCTAATCAACACAGTGAACAACTACAATTCCAGAGAACCTATGATGAAACATGCTGTACAACTCCTGCCAAGAATGGTGATAAACTTAAGATTCAAATTAAGGCATATATTTTTGATATGGCCAATGAGTACATTTGTTTTGCTTGATTATACATGTTGTGTTACAGGGTTTTGTTTTTCTCTTTTTTTCAGATGGGACTAGAAAAAGGGGATTGTATGGAGATTGAGGGAACTTTAGAAAAAACAAATATCTGTTAATTGAAAAAATATGAAATGGAGCTCTTTTTGCCCAGTTAAGCTTCTAATGCAGTACTAAGGGATGTAAAAATCTTTCAGATGAAATGGCTTAATGCCAACTGTATACATTTCAGGAAACAACAGTGAATTCTTAATAGTAGTGTTTGGGAAAGTGGTAGGTTACATTTCATGTATTTATTTAATTTTAATTGCTCCTGCTCAGATGCAACTCAGTAATTGTGTTGATAGGTCTCTATCAAAAACATCTCAATGACATACACAATTGACAAGTTTCTTTTCTGCCTTCATAATCCAAACTCAAAGTTTATATGCCTTGAGAAGTACATTAACTTGGGTCTCAATTTTAGCACTGAAATTCCTCTGGAGGGTTTAGTTTATGATCTAGGTCCTTAAGTCACTAAACCTTCATCAAATGCAAAGGTGAACCTGAAAAATATTATAATAAATGATAACTTACATTTCTTTGAGGCATTAAAATTTAGAAAATAGTTTACTCAAAACCAGGAAGTAATAGAGCAAAGAACTGAACCCAGCTTTCCTGAAACCAAGTCCAAAGCCATTTCCTGGTTTGTTTGTTTTTTTTGCAAGGCAAATGGAGTTAAGTGGCTTGCCCAAGGCCACACACCTAGGTAATTATTAGGTGTCTGAGACTGGATTTGAACTCAGATACTCCTGACTCCAGGACCAGTGCTCTATCCACTGCGCCACCTCACCACCTCATCACCTCACCACCCTCCAATGCTATTTCCAATGTGAGTGGAATAAAGTCTGAGATTTCTTCAGTTGAATATTATAGATTGGAGAATAGATAACTATGTGTCTCTCCTCCCTTGACAAAGCAACCTCTGGAATATTGGTGAAGAGTCAACTAACCCCACTTTATCTGTAGAAGTTGGGATGACCATTCAATCCCTGGGGTTGAAGAGATTATCTGGTTTCAGTTTGAATTTTATGCTCTTTTCCTTAGATTATCTTGCAGTCTAGATTGTAAAACCACATTCCTCATTAATGAGGGTGGGTCAGTGTGGGGCTGGAATTGAGTTAGGATAAATGTGATTCTTGGGCCTTTTGCTTTTGCTTCAATCTCTGTGATTGATTATGGCCCGTTCTCTTCATACCTTGAGAGATCTCCAAAATTTATTTAAGTGGCATTTGTCCCACACAAATGCATCATGTGATTTCTCTCTCTCTCTCTCTCTCTCTCTCTCTCTCTCTCTCTCTCTCTCTCTCTCTTTCTCTCTCCTCCTCCTCCTCCTCCTCCTCCTCCTCTCTCTCCTTTTCTCTTTCTGTCTCTCAATTTAATCGGTGCAACAGTGAACACTAGGGAGCAAAAAAACAGACTAATTAACAATGATTAAAGATTTAAGAGATTTAGAAGCTATTCTGGGTATAGGTACTGAGTCACATAATATAAATGGACAAATCTCTCCACTATGTCTCATTTGTCTCCTCTGAATATTCACTTTCTTTAAGTGAATCTTTTAGAAAGAGGCAATATCTAAAGTCTACAAATCACCTGGAGCTTCTTAGAAAATTTTGTTGTCAAGAAGAAAAATACATATTACTATATTACCAAGCACCTCTCAGTAAGCCTCCCTCTACAAAATCTTATAAGCAAAATTGCATTACTGGTCTCAGAAAAAGTAATGCAATATTTGACTTTCCCCAAGAAAAGCTGAAGCCCAAACATATTTGGCATAATTCCATTATTACATAACAAAAGTAACTACAAAAATAAATTGTTTTTCCATTACATCTAAGCAAGCAAATCACTCATCAATTTAGTAAATTCTCTTGAAATATTATTCTTTGAGATGTATACTTCCTAAGACTATTTAAACAATTTTTAAAAAACATACATACTTGATTTCTCTCTCATCACATTCAACTTAGATCAATGTATACCATGTATAGACTATAGACTATAGACAATGTAAAGACTAACAGACTGCCTTCTGTGGGGGGGTGAGGGGGGAGGGAAGCAAGAATAGGGGGAAAATTGTAAAACTTAAAGACCTCAGATATAAAAGATCAAGGTCTCCCACTGCAAAAACAAAACAAAACAAAACAAAAAACATATATCCTACTTTCCATAAGAATGGTGAAATGATTGCAAACAAATTATGTAAATCAGACTTACATCCTCAGAATTCTGTTGTGAAGTTTTGGCATGTCTCAAGGAGGGATTGAAGTCCAAAGGTGCTGAAATTGATTGTGAATTCTCTGGATAGAACTGGGACCCAAAGAGGAACTGGGAATCAGTGAGGTTGGAGCAATCAACATTATTATTCCAGCTAGATGATTTATTGGTCCTGGAATAAAATAAAAATAAAGAGTAATATTAAAAAAAAAAATAGGGCGGATAGGTGGCGCAGTGGATAGAGCACCAGCCTTGGAGTCAGGAGTACCTGGGTTCAAATCCAACCTCAGATACTTAATAATCACCTAGCCGTGTGGCCTTGAGCAAGCCACTTAACCCCATTGCCTTGCAAAAAAATAAAAAAAAAAAAGAGTAATATATGCTTCAAATTAAGAGATATTTTGAGCCAATTAAATTCTGGAGTCACAGTATTTAGAGATCATTGAGTTCAACCCTTCATTTAATGGACAAGGAAAATTATTTATAAGCTAACCAGAGGATACCGAATGAATGAATTTAAAAAGTACTTATTGAGCACCTATTTAAGCAAGACAGTCTGTTCTCAAAGAATTCACATTCTAATATAAGCAATAAATTTATAATTGAATGCTCTTAGGCTCCAAATTCAATGCTGTTTCCAAACATATCTAATTGACAAACAACCATTTCACTACTGTCTTCTTCATCCTCAGTATAGTGCCACCAGCATTCCACTAGGTATCCGTTTAAACTACAATAATCATTATTAATAAAATATCAAGAGAATTCCTGGTATTGTTTTAGAATAATTTTTAAAATATTTTATTTATTTATTTTTCCAACTACATGTAATTATAATTTTTACTAATCATTTTTGCAAGGTTTTGAGTTTTATATTTTTCTCCCTCACTCCCCTCTCCTCCCCCAATTGAAAGCAATTTAATATAAGGTATACATGTATAATCATGCTAAACATAAATCCATATTAATCATGTTGCGAAAGAAGAATCAACTCCATATAGGAAAAAATATTAGAGAGAAAACAAAAGACATAATACATAAAACAAGTTTTAAAAATTGAAGATATTAATTTTGGTCTACATTTAAATTCCACAGTTCCTGCTCTGGAAATGGATGACATTTTTCCATCACAAGTCTTCTCAAATTGTCTTTGATTATTACACTACTGAAATGTACAAGACCACATAGTTGATCATCATCCAATGTTGCTGTTAGTGTATATAATGTTCTGGTTCTTTTCACTTCACTCAGCGTCAGTTTATGCAAGTCTTTCCAGACTATTCTTTTTTTTTTATTCTCATTTTGTACAAATGCTTTTTTTATACATTAATAAAATACTCTTGTTTAAGAGTAAACAAAATACCCTCTTCCCCCTCATGAATATAGACTTGATTGAGCGATAAAGTAAAGGGGAGAGAAAAAAATTAAAATAAAAAAAAATAATACTAATAATTGTAGGTATGGCCAGGTGGCGCAATGGATGAAGCACCAGCCCTGGAGCCATGAGCACCCAAGCCCACGTCCAGCCCCATAGACCCAACAATCACCCAGCCGTGTGACATGCAAGCCACCCGATCCCCACTGCCCTGCAAAAACCAAAACGAAGAAAAAAAAAAGACCCAAAATAAAATAAAGTAGTAATAATAGTAGGGGTGGCTGGGTAGTGGACAGAGCATTGGCCCTTGAGCCAGGCTATGTAGCCCCAGTCAGGCCACCCAACCCCATTTGCCCTGTACCCTCCCCCAAATAATAATAATAAAAAATGTTCTTCAGTCTTTGTTCCAACACCAACAACTCAGTCATGGGTGGATCATATTCTTTATAATAAATCCATCACAAAAGTTACTTCCATATTTTTCCAACTTTGCCATTGCTGATCACAACTCCCTCCTTTCTTGTTTCTCCACTACCATGTACTATATTTTCTCTTTCCTTTCACTCTGACTCTGCTGTAGGGTAGCTGAGTGGTGCAGCAGACAGATCCCTGGTCCTGGGGCCAAGAAGCCCTGGGCCCCCATAACACCCCTTAGGCCCAGAATCCACCTGGCCCCATGGTCCTGGACAGGCTATCCAATCCCAGCCCCTTGAAAGAAGTAAAAAAGAAAATGTGTTGTATCTGACCACTCTCCCCCCATGGTCCATCCTCTCTTCCTTTATTCATATCCCCACCCCTTCCCCCTGCTCCCCCCTCCTTCTTACTCCAGATGCCTATACCCCATTGAGTATATATGCTGTTTCCTCTCCTAACCACCTCTGATGAGAGAAAAGGTTCTCTCATTCCCCCTTGCCTCCCCCCTTCCATATCACTGCAATAGCTCATTGTAATAAAAAAATCTTATTATATGAAATATCTTTCCTATTCCCCCTCTCCTTTTTCTTTCTCCCATTAAATTTCCCTTTTCTTTGTATTGACTCCATTTTTACACCATATTTTATCTTCGAATTCAGCTTTCTCCTGTGCTTCAACTATAAAAGCTCCCTCTACCTGCTCTGTTAACTAAGAAGGTTCATATGAGTATTATCAGTGTCATTTTTCTATGCAGGAATACATGCAGTTCATCATCATTAAGTCCCTCATATTTTCCCCCTCTCCTCCAATCTCCATGCTTCACCTGAGTCCTGTATCTGAAGATCAAACCTTCTGTTCAGCTCTGGCCATTCCAAAAGGAACATCTAAAATTCCCCTGGTTCACTGAAAGTCCATCTTTTTCCCTGGAAGAGGACATTCAGCCTTCCTGGGTAGTTCATTCTTGGCTGCATTCTAAGCTCTTTTGCCTTCCAGTATATTGTATTCCAAGCCCTACGAGCTTCCACTGTAGTTGCTGCTAAGTCCTGTGTGATCCTGACTGAAGCTCCACAATATTTGAACTGTGTCCTTCTGGCTGCTTGTAATATTTTCTCTTTGACTTGGGAGTTCTGGAACTTGGCTATGATATTCCTAGGGGTTGGTTTTTTGGGATCTCTTTCTCGGGGGGATTGGTGGATTCTCTCCATTTCTATTTTGCCCTCTGCTTCTAGAATATCAGGGCAATTTTCCTGTAGTAATTCTTTGAAAATGATGTCAAGGTTCTTTTCCTGATCATGACTTTCAGGTATTCCAATAATTTTTAAATTATCTTTCCTAAGTCTGTTTTCCATAGCAGTTGTTTCTTCAATGAGATATTTCACATTTTCTTCTAATTTTTCATTTTTTTGGTTTTGAAGTATTGATTCCTGATTTCTGGTAAATTCATCAATCTCCCTGAATTCTATTCTTTGTCTGAAGGATTTGTTCTCCTCAGAGAGTTTTCTTATCTCTTTTTCCATCTGGCCAATTTTGCTTTTTAAAGCATTCTTCTCCTCATAACTTTTTGAACTGTTTTATCCATTTGTCCTAAGCTGGTTTTTAGCATGCTATTTTCTTCAGTATTTTTTTGTACTTCCTTGACTAAGCTGCTGACTTCATTTTCATGTTTTTCCTGCATCTTTCTCATTTATTTTCCCAGTTTTTCTTCTAACTCCCTCATTTGATTTTCAAAGTCTTTTTTTGAGCTCTGTCATAACCTGAGCCCAATTTCTGTTTTTCTTGGAGTCTAGATGCAGGAGCTTGTGCTTCCTCATCTTCAGACTGAATATTTTGATCCTTCTTGGGCTCATAAGCAAATATTTCACAATGGTCTTCCTCTTGTTTCTTGGCTTGCTCATTTTCCCAGCCTGGGCCTGGTTTTGCGGTGCTTCCTGAGCTTTTGGGATACTCCCACAAGGGTCTCAGTGTGTGAGGCTCTGTCCTCCCTCCTGGTCTGTGAATGACCTTAAGCACCCTCCTCTGCCACAGGGCTGCTGCTGAAAGACCATGCTGCTCCCTGTGTGCCCTGAGGGCTGGGCTCCACGTGCTCGCTCTGGCAGAGGTCCCCCACTGTTCCCCCACTTTGTGCCCGGTGCTCCCTGGGGTGCAGCTCAGGAGACTCCCCCGCTGCTGTGAACTGAAGCTCCCAGCGCCCTGGGGCTGCCTCTGGGAGGCTGAAGTTCTTTCGCTCTGGCGGCCCACCAGAGGGGTGGGCCCCCCCCTCCAACCCCGGGGGAACAGAGCCTTTCTGCTCTTTTTCAGGTTACCTTGAGTAGGAGAACTGCCTCTCTGGGTCCCTTTGTGGGTTCTGTGTCTCAAAAGTTTAGTTAGAGTCCTTAGTTTCAAATTTTTTTCAGAGAGCCCCTAAGACTCGATCCCTTCTTGTTGCCATCTTGGCTCCTCCAGACTATTCTTAAGTCCTGTCCTCATGATTTCTTATAAAACAATAGTGTTCCATCACATTCATATACCACAGTTTGTTCAGTCATTCCCCAACTAATGGGCATCTCCCACAAGTTCCAAATCTTTACTACTTTGAAAAGAGTTGCTATCAATATTTTTGTACATGTGGGTTTTTTTACCCTTTGTTGTGATTTCTTGGGATACAGATCTAGTAGTATAACTGGATCCAAGGACATGAACAATTTTATAGGCCTTTGGGCATAATTTCAAATTGCTCTCTAGAAGGGTTGGATAAGTCCACAACTCCATCAACAATACATTTGTTTCCCCACATCCCCTTCAATATTGATCATTTCCCTTTTTTGTCATACTGGCCAACCTGATAATTTTGAGCTATCTGTGATGGAGAATACCATCTGTATCCAGAGAAAGAATTGTGGAGTTTGAACAAAGACCAACGACGATTACCTTCAATTTAGGAAAAAAAAACCTTTATCCTATTATATAATTTTGCTATCTCTTATACTTTATTTTTCTTCCTAAAGGATATCATTTCTCTCTCATCACATTCAACTTAGATCTATGTATACCATGGAAATAATGTAAAGACTAACAGACTGCCTTCTGTGGGGGGTGGGGGAAGGAAGCAAGATTAGGGGAAAAAATTATAAAACTCACAATAAATAAAATGTTTCTTTAAAAAAAAACTCCTGTCTTTGTATTTTTCTTGACTACTTACATTTTATATACACTTACAGCTTTCAGAAGAATCACTGCCCTCTCCTTTAGACTTGAGCTATCATCTAGTCCAACCTTCTCATTTTACAAAAAAAGAAAAGATACTCGGATAAGAAATTATCAATTGTTGAAACTTTCAAAATTTCCTGTGGGAAGTTACTCCATTCATTATCTTCCTATAATGAATTTGGCAATATTATTCATTCTCTTAACTCTTAAAGAATGTAGGGAGCAGTAGGAGCACAGTGCTGCCATACAGTGGAAGTCATAGAGCTGAGTTGGACTCCCTGATTCTATCAAATCTACCACTAGGCATATTGGCAAGTGATAGTTTTATTACTTATCTATTGGAGATATAATACTTGTTCTACCTACTTCCTAGGGTTGTTGGGGGGAAGACTTTGTAACCCAAAAAGCACTAATGAAATTGAACTAAAATTAATGTCAATTCCATCTGAATATAATAAACCATATAGGTTGAACAAATAAGAGAGTATTAATGTCAAATTTAAGAGAAATATAGATTATTTGTGCCATAGGGTACTATCAAATTATTTTAAAAATCCGAAACCCACAAAGGTCATTCTTTTCAAAATATAAAATTTAAAATAAGTAGTATATAAATATAATACATATCCTAAGCAAGAAAAATATTTTATATCATTAATGAAAAATAATGATAAATTACAAACTCCATACACTCTGGAAAGATAGAGCTATAAGTATTAATATATATATGAGTATATATGTAAATATGAATGTATATACATATATAGATGAAAAGTTGCATAATAGTAGTTCAAAATAGATCTTTGTGATTCCCCACCCCCACTCACAAAGCCACAGTGATTAGTTGAGCTGGAATAAATTAGAAGGTCAAGTTGAATCACACTCTATTCCCATATTTTAGGTAAGTTTTGAAATAAACAAAGATTGTAAATTTTTTTCATACTCAATACTAACTAACTTTTTTCTTAAAGAGAACAAAACAGTAGATTTCTGATATATTAATAATGAATTTTCATGTAAGTGTCTGGACAAAAGCAATCATGCAATGAGTACTCATACAGGAGGACAATTAGAAATTTCTTAAATTTCTTCCCTCCACTTCTAGAATACCCTCTCACCTATTAGTTAAAACAGAAGCTAGGTAAAAGACATAGCTGGTAGGTACCAATATGTGCTCACAGGTAAATTACTTTGTCTATGTGGGCTGGAAAATTTTCTCTAGTCAGTCCACAGATTAGGATATCTGACAGGATAATACCTAACTTGTTCAATTTAAAAGCTATCATGAACTTCTATCTTTTTGAGTTTGTCCCACATAATTTCATAAAGCTATATAACTATTTTATGATGCTATGTGCTCATTGTGTGTTTATGTCTTATCTACCCATTTAGATGGTAAGGTCCTCAATAGTAGGGACATCTTTTTACATACATACATACATATATATATATGTATATATATATATCCTCTTTACACTCCAAAGTATCTACTATTTTAGTGTGGGAACAATGTAGGTGTTTAATAAATGATTACTGAATGAAATTATTTCTTCAGTTATATTCCCTTTGACCCTTTACACTCCAAAGTATCTACTATTTTAGTGTGGGAACAATGTAGGTGTTTAATAAATGATTGGTGAATGAAATTATTTCTTCAGTTATATTCCCTTTGACCCTGTCCTCTGATAGGTGAGGTTTCACTTTATCTAGTTCTGTTCTCAGTTCCCACACCACTTTCTGCCTATTTCTAATTAGATATGTTGTCTTCCTCTATTAAAATGTCAGCTCCGGGGCAGGTAGATGGCAAAGCGGATAGACCACAGACTATGGAGTCAGGAGGACCCACATTCAAAATGTCAGCTCCATGAGGCCAGGGATTGCCTTGCTTACTTGAATTTGTATCATCAGGGTGCATGACAGTGCCTGGCAAATAGAAAATTCTTTAATAAATGCTTTTTCATTCATTCATTCAATTGATTTTAGTTCCTAGATATGAGAGACCATATGTCCAGTTTCTGTATTTCTTGTAATATCTAAACCAGAGTTGGACACTAAGTAATTACTTATTGAACAAACGTGTTGAATTAAACTGTTTCTTTAATTGGACTATAAAGAATTTGAATAACCTGGACTGTGTTTTATACTTTATCTGTATCTGCCCATAGTACCTAAAACAATGTCAGTCATGTATTATTTAATGGATATATTTACTGAATTAAATTTTCTCCTTAAATAAGATAATAAATGCAGCCACAAGATCTTCCTTAATCTACAGAGTATATATTTATAAAACTTACCCTGGGCCCAGAGGGACACTGAACATCTCTTTGACATTCCAGATATTAGAGTTCATTTCTTAAGATTCTATTAGAAATAAGGAAAAATCATTAATTATACCAATTTAGAGTAATTTTTTCAAAAACAATTAACAAATGCCTATTCTGTGGAAACCAGGATGTCCTAACAGTAGTATCTATATTATATTTCCATCAAGACGTTTTCTTTACCATCTTAACAAGCACAAACCTTTCCCTAGGAAGAATTTTTGGTTGCTTTGAAATAGAGAAAAAAAAATAGAAAGTATTCTAATCTATCATCAGCTAATTCAGTCAAAATTCCATGTTTATTTAGTTGACCAGGCCTACATGTGAATTCTGACTTAGTCACTAATCAGTTACATGACCTTGAACATGACAGTTCATATCTTTAAACCTCATTTTTAAAACAAGAGATTTGGGACAAATGATCTCTGTGATTCATTCAGCTCTAAATGTATGATCACAAAATCCTGTGAGAGATTATTACAATTTATCTTCATTTTACAACTGAAAAAAGCAATAATCCTAGGGTCTAGTATGATATCTTTAAGATGGAATTAACATTTCTTGATCTATATATTACTAATCAGAAGTTAGTCTCTTAACCTTTAACTAAGATTTATAAAATGTTATTCTGTTATGTAAGGCCTGTCTCCCGCAATGTTGACTACACCTATATCAATACTATCCAGTTATCTCAATGTTAGTACCTGATCAACAAACTTTAAGATAAGAGACATCCTGGATAAGAAAAGAGAAAATCCTATTGTTGTTTGTAAACATTTACTCTTCAACATAAGTGGAATTCTTGTCAATAGGAATTTTCAGTAAATATTATAAGATTTGAGAGAATTGTTTGGTAAAATCATGTCATCTATGTGAAATCTCATTGGTTGGCCACCTAAGTTTTATTATTACATGTTCAAATTGTATAAAAATTCCCCCAAAATATTGAGTCAGTGTTGGCATTTGTAAGGATGCCATACACCCATGGGTTTTGGTAAGATCCTAGAGAGTTAAACTTCATTTATAAAACTAACTTTGTTGTTTCATTTTAGCCAAAGGGAAATTATAGTTAACACAAGAGATGACATGAGGTCACAAAACTAGGAAATTTCAGCAGTGGGATTCAAGCCCAGGTTCAGCATTCTTTTCCTTATAGCATGCTAAATAAAATCTAGGTCTTGCCATCAGAAAGCTTATTTTCAGGGGCGGCTAGGTGGCACAGTGGATAAGAGCACTGGCCCTGGAGTCAGGAGTACCTGAGTACCTGAGTTCAAATCCAACCTCAGACACTTAATAATTACCTAGCTGTGTGGCCTTGGGCAAGCCACTTAACTCCATTTGCCTTGCAAAAAAAGAAAGCTTGTGTTCTGCTAAGAGAGATTCAATAACATACAAATGATTACAATATATTATCTTTGTAATAACCCTCCTAGATGCCTTCTTCAGCCTCCAGGAACTGTGAGATCCAGTGACACTGGTCTCCTTCCTTTTCCGTGCACAATTCAACTCCATTTACAAGACTCCAAATTTTTGCTGCCTAGTTTCCCTGAGACTTGAAATATTCATCATCTCCACCTCCTGGCTTCCCTCAAGTCCAAACTAAAATCCTATCATATAAAGAAGTGTTTCCTGATTCTCTTTAATTCTAAGACCTTCTCTATGTTGATTATATCTAGTTTATGCTGCATAAAACTTGTTTGCAAATAGTTGTTTGCATCTCGTCCATTAGATTGTGATCTCCTTGAACAGGGACTTGAACTGCTTCTCTTTGTATCCCTGGTTCTTAACACAGTGTCTGTTACAAAGCAGGTGCTTAATAAATATTTATACAATGATTAATTTTAACTGATTTAACTCTGATTAACACTGACTTCAACAAATGTGTAGAAGACATACAGGTACTGAGATAATACGTAAGAAGCAGTAATAGTTATTTCTTTGTTGTTCCATCGTTTTTTCAATCATGTCCAACTTTTTGTGACTTCATTGGGGGTATTCTTATCAAAGATAAGTGGTTTGGAGTGGTTTGCCATACCACCTTTTGGGCTCATTTTACAGATGAGGAAACTAAGACAAACAGATAAAGTGACTTGACTAGAGTCATACAGAACACTAAATACATACTGAAACATTTGAGAGTAAATATTAACATTTGTATTTTATACCATCTATTTTGGGAAGTTTATTATACTAAAATATAAACAATTCTTTTAAAATAGATAGAACTTAATTGGGCATTCCAAGCCTGTTTCTTATTCTAAAACAGTAATGCAATCCAGCAGACAAACACATTATTCAGAAACCACAAAGTTATAAGGTCTTGACTTTACAATTAAACACTAGTCAAAAATGGTTATACACATCACTTTCTCCTTTTCCTCGATTTTCATAATCTAAAAACTAATTCAAAAATATCTGGTTCTCTCTTTAAAATTATTAGCCCTGTGACTATAAGAAGTCGCCTAATCTTCTGAGTACATCTCAGTTTTCTCAGAAAATGGATGATAATCTAGCACTAAAACTTAATATCCTAATTAAGCAAGAAAAATGATTAAATTGTCCATACCCTTTGGCCTAGGGCATATAATTCAAGGAAATCAAATACAAAAACAAGGATCCAACATACTAAATGGTGCAGAATCTTCCACACCACTCTTTGTTGTAGCACACTAAATGTATGCCCATCAAATGAAGAATGATTGAATGAATTTCAGTATGTGACTATAATGGACCATTATAGTGCAGTATGAGGCATATAAGTGAAGTACAATATTAATATTTGTGTAATCCTTGTATAAAAGGGGTCCTTGACACTTTTCTGGGCCCCAAGAAACTCCTGAGAAATATAACTTTGGGTAGGCACCATTTTGGGTCTGAGAACATTCTGACTGTACCCAAATGGTTGACTCTGGGTTCAAGAGATATACCAAAAACTTGTCTGAAACTTGCAAAATGCTCTTGTTAACTTAATCATTTTACTGTATCTATAAAATTCCTGCTTTCTCCCAAGACTCCTCCCCTTCCTCCCGATGCAGCTGGAACCATAAGATAGTAAATTCCACTCTCCTTGAATCTGTGGGAAGCCCATGAATATGTGACTCCCTCTGTCTTGGGAAACATGTTAAGACATAAAGCAAGAGCTATACTAGGCCATATGTTTGCATATGTTTGTAATAGTCTAACAAGGAAATATATCTAACTGCTATCTCTGTTTCTGTATCCTGCTTACTCACAATACCCCCCCAATACTATAAAAACCTTGTTCTTTGGACACTCGGTGTTATGCAATTTGAGGGAAAATGTAACTCCACATAGTCAGGTAATAATCTCCAAAACTTATCAAATTTTGGTTTCTGTCTTGCTCTTTGGGTTTAACATTAGGAATTCAGAGAAACAAGAAAATTTATATGAACTGATGAAGAGGAAAATAAGCAAAACTAAGAAATAATAAACATAGTGACTACAACAATGAAAATGAAAAGATCACACAAAAGAACTTCAAGTCTTTGTAATGGAAAAAATCAATTCAACTCCCTGAGAATATATAATGAAACCTACCTCTTCTCTCTCTTTATAAAGTTGGAAGGACAACTGCAGCAGCTAGCATTTGGTCTATATTATCAGATTTGACATTTTTCTTAATTGCTTTTCTTTGTCTCAAAAGTTCATTTACAGGGTGGCTAGGTGGTATAGAGGATAGAGCACCGGCCCTGGAGTCAGGAGTACCTGAGTTCAAATCCAACCTCAGACACTTAATAATTACCTAGCTGTGTGGCCTTGGGCAAGCCTCTTAACCCCATTTGCCTTGCAAAAACCTAAAAAAAAAAAAAGAACACTGTGTTCTAATTTAAGTGATTATTATTTAAAAGACTAACCTGCATTTCCCTCCCTTCTTTGAAGAGGTAGGGAACTAAAGGAATACATTAACATTGCATATACTATGGGACTCAGTTGAGGTGTTGGCTAACTTTGGTGAATAGCTTTTTTTTCCTCCCATTTTTTTCTCTTTTTTTTTTAATAAGGAATGGCTCTCTGGGGAGCAAGGGGAAGGAATATCTTTGGAAATGGAGGTGATATAAAAGCAAAAGACTATCTTCTAAGTTACATTTGTCTTATCTGAAAAAAATTGGTTAGTTTTTACTAAATACAGCAATTAATTAGTTTCAACTTGTCTGAATACAGGGATATATTAATTTTTTCTTTGTACTCTACTTTTTTTTTAGATTTTTTTTGCAGGGCAATGGGGTTAAGTGACTTGTCCAAAGCCACACAGCTAGGTAATTATTAAGTGCCTGAGGCTGGATTTGAACTCAGGTACTCCGGACTCCAGGGCCAGTGCTCTATCCACTATGCCACCTAGCTGCCCCTGTACTCTAATTTCAAAGGAGTTCACCAAATGATTCTTCTTACAAAGTAAATAAATAAATAACAAAACTAAATGAGATGAAAGCAGAAAGAAAAGAGTTTATTTTTTTAATAATCTAGCTTCACTTGAACATTTATTAAATGCCTCACACTTAAAGGAAGTTTATAGTTCAAACAGCAAAAACAGTTCAGGAAAAGTTTAGCCCATGAAACAGAAAAGGTCAAGAATGATAAACTGGAATTCACTTAGACTCCTACCAGTTAAGTGGAATATTCCCTCTTAAGAGTTAATATTCCAGGGCGGCTAGGTGGCCCATCTGGATGGTGAGGTAATATTCTTTTAAAACATTTTATTCTTCTCTTTGTTAAAGGGGAGATTTTTCAAGTAAAAGATTGTAACTGAAAACCTTAAATAATCAAGTTGGAAGAGGGGGCTGGGGGGGGGACAGGACAGGCTATATAATCTTGCTTGACTGTCACATCAGGCAGCTCCTTGATTTTCACTACCTTTGTGAAACTTTAAGTATGCCCTTTTCTCCAGAAAAGCCAAAATAAACTTTCTTTTTTTCTTAGAGGAGTCTTTTTTTTTTTTTTTAGGTTTTTTGCAAGGCAAACGGGGTTAAATGGCTTGCCCAAGGCCATGCAGCTAGGTAATTATTAAGTGTCTGAGACCGGATTTGAACCCAGGTACTCCTGACTCCAGGGCTGGTGCTTTGTCCACTATGCCACTTAGCCACCCCTAGTCTCTATTTTTTAAAATGGATTGTTATCCCACACACTGTGCTTGGGGTCATAGTCCTAGCTCCCCAGGAGGCCTTTCTATACTCCCCAAAGAGGGTTATCTAAATTCACCAAATCCTGATGGATTGACCACAGGTATTTATTCTAAAGGTACAAACTCATCATTAGATAGAACTGCAGTTCTCAAATCTTGCCACAATCTTGCCTCATTCATGGATCAAAAGAAAAAAGTTTACAAGCCCATGTAACAGAAATGTTTTACACACTTCACCTGAGCCCCAATTAAGTAACTAACAAGATGCATTGTACACTGATATAGCCATCAGGTGAAAATGAAGTATGCTTCTTTCAATCAATCAAATCTATAAATTAGGTATGGACAATTCATAGATATCACTATTGAATCAATTAATCAAAGATATAAACTAGATGCAAGTAGAGAAATGCAAGTCATTAGATGAAATTTTTCTTTTTTGTTCAGTCAAGTACATGCCCAAGCTCACACTAGTAAGTACCTGAGGTGAGATTTTAAATCAGGAACATGAGTCTTTCTGACTCTAGGCCTGGCACTCTATGCACTGTGACGCCTAGTTACCCAATTAAATGACATCAAATTAGTTAAAGAATAAAACACACATTCTGAACATATGTGTATATGTATTTATATAACACTCCCAGTCTACCCACATTCCTTCTTGAATCCCTTCACCGATTTGTTACACACACACACACACACACACACACACACACACACACACACACACACACACACACACATCTAAACATACAAACACAAAGGGATTCAAGCAGGAGTGTAGGAAAGTAGGAAAGTTTGGGGAGTTTTTTTAAGATCTGATCCTTGTACACACTGTAACCATAGCAGCAAAAGGGTGGAGGTAAGTCCAGAGGGAGTATTGTCACCTTCCTCGCATTAAACTGGTCATCAAAGAGATTGAACTAGTACAAACAATACATCCATCTCAAAGCTGAAAGGACAAAGTATACCTCCTGAAGAAAGGCTGGTTGAGGAAAGTGACTTTTTTTGTGAAAGAAAAAATAATGCAAAAATGCAACTGGACTCAAGGGTCCCTACTGTTAAGGTCCAGCAGAATGCCACACATCCATCAGAGGAACTTCAGGAATTCTCATTGGAGGCAAAAAGGACTTGTGTTCCCAGGTTGAGCTGTGAGTTACCACTTTGCTACATGTGTTTCTGTAAGCTTGATTCCACTTTACCTTATACTCTATGTACTTGTGGGAGAGAGAGCACCCCAGTTTCTGTTTATACCATTTTTCTATGGCATTTCAGTAAATACTCCTTTCTAAAATCTAAGTTTGGTTGGCTAGTTATCATCTGGGAGTACATAAGATGAGAACTTGTGAGTAATAATAGTACAAAAACCAACCTCAATACCACATGGTTCTTTTTGGGAGAGGAATGCTTCATGGAAACCTAACCCACACAATGCTTGTGGGAGTTGGGATAGAGAGAACCCAGAAGGCATTCTATACTCACAAAGTTCAAACATTCAAACCAAAGTCAAAGGACATCAGCAACATTTAAAAGTTCATAACAGTGAAGTTATCATAGAACCAAAAATTATATATGCAAGAACCACAACACAACATAATGGATGGAGTCTCAGGATCAAAAAGATGAGTCTGAGTTAGTCCCTGGCACATACTGATTGTATAATCCTAGCTAAATCATTTAACCTTTTGGTGGCCCAGGCAGCCCTCTGACCTGCAGAATTGCAGAATAGCTGTTGAAGTGGTAGAAGAGTTTCCACACCAGGAGTTCTTGACACTAAAGATGTCACAGATCTGAAAGGAAAAAAATAAACAAAATTCTAGATATGTAAACACAGTAAGATATGTAAACACTTGGCAAGAAAAAGAAATGCAGATTTTTTTTTTTTGGAGTCCAGAGGCAAGGTAATTTTAAATTAAACTGATGCCAAGCAGATTATGTGGATTAAAAAGGAGTTAAGTTTTTTGAGAAGTAATCAACATTTTAATTGGTAAGTTTCTAAGCTATGTAGCAGGTGTTATTCTAGCATCAGTAAAATAGAAACCTATTCACAAATAGCTAATATTTAATAATCTAAGGAACCCCTATAAGAAGTGTGATCATTTATTTGTTTGAAGAATTAAGCAAAGTAATAGCCTAGTCAAGTCATCCCATAATACATAAAAAAACTTCAGATTTTCCTGTCACCTTTTTTAAAAAAATATAACTATATGTTTTACAAACTCATTTACAAAATAGTCATTTCTTCCATCTTTTTCTACCACTCTCTGACCCTTTCAGTCACCTTTCTTTCTAAAAAAGTAAGACAAAAAAGATTTTGAGGGAAAAAAAATACAATCATTTTCCAGTTCTTTTACATTACTTGAAATAATTATCCTAAAATAAGGAAAATAAATTTGTTGCTACTTTTAAAATCAGCTCACAATAAAATTTCAAGAACTTTTATAAAAATATCTACTATACTCAAGAACAAAATCAGAATGGTATATATAGCAAAGGATTTTGTCTCTTCACTAATGAGTGGGAATTACATTTTCCCACTAAACTACACTTTGCACTGCCACACAAGACTGATCAAGTTGAAGGAATGGTGAGTGTATTTACATAAATGCTGGATCCCCCATTTTCCTGTTTACTCCTCACCTAGATACTTCCTTTCCTATAATCAGAGCTAAATACATTTGCTTCTTATATCACAGTGCTCCTCTAGCCCTACATTTCAATCTGCTACTGTTACTCACTCTGATTTAAGCTGATTTAAGTAAAAATGGGAGGGGGGTGCAGATCACAACTTTAAACAAACAGGTGAAGTTCCATGGCACTTACCTTATTTACACTTATGTTACTAAACTTTATCTGAATGTAATGGACTACTTAAGTCTGTAATTAAGTATTCACCCTCAATGATGGCAAGTCTTCTCAGAAAGCCTGGATCTGCTTTCTTCACCTTCTTTACTTAGCATCAGCCAGATGCTCCATGCAGAAAGTATTTAATAAAATGCTTATTCAGCACCTATATGTCCAAAGATTATTGAGTCTTACTACTTCAAAGACGTTTTCCTTATCATTTCCGCAGCTTATATATCTATGCTTACTATATATTTTGGGGAAGAGATGTTGTATGCATTTACAGTATATATGAGGTGGTCCTGGAGTCAGGAGTACCTGAGTTCAAATCGGACCTCAGACACTCAATAATTACCTAGCTGTGTGGTCTTGGGCCAGTCACTTAACTGCATTGCCTTGCAAAAACCTAAAAAAAACCCCAAGTATACCATATTTACATATGTGTAGACATATATATTAAAATACAACTACATATATCAGTGGTGGGGTTCAAATAAATCAACCCATTTGTGAAACAACAAAAAATTAAGTACCAATTCTGTGGAACCCATTAGAACTGACTGAACCCCAGCACTGCTTTGTGCATATATTTCTGTGGAGTATATAAAGGGAGGATATATATACATACATACATATATATATATTATATATATATATATATATATATACATATGTGCCCATACATGAGGGGAGATCTCAAAGGGTGAGGGGAAGATGGTAGAGAAATATAGGGGGAGAAGGGTTAAAACCATTGTAAAGAAAGTAGGATCTGTTTCTTCTTCATTTCATGCATCTAAAGCCTAGCATTAGTGTTAGTAGGTCTATCATTTAAGCCAACTCTTATCCAGATGACTCGGTTTACAGACGAAGAAACAGGGGTTAGTTAAAGTGAACCCGGGTTCCTCTCCCCACGCTGGGTCTAGGGCACGACGGCTGGGGGAATGGGCTGCATAGATCTCGAGACCGCGACCTCCGTGGGTAAGGGGGGGAGGGGTCGCGGAGACGGGGGCCTACTTTTAACAAGTACCAAATTCGAAAATACTTGTCCTCAAGGAGCTTCCATCGCATAGACCAAGGGTCCAGGAGAGGGAGGGGATGAGGGAGGAGCTGCGCCTGCGCAGCATTAGTAGCGCGGGAAAGCGGGGCAAAGGCCGGGAGGGGAAGCGCGAAGCCAGGGGCCTGCTCTCCAGAGCGCCCCACCCTGCAATCTGGGGGGGGGGGGGCTCATTTCTCACAGGATCAACTCGGAAGGATTACCTCAAAAAGCTGCCCCCGGAACTCCCCTCAAGTCGGAACCGCAACCCCTAAACCTGGGGGGAGGTGTGGGGGGAAATTCAGCCTCACCCTTTGTGTGACACTTGAGCCCCACCTCCACAAGAGGCCCCGCCCATCGGCCTCCCACGTGATCAGGTTTCCCTCTCCAGGAAGCAACCAATCAAAAGGCAGGAACAAGCACGTGGCCTGGCGCAGGCCCATCCGGGGAAGCCTGGGGAAACACCAGAAGCTGGCTGCATCCCCAAGGTCGGGGCCCCTCTTTTTCCTCCCCCTAGAGAAAGGCCTTCAGTGAAGGACTAGGGGCCCCAGCCTTCCCATCAGGGGTGAAGAGGCCTAGCCCTGGACGCTCATGATGATCTCCGTTCCACAGTGGACAGCATAAGGGGAAGTGGTTCATGAAAAAACTATAGGCCCCCTGAGGACAGACAGGTGCTCTCATTTTTTCTCTTGGTGCTTTTTATTTTTTAATTTTTTAATTTTTCTTTATTTTTATATTTTTAATTTTTTTTTCTCTTGGTGCTTCTAACCTGCAATTTTAATTTGTCTGAAAGCGGGGTGTTTGTGATTCCAGGCGGCCTGGAGCTGGAAGGATCTATAGAGGGGCTAGTCCCACCCTCCCATTTTACTGAAACCCTGGGACACAGAGTGTAATGGTCAGAGGATCTGAACCCAGAACCCTCAATGGATGTGGCTGAGGCTCATGTAACTGGTATGACAATGGAGCCAGGCAGGGGGGCTCTCTGTCCCATTCCCATCATCACCTTAGCCACCCAGGTGGGGGGGTGATCCTGACTTAATAAAGACCCCTTCCTCCCTTCTCACCCTCCCCAAAAGGTGGGGTTCCAGATTCAGCCCTTCTCATGAACAGTACTAAAATCTTTGGAGGAAATACCCCTCTATCTGCCCTTGCCTCAGAGAACCACCTGAGTAAACAATGCCTCTGCCTTCTGTCAGCTTCAGTTAAGGATGCTGGTATTCTGGTTCCCTTCTCCGGGGCTAAATCTAGGGACGCCAAACCCATACTTGTCCACAACTTAGATTAGAAGGCAATGAAGTGGGACGTCTAGGTGGTGCAGTGAATAGAGCACTGGCCCTGGAGTCAGGAGTACCTGAGTTCAAATCCAGCCTCAGACACTTACCTAGCTGTATGTCCTTGGGTAAGCCACTTAACCCCATTGCCTTGCAAAAACTAAAATAAAAAAAAAAGAAGGCAATGAAGTGTAATAGAGAATTAGCTTTGGGAATCAGGCTTTTACTGTGTATCATCTTGAACAAATATTTTTTTTAGAAAATTATTTATTGAGAGTCCCAAACTTTATACTTCCAAATATTTTCTTCCCCACCCATTGAGAAAGCAAAAAAAAAAACCCATTACAAATACAAAATTATTAAAAACAAATTTCTGCATTAATCATGTTCTGGGGAAGGGGGGAAGGCAAGAAAAAAATTTGCTTCAATTTGCATTCTTGAATCATCAGTTCTCTACTGGTGGATAACCATTTTTTTTTAATATGAGTTCTTTGGAAGTATGGGGGGGTCTTTGTGTTGATCAGTTACTATGCCTTTCACAGTTGATTATAGAAATTGTAGAGCTAATCAAACAAATCAATATCTATAATATTGCTATTTTTGTATAAATTGTTCTCCTAGTTTTGCTCATTTCACTTTGCATCAATTTGTGTCTTACTGGGTTTTCTGAAATCATTTTTTACAGCACAATAATATTCCATCATAATCATATACCATAGTTTATTTAGTCATTTTTCAATTGATAAACATCCCATTCCCCTAGTTTCTAATTCTTTGCCACCATAAAAAGAGATGTTATGAATATTATTGTATAAATGGATCCTTTTCATTTTTCTTTGTTCTGTTTGGGGCATAAGCCCCATAATAGTTTATCACTGGATCAAAGGGTATGAACTATACTTTTGGGGCATAGTTCCAAATTGCTTTCCAGAATGACCAAACCAGTTCACAAATCAACCAGTAGTACATTATTGTACCAGTTTTCCCAATGCCCCTCAAACATTTGTCATTTTTTTCTTTGTCAATTTTGCCAATTTTGTGGATAAAAAGTAATATCTCCCAGTTTGTTCTGATTTAGATTAGTGATTTAGAACATTTTTTTTCATATGGCTATTGATAGCTAAGATTACTTTGTCTGAAATTGATAATTGTCAATTGAGGAATGGCTCTTAGTCTTATAACTATGAATCAGTTCCCTATCTATGTCTTATAAATGAGATTTTATCAGAAAAACTTGCTGCAAAGATTCCCCCCATTTTCCTGCTTCTCTTCTAATTTTAGCTCCAAGTACAAAGAGTTTTAAATTTTGTGTCAAAAAAAAAATTTTTCTTTTCATCTCCTGTGAACCTCTCCATTGCTTGTTTGGTCATATTCATTCCCTATTCAGAGATTTGACTGGTGATTTCTTCTCAGCTCCTCTAATTGTTTATGATGTCATCCTTTATATCTAAATCATAGTACTGAATTGTTTTAAAACATAATATATCCTGAAATCTTGAACTCAGTTCAATTATGCAACTATTTTCTGCTCTTGAATCTTTCTCTTATCCTCTCTGTTGCAAATGTCATGTCAAACTTCAATTCTGAGATCTCTTCCAAATCTAACTCTGTGATCCTAATGTATATCTTCTCTCAAAGCTAAATGTTGCTGAATATTACTAGGAAAAAAACCACATTACTGTGAATCGATCCTCTATTCAATTATGTTATCTAATCTCAGCAGAATTTTCTTGAGCATGGAAACACTTTTGTTCTTTCCTGATTGACCTTCTATATTAATTGCCAAAGAAATCCAGATTTTTTTTCTTTTTTCAACCCCCACCCCCAGTACCTTTATCACCTCTTTATCTCTCTCAACTGAGAACCTGGTTTCCAAATGACTCTATGAAAATCAAGGCCATTTGCTATGGATGCCTTCTTTTTTTCCCTTCTCCACCTCTGAAAGTCCTTTTGTATCATTTCCCCTTATCATCTCTTTCTGCTTAGGTGTCAGAGAAAAGGTAGCCTATTCCTCCAAAACCAGCCCCTCTATTTGCACCTTGATCCCTGTTCTCCCCCTTTCCTCTAATAAATTGTCCCTTTGATCTTTCCTTCTCTAATCTTTAATCTCTACTTATCTGCTACTGACTTTTCCTTAATTTCTTAACTTATGTTAATTTAACAAATGTGCTTTAGTCTTTTCCATCCTCAAAAAAAAAAAATCTTAACTTGACTCTGCCATTCCCTTAAACTCTCCGGTATGAATTTTCTATTTCACAGCCAAATTCCTAGAAAAAAAAATCTCTACCCACTCTCTTTACTCTTCACCTCCTACATCTTGCCTCCTTGCAATGTGACTTCAGACCTCCACCATTCAAATGAAATAACTCTCTCCAAAGGAACTGTGATTTATTAACTGTGAAATCTGTTGCCCTTTTCTTAATCCTCTCTGCATCTTTTGCCATTCATTGCCAACTACCTCTCCTCCTAGATATTCTGGAAAAAGGTTTTGAGATGTTACTGGGCCAAACAATCAACCTGTAACAGCAGACCTTTTCACTGCTCTCTACTCTTCTAGGAACTCTTGAAGTTAATGCCAACTAACTCCTTTATTAACCACATTCTCTCCCAACTATATTCCTTCCCACCGACTCATATGAGACTGCTAGTCTATTCAGATAACAGGTTGAATTCCAATACAGGACATGAACCTGCAGAACATCTCATATTAACTTGTTCAAAGACCTTTATTAGCTACCAAGGATATAATTTACATTTTAAATTGATAGATTTTTATACATTTGTTTTTTGTGTTTTTCTCTTGGGTATGAAAGTCTTATCACAAATTGCTTGTTTAGAAGGCAATTATCATTAAAAGCAAAGAGGAAAATCTGATAAGGACTTCTCTTCACTCAATTTCTTTGAATCCTAAGAACAATCCTGACTCATTTGGAAAAAAAGTTCAGGGTCCTAAAACATGTTCTCTCTGTGATCCCATTAGTTTATTTATTCAGCTATCATCTCTTTACAAATGACTACCCAGCTCTATAGCTAACCCCAGACTCCTTCCTGAACTACATTTCCACCTGTATGTCTTCCTGGCATCTCAGCTCATTTTGCAGTTATTCTTATGGCAATCTCCTTATCTCTGCTCATACAACTACTATTTTAGTTTAGTTGCTATTGATCAGAAGTGATAGGGAGATTTCAATATGGCTATGTTTATGGTAGATTACTGAGGTTAAATTCATTATATTCAAAATAGAACTCATTTCTCCTTCACCCACCTCTTCTCCAAATTCTGGAGAATTGCCATTCTTCCAAACCCACTTTAATAACTTTTGAATCATCTTTAATTCATTCTTCTCTCTCAACACTCCCTTAATTTAAACTTGTGATTCTGCCTCTGAATGAGTAAAGAAGCATTTATTAAAGATTTATTATGTAAAGAATACTGAAAATACAGAAAGACAGAGATAGGCCCCATTCTCAATCTCTAGTTTTCCACTCAAAACACCAGCTTTTGTGTTGTCCAGAACATTGCAAAAATATCAGCAATTTTTTCAGTCGGTATTCATAATAAAGGCATGAATGTTGGAGAGAGGATGTGATGGAGCCAAGGACCTTGAGCAGTTAACTGGAAGTAAGGAAATTCAAAGAATTGACTTCATCTTAGACTGATGATTTTGATGGCGGTTAGTGACCACTTGACCTTTAGCTATGAAGACTGTTGGTCCCAGGCTGGAAGCAGGGCCCTTAGCTAAGTATTAGAATAACTTTAACTCTCCCTAGCCAGATGCTCAGAAGGTGATACTCAGCAGGTAACATCAAGTTGATTAATCACCTGCTAACTTCACACCACAATCTTAGCAATATACATTCTTCCTGAAGTTGAGTTGTTTGACCAATCTCTTTGAGTGGTCTTGGATAAAGTCCTGCAGTATTCCAGGGTTTGCTGCAAAAATAACATGATATACACTTAATAAATGTTCAATTGAAAGGAGTCTATAGATGTGAGAGAAAAAAACCCTTTGAAAACTCTTAACACAACAGAAATTTATATTATTATTATTATTATTATTATACAGTATTTTTATTGTACCAGGTTCCCAGAGCTGGTGGCTGCCAAAAAAAGATATGTCCTCTGCTTTCAAGAGCTTCCCCATCTGAATTCATAGTTAATCCCTATCCAAAAGGCTGGTACCATAGCTCAAAAGTAATGTTTTCTACTGAGAAACAGAAGACAGAAGAAAGAACATTTCTGCCATATGTTCAAACAACCAGAAAACAGATGAGCTGATTATTTAAGCAAATAACAGTAGCCCAGCATCCATCCAAAAGCTTTGGCATCTAAGCTCAGCCAAAACATTCAGTTGTATATTATGAGAAATCTATACTATATTTTCTACTAGTCTGTAAAAGACTGTATTTGGGCAGCTGAAATATACAGCAGATCTCCACTAAAGAGTACATTCTTTACCTAGTTCTAGCTGTCCCATGCACAGAAGGAAACCTGAGTGAGTTTAGCATTGTTGCTACATGGATTTTTAAATATACACAGTCTATATAACCAAAGAAAAACAGACTCTCATTTTAACAAAAATAGAAAGCTTAATCATAGTCCTACCTGGAAATAAGCCAGATTTATTTTTAGTAAAAGCAGAAACAGAGATATGGGGCTAGGCTCTGTCTCTGGACGTCTTAACTACCTAAGAGTTATGATCTCCTTGTTTTACTTCTTATTCATGTGACCTTACCCCCTTTCCCTCTGACATTTTAACAGAAAAACATTCTTTGTAAAAGCTAAGAAAATCCAGCACTTCCAGGGAACTACACAAGGGCAATTCATCTACTAATAGGGAAGTTGTGAAATGTCTTTGCTGGCAAATTATAGAGTAGGAATTATGGGCTAAGATTCATATCGGTTGAAAGGACAGGACAGTCCTTTCAAATGTTTCAAGTGCCTACTCTCTGCAGATCACTATATTTGGTGCTTAGAGAAGATAAAATCTGTGTGACCTTGGCAAATCACTAGATCCCATTGCCTTCAAATAATTTTTTTAAAGAGATAAAATTTAGTATGCTTAGGGATATATTAAACCACCTATTTTGTTGGTTCCAGACAGGAACCAACATAAACAAAGTTAGAGATAAGCATGGTTCATGGAAAACATATGGGACCATTCCTACTATGGTTAATTTTTGTTTTGGGTTTTTTTTTTAGGTTTTTGCAAGGCAATGGGGTTAAGTGGCTTGCCCAAGGCCACACAGCTAGGTAACTATTAAGTGTCTGAGACTGGATTTGAACTCAAGTACTCCTGACTCCAGGGCCAGTTCTCTATCCACTGTACCACCTAGCTGCCCCCGTTCCTACTATGGTTAAAGGGGAATGTAAGTTCTTTGAGGGCAGTGACTGCTCTGTGTGTGTGTGTGTGTGTGTGTGTGTGTGTGTCTTTGTACAAATTGCACCTAGCATGATGCCATATTTGAATTGTTCATCATTTCAGTCTTTTCTGACTCTTTGTGACCCCATTTGGGGTTTTCTTGGCAAAGGAATGGTTTGCCATTTCCTTATCTACTTCATTTACAGATGAGGAACTTAGCAGGCATTTAATAGATACTGAATGAATTGAAGTTGGGAAGCAGGGGGAGAGGAAATTGTTAGGGGTGTTTTATATAATGTATCATTTGCTGGCCAGGGTTTTCTTTTCCTTAGCATCCCATGTATTTTTCCAACCTAAAAGGTACCAAAGTAGGGAAATATTTTTGGCATTTGTACAACCTTAGGATATTAAAATAAAAAGTTCTATCACAACATTATCTACTACAGTAGAATACTGAAAACTAAGAGAGACTGAGCTGATGAGAAGTGTCATGGATGAATTTAAAATGTAATTTCCTGGGGGCCTGGTCCTTAGTGTAGGAAGTACAGAGGAAATGACTGAGGCATCCATAGTGAGCTTCAGCCTCCAGAGTTTGCCTAGCATACATCAGGGAGCAACAGCTGCCTCTACAGGAGTTAAGTATGATTGTCACTGGTGGCAAGATGGCATTTTTACCAGTTTAGGACTGATTTGGGGAAGGGAGCAAATGATTGGTCTCCTCTGCCAACAGCTCCAGGGTGCATTTGTTCCCTTGGCAAAAGTAAGTTGTGAACTGAATTGGGAGTTCAGACCTGATGGAAACAGCAGACTGCCAGCTGCTTGGGAAGTTTATTTATATTGTATCTTATAAATTCTGATTTCATGCAGAAAATATATTTTAAACTATAATGCAAGTGTTTTTTTTTCCTTTTGGGGAAGTTTGAGAAGAAGCTAAGTACCTTAATGGAAAAATGGTACATAAACTGTATTCAGAAATTTTCCCAGAGGGCAGGAAAAACATAGATTGATGAATTATTGTATGAGAATACAATAAATCCTAGGCCAAATTGAATGTATCCTGGTTCAGGACACTAGGAAGAAAGGATCCAGAAGGGCCTCTGGGTAGTTACACCTATCTATCTCCCTGTGCCCCTCTACATAGCTTTTGTGCTGCTCCAAGTGAAACTCCAAATATAGAATACTTCCAAATATAGGGAAATTTCCTATTCTCCCTACAGCAATACCATTAATCCTTTATACATGGAGGAGCTACCTAACCCTTATTAACTCAACTCCTTAACACACTCTGTACCAGGGCTTCCTTAACCATTTTTTGTGTCTCATGAAACCTAATGAAACCCTTCTCAGAATAAAGATTTATTACACAACTTTCATAATAGAAAGAAATGTCCAATTTTGGTTTAAAATGTATTTTTGCATCCAATGCATGGACCTCCCTGAAATTTGTCCATGAACATTTAACACTTGGTTAAGAATTCCAGATCTAGATTGTTTTATCTGCTGGAACTTTACATTTAGTTTTTTTTTTTTCAATAAACTTAGGATACATATTGAATTGTTCTTCATTTCAGTCTTGTCTGACTCTTTGTGACCCCATTTGGGGTTTTCTTGGCAAAGGAATGGTTTGCCATTTCCTTATCTACTTCATTTACAGATGAGGAACTTAGCCGGCATTTAATAGATACTGAATGAATTGAAGTTGGGAAGCAGGGGGAGAGGAAATTGTTAGGAGTGTTTTATATAATGTATCATTTGCTGGCCAGGGTTTTCTTTTCCTTAGCATCCCATTGTATTTTTCCAACCTTAAAGGGCAGTGACTGTTGTCTGTGTGTGTGTGTGTGTGTGTGTATGTATGTATGTCTTTGTACTAATCGCACCTAGCATGATGCCATATTGAATTGTCATTTCAGTTCATCATCTTTAAAAGAAATTTGTTACTGTTTTCTTCCATTTATAGGTAAATTAAACAAAAACAGTGATTTTCATAACAGGCAGATCTAATTTTAATTGACTAGCAATCATGGAGATTGGAATGGATCTTCTTTCATGTACAGTAGATATTCTTTTCTTTTTTTGGAGGGAGGAGGCAATAGGGTTTCGGTTACTTGCCCTGAGGGTCATACAGGTTAGATTTGAACTTAGGTCTGTTCTGTCTCCAAAACCAGTGCTTTGTCCATTGTACTACCTATCTTTTCTAGGGTTCTGTTATACTCTCAGCCTTCACTTGAACTTCATTAATTTCATACCTTCTGAATAGAGCTTTGACCTAGGAATATTTGATTGTGTGCTTTCTGGGAGACACTGAGAAAACAGACGTCTATTCATGACTGAAGAAGAAAAAAAATATTTTTAGAGTCCAGGTACATTTTTTTCCTTTCCCTCCTAGTAAATCCTTACTGTTTTGATGTTAAAAGATTATTTGGAAATAAACAAAGGTGAGGAAGGGAGGAAACATAGAATTAATAAGGCCTGGTATAATTAAATTTCTACCATCATCCTAAATATACAATTCTTGCCCTTCTCCTACATCCAATCTGTTGCTGAGTCCTGCCATTTCTGCCTTCTTATCTCCTCTCATATCCATCCCCTTCTTTTCTCTAACACTGCCACTATTTTGGTGCAGGCCTTTGTCACTTCATTGTTGACAAGTTCACTTGGTTTACTGTAATACCTGCCATTTCCTTATCTACTTCATTTACAGATGAGGAACTTAGCAGACATTTAATAGATACTGAATGAATTGAAGTTGGGAAGCAGGGGGAGAGGAGATTGTTAGGAGTGTTTTATATAATGTATTATTTTCTGGCAGGTTTTTCTTTTCCTTAGCATCCCATTGTATTTTTCCAAACTAAAAGGTACCAAAGTAGGTATTTTAATCTTAACAAAATGATCTTTGTAAAGCATTTATCCCCATGTCATCCTACATTCAGTAATGTGAAGAGTCACTGGAGTTCAGTAAACTCCAGTGACTCTTCATTATCTCCAGAATGAAACATAAACTCATCTGGCTTTTAAAGTCCTTCATAACCTGGCCTCTTCCTACCTTTCTTTCCAGTCTTCTTACTTTTTATTTCCCCCTGTATATTCTATTATAATCCAGTGATGTGATCTCCCAGCTTTTCCTCACATAAAAACACTCCATCTTTAGAATCCACGAATTTTCACTTGAATGTCAGCCCTGTTCCATCCCCCCATTTGCCTGGATTTCTTTACCTCCATATCTCTACTTTCTGGATTTTCTAACTTCCTTTCTAAACTTAACATCCTACCTTCTTCAAGAAGCTTTTTCTAGGGTAGCTAGGCAGTACAGTGGATGGAGCACTGGACCTCAGCCACTTAATTACCTGTGTGACCTTAAGCAAGTCACTTAACCTCATTGCCCTAAATTAAAAAAAAAAAAAGCTTTTCCTAGTTGCCCTTTAAACTAGTATCTTATTTCTTTGATAATACCTAATTTATCCTGTATATAGCTTATTAGTATTTAGTTGTTTGCATAATGTCTCTCCCATTGGATTGTGTAGACTCCTTTAGGTGGCTCAGTAGAGAAGTATCTGGTCTGGATTCTGGAAGATCTGAGTTCAAATGGGACCTCAGACACATACTAGCATAGGCAAGTCACTTAATCCAATTTCCTTACCTTCGAAATGAGCTGAAGAAGGGAATAGCAAACCTATGGAGTCATAAAGAGTTGGATCCAACTGAAAAACCTGAACAACAACATAGCCCCAGCACTTAGGACATCTTAGGTGCTAATAAATTCTTATTAACTTGACTTATCAGGGAGTCTTGGTGATCCTAGAATTCTTGCCGGCTAACAGGAACTCACTGTTAAGTTTAACCTTTTAAGAACTTCCCATCGACAATTTTAGGGTATCTGCGATAGAGAATACCATCTGTATCCAAAGAAAGAATTGTGGAGTTTAAACAAAAATCAAAGACTATCACCTTTAATTTTTAAAAAAGTTATCTTATTATGTAATTTTGCTATCTCTTATATTTTATTTTTTCCTTAAGGATATGATTTCTCTCTCAACACATTCAGTTTTGATCAATGTATAACATGGAGACAATGTAAAGACTATCAGACTGCCTTTTGTGGGGGGAGGAGGAAGGAAAGCAATATTGGTGGAAAAATTGTACAATTCAAAAAAACAATTTAAAAAATTATAAAAAAGAAACCCTTCCCATCCCTTTTAACATTTCTTCTGGCTCCCTTGGAACTGTTTCTAAAATTAGAATCCCTGCCTGTATAAGAGTCGGGCTTAGAAATGCAAATTTTTCCTGACATTCTTTTATATTTAAGCCAATGGAACTCAGACAATTCTCTAAATCAGATATTACTTTTAATTTCATCTCCTCTATATTACATGGATTCATATATGATGATCTTCCAGGGACAGCTGTTTTCAAGATTACCTTGTCTAGAGGAGAATTGAAAACACAAAGGAAAATAGAGCAAAGAAAGCCATCTTTCATTCCAACAATCAGGATTGTGCAGTCACAACTCATCTGGTATCTAAGCAACAAGGAGCTGACCACAGTGCATTTGTCTTTTCAGGTTTAATCATCTCAAACAGAGGCAATAGCAGCTACTCCAGCTGTTCACTTTCCTTCCTTGGGAGATGATGAAAAGTGCTTTAGTTGGATCTTGGGTAAGAGCCTATCCTATCTATAACCAGTTAGTTACATAATTGTCCGGCACCTTAATTCTGTGGCTATTCTACTAATTGATTACATGTTAACTCAAGAGAACCAAGAAAATTAAATATAAATAGAACCTAAAGATTATAGGTTTAACTAGATATTCTAATGCCTCAGTCAATCCCCCCAAAATGTTTGATGGAGTGAACAGAATATTATTATTAGAAAGCCTCAAATCAACTTTTCAAAATTTAGGTAAGAGAACTTTTGTCAGACAGAAGTTGAACTTGAGGACATAGTCTTAAATGGAGGAGAAACCCTGGGAATTGCTGTGGCTGTTATGAGGGAAGTCATCCAGGAATGAGAGTGTAATACATGGAGAGGAAGAACCAACTGATTCCTTCATATTTTAACTAATTAGTTGCTAAATTCATTTTCCAATTTCAGCAGCATACATGTGATCAGCACCTTTAGAGGTTCCAGATGTTGGCATCCTGAATCAAAAACCCTTTTACCCTAATAATTACAAATCTGAATATAGGATTTAGGTTTTAGAGAGGATTTTAGAGATCATTGAGTCTAATCCACCTTTATCTAAGAAGAGAAAACTGGAAACCAATGAAGGGAGTTTGCCCAAAGGGTTACCCTTTGACTAGGATATGAGCTTGTAACTATATTAAACATGAACCTCTTGATAGTCTTCCAATTTTTCCCTCCCCATTCACAATTCAAGTTTCTTTTAAATGGACCTGCCTCCTGTATTTGCTGAGGCAGGGCACTCTAGGTGATGAGTATAGACATGGTTGAAGGGATGGATGGTTATGTTAGACTGCTCTTTTTTTTTAATTCTTCCTTAGATGGTTCACTAGGTAGAGGGGGAGCAGAGAACTGTATTCAGAAATGAAGGCATTGAAAAAATAAAATATAGCTATAAATTTTTTTCAAGTTACTTCCACTGACCAATTCATCCAGTTTAGATGCTATCAATGAAGCTTTTCTCCTCTATTCTGATCTAGTCAGCTTGACTTCAATTCCTCTACATAAACACCAACCCAGGGATATTGGATAAGGAAGTATTATATCATCATTGTATCCTTTTGGCACACCCCAAGTTCCCAGAGATAAGTCATGTGTTTCAGTGAAGCTACTATGTGAAAAGCAACCCAGAAAAAAGGAATTTATTTAACTACATTAAACCATGAGCCACTTAGTCTTCTATTGATGGGGCAGGTATAAGAAAATATAAACCTGAAGTAGTGTAAATCTTTAAAGAAAAGTATTACTTACAAAATTGTTCCCAAAATTATCTGTGGATGCCTACTGACAATTCTGAAGAACTTTTCCTTGCCTATTGCCTTTCATTTTCCTTCCTGGGTCTGGGATGTCTGGGCTTAGCTTTCTTCTTCTTCCAGGCAAAGGGCTGCAGCAGAAACAATTTAGGATCATAAGAGTTGTATGCCTGGGTTTTAGACCCAGTGGTCCATTCAGCTCAGTACATAATATGAGTGATTATGATGGGTCTCTTGGACATTGATCTTATTAAAAGGTAAGGTAACATCTATGGCTTTGTCAACAATTCCATCAAAATCTTTTTTGTTTACATTTACATTGTTTGCCTATATTATTTTAAGAAGTTTTTGAGTGTGTTATATATGATTTATCTCTCCTGAACTGAAGGGAGGCAGCCAAGTATAGAACAAATACTAACAGCTCTGCAAAAGAGGAGCTAGGTTCAGAGCCTTCCTCTAAACACTGACTAGCTATGGGTGGGACCTGAATTTGGTTAGATTGAGTGGGTAGGAGTGAGTTGAAGCAGATGACCTCAAAGGTCCATTGCAGCTCTAGGTTTACGATCTTGATGCTGTCCAGCAGACACCAATACTATTTCATTGGAGCCTTCTAAATATCCCAGATCTGATCACTGCCAACTTTGTGATATTAGGCAAGTCATTTAACCTCCGTAAACCTGAGTTTCATCAGTAAAATGAGGGGATTGTACTAAATCATTATTAAGGTCCCTTTTGTGTGGAATAAAAATCCACTTAAAAAATACAGAGACTCTTCTGAGCAAAAGGAAAGTTTATTTTGGCTTTTCTTGAGAAAAGGGCACCCGCAAGTCTCACAAAGGTAATGAAGATCAAGGAGCTGCCCCTAGGTGACAGTTAAGCAAGATTATATGGCCTAGCACAATCACTGCCCCCCCCCCAGCCCCCTCTCTTCCAACCTGGTTCATTAAGGTTTTCAGAGTTATAATCTACCTAGCAACAAAGAGAAGAATAAAATGTTTTCATAAAATATTACTTCACCATACAGATGGTGAGGGTATGAAAAGAAGATTTCTAATGACCTTTTGTTAAATGAATTAATGTCTGAGTATGCAAGGTCTTCTTAGTTTAGCACTTCTTAAATAAGAGAAGGCAGGCTACTGTTTTCACAGTCCATTATCAAATAGGTGGCTAACTAAGACTGCAAGATCTCTTCTTTGGAAGTGTTCCACTATTTCCCTCCCTAACAGAATCAATGCAAGGTCTTTCTGGTAATAGTCCACTGTTTCACTCCCTAGCAGAATCGAGAGGGTGTCTGACTAGGAATGCAAGGCCTCTCTCCCTCTTCTAAGAATAGTCTAAGAGTAATAGTCTGTCTTTGTTTTAATGATTTTTAACCCTGAGAGGACTTCACTAGGAAGATTAACTCTTAAGAGGGGAATATTCCACTCACTTTCAGCTCTAGATATACCATTCTATACAAATCTATACAACAGGAATTTTTATTCCCATTTTGCAAGTCCCAGAGAAATTAACTTTCCTCAAGGTCACACAATTAGAAAGTGGCAAAGCTGGAATTTAAACCCAGGCCTTCTGACACCAAAATCGTGACTTTTTCTACTCTACCACAGCTTCTCCCTAACATCATTCATGATAACCATCCCCTACAATGTTTACCATCCCACCACCTCCCACCCCCAAAAACACTTAGCATTTCAACATTTGCTGTGTAAATAAGGCTGTGCTTCTCTTATCTAGACTACTAATGAAGCTATGGATTTTGATCATACCTCTTCTTAGTCTGCACCTTTCAAACTGGATTTAGAAACTGTTGGCATTTTGGGGGATGAGTGGGATGGGGGAGATGCACACACTCCTACTGTATAGTCAAATCTCCAATGTCTTGGATTCCCTCAGGACAAATCTGGCTGCTTCTGTAATAGTTCTAATCCCTTGGAAGAAGGAATAGCTCCCCACATTCTATAATCTTCACAATAAGAAGCTATTCCCCTCCCTCCCCCTTGCCTTCCTTTGTCTTGTAAAGCTCTACATGTTTTAAGTTCTAATTACCCTAAAATAGTATATCTGATTGTTTTCCCCCTAAGAGCTGAAGTCAGAAACATTCCTTGAGAGGTTTGAACTCCAGAGACCTGGGTTTTTTTCCTTCAGAGATTTGCTTCTTCCCAGATGTGCTTCTATGAGTTCCATTTGTTCAAAGGCATCGCCTAGCCAGGAATCTCTGTGGGTTGAGACTCCCCTAATGACAAAGCCTTGGGAAGCAGCCTTAAACTGATAGCCTTAGGCCCAGGTGCCCTGGGAACCAGCCATATTCATTCATCTTTTCTACTACCTATTACAGTACAACACTGGTTTCTATGGCCACTATAGAGGCCAATTCAAGTGTGAAATAGCTCAGGAATACCGCCTGGCAGCCAAGCCCCAGCCTCCAGCAGTGTTCCTCCAAAGACTTAAGGTAAGAAGTTGGGGGGGGGGGAGTGAGGCACCTCTGACTATAGACCCTGGGCAGGTAACAGGCTCCTTTCTTTGACCTCACTTTCCTTTTGCTTATCAATTAAGTCTTTTTTTTTTCTTGATGCTGCAAATTCACAGCAGAACCAGAGGTTTAGAGTCACTTGCCCTCAAGTAGACTTCTTGGCCCTCACCCACAATGAATTACCCCAGAATTTGACGCAGCCTTTATCTTCTAAGACAGAGATTAAAAACAAAGAAACAAACCAAAACAAATTCTGAAAATATCTCTGAGAAGGAAAAGGAATTATTCTATCCAGGGAATGTGAAAGGAGTACAGGATCTGAGGGATCACCCTTGGGCTCCAACCCCAATTCTACTACTACCTGTGAAGTCTCTTTTCCTCTCTGGGCCTGAGTTTTCTTATAAAATGAAGAGGATAGTCTTAAGGTCTTTACCAACTCTAAGTCTAGTGGTCCAAAGATTGTTGATCTTTAGGAGACTGGGAAGTTAATTTTGAATTCTGCTCTCCCAAAGGAAGTCAAGTCATGACACTGTTCAAATCAAATGGATCCCCTATTGATCTATTTACATGAATTGTTTTCTCCTCTTCCTATCTAGTGTGAAAGGCAGTTTCTCCGTCTACCAATACTCATTGCTAGCTACATGATCAAATGTTCAAAAAAAGCTACTGAAGGTGGTGCTCTCAAGTAGAGAGAGGCCCAGGGCAGATGACTGAAGATGGACTGGCCATGAGAAAGAGTGAATCTCATTAGGGTCTTGTTCTCAATTAGATTTCTCAATTCTCACAGCCTCATTGCACCTCCCCATTCTAGGAGTCAGGGGGCATGGATGGATCAGTTCTTCAGCCAATAGTTCACTATATTCAGTCACTGAACTGAACAGCTCATTTCTGGTAGGCAAATTCACCTGTGTATTTACCAGAAAGTAGTTTTAGGTTTCATTTGGCTTGTCCGAGCAAAGGTAGAAGGAAAGCTAACACTTCTTTAGTTGTTCTAGTTTTCTTGAATTAGATCACATTCTTCACAAATCATTTCTCTGCATATCTCTGATTCTATCAGATATACAAAGGTCATAATCAAGACTTTGCCCTAGATTCACCAAGATAAATAAGGTCCCACTGGGCAGATCTCTCCCAACCTTCCATTTACTCTGATACATAATGTATTGGTTCAACAACAGAACTAATAACTAGATCACTTTTAAGGTTTGCAAAGTGCTTTACATACAGAGGGCATCCTTGTTTAAAGTTTATGCCCATACTTTTTTGGCTTTGGGGCAACCCCACACATTCCTCACAACAACCTTTCAAGGGAAAGGTCTACAGATATTATTCCAAATTACAGATCAGAAAGCTGAGACTCAGATAGGTGAAGTCATTTGTCTGGTTCCAAGGGTGGTTGTTTTGAAATAAGACTTGAGTATGTTTTAATTCTAAGTTCCATATATCACTTCTAGCTTCCCTAGTATACAATCTTCCCTAACTTGCCTACCTTCTCTAGTATATAATCTAGAAAAAATGTCATAATCTCAAAAGACAGTCCTAGGAGATACTTCCATGTTCTCAGTTTTCTCAACAGACCTTGCAAGACTGACCATCTCCAATCCCTGTGCCCCATAATTCAGTTACCCCCCATACTCAGAACAAATAATTTCTGTCTGAAAGCCAATAAGCAGATGAGTTTCAGCTCTTGAAATTATTAGCAAAGCTTTTAGTAAGAGCTAGTTTGTGAACTTTTTCCCAAGTGTCAGTGGTGGAGCTGAAACAGTCTGGGATGAACAACTGAGTCATTTCCCTAGTTACTTTTCCCTAGATGTACCAGTCCTGAACAGAAGCTGAACAGGGTGAGGGAGGTCATAAAGGAGCTAAAGTTCCAAAGTGCAGGATGTGACTACTTAAACACACTTCAGGACTGGTGAAAAGAATCTATACTACAATCAAAACAAACTTGAAGCCATTGTAAAAATCAAAGGGACTAATATGGTGAATCCTTAATTTATGTAATAATAGCTAATATATATGGTGAGTTAAAGTTGTCAAAGCAGCTCGTTATCATTGTTTCCTCAAAACAATCCTGTTGAGTAAGCACTATAGGTATTTTTATATATTTTACAGATGAGGAAACTGAGACCTGGAGAGGGCAGAGTAGTGGCTACAATTAATAACTAGTGTGAGGGGGCTGTTCTTGCTTCATATTTAGCACTTTTTCCCATTGTACCATAATGCCCCTGAGAAGTGGTCACATATTGAATTCTAATAAATTTTTCTGGTTAAATGAGGATTAACAGCAAACTTTTTTGCTTTAATTCTTGCTATTGAAAACCTTTCTAAAACGTCTAAATTCTTTTGCCTGATTTGGTGAACAGCATCACAGCATTTTTTTATGAATGAAAAGGCGATGCAGTTGCCCTAGGATCATCATTAATAGCACCAAATATAAGAACTGTTAGGTATCGTGCCTTTACCACTGGCTATTACTTTTTTTTTAAAGAAAGGTTATGCATGTAACTGATTTCATCAGTCAGTTCATCAGCTGTAGATCACAATGTCTCAAAAACTTCATAGCTTGGGAGGTCACTTTCTGGGCTCATACTCAGATGACAATCCATACACAGTTCATTCTATATTTGAAGTGTTTAGCATGGCCAGGAATTTGCCAGAGTTAGTGCTCAGTGGCAGAGCCTTCAAGAATTTAGAGTCACCTTCCTGCTACAATGAGGCTTTGGAGGAGAGCTTTAATCATATTTAATATATAGGCATAGAAGACTATCCCTGCCTGGGCTGTGCAATGGCCCAAGTACTTACTTTTAGTAACTGTTGCAGTTGCTGGGAATACAAAGACAAAAATGGACGTGTTTGTCTTCAAGAGCTTACATACTATTGGGAACAATACACATATAAATAAGTATACAAAAATAAATGCAAGATGAATTTGGGAGGGAAGGAATTAGCAACTTGAGGAAAGAGAGAGACTTCTTTTGGATGATGGCACTTGCACTGAACTCTGAAGGAAAGACACTGAGGGAGATGGCCAAGACAAAGGCATTGAGACTAGTGAGAAGCCACAAGACCAGTTTTGATAGATCATAAAGTATAGAGGAGTTATTGATTATATATTTATATGTATATATATGTATATATATACATATATATATATATATATATATATATATATATATACATGTGTATGTGTGTGTACACATGGAAAGGTAAGTGGAAGCTATATTGTGAAAGGCTTTCAATGCCACACAAAGGAAGTTGAATTTGATCCTAGAGGATACTAAGGAGTATATTCCTTTAGATCAGTAGTTCGCTGATCTTGGGGGTGTCATAGCCTATTCTATCACTTTGGCAGCTGTGTGGAGGATGGATTAGGGAGGGGAAAGACCGAAGGCAAGGAGACTAATGAGGCTCTTAGAATAGTCCCAGTTGTGTTTCTTGTGGGCCTGAACTAAGATGGTGCTCAATGAGTGAAAAGGAGACATATGCAAGGGATGTTAGTGACAGAATCTACAAAACTTGACAACTGGTTGGATACATAGGTGAGAGTATGTGGGTGACACTGCAAATCTAAATGAGTGACTATGCTGTTCAGAAAAAAAGATAAGTTGTGCTTGACATATGTTACATTTGAGACATCTATGGACATTGAGTTCAAAATATCCAATAGGCAATTTTAGTCATGTAGGACTGGATCTCAGGAGAGAGACTAGCTATATAGAGGAGAGAGACTAGCTATATAGATCAGAAAGTTACCTAAGGAAAGACTGACCCCCAAGTGAACTTATGAGGTCCTCAAGTGTGTGTATAGAGAACAGAAGGCCCAGAATCTTGACCCACTCCCACTGGACTTAAGGGAATCGTTAAATGAGTGATGCAGGTCTTGATCATCTTACTGCTCTGCATTAGATTTCTCAGTTGATGAATATGATGTGCAAAGTTTTTAAAACCAATAGATTCAGGGCATATATGTCAATAAGTACTCTTAAGAACCATCTGCATTTTCACTGAACAGAACAGCCCATTCCTAGAAAGCAAATACACTTAAGATCTAATTTGCTCATTTGTTGAGTATAGATTTACAATAAAGAAAGTTAGGTGTTCTAAATTTCTAATAGGTTGAATCATGGGGTTTTTCTAGCAAGCCTGATGAGCTGCCCTTCTCTGTTCAAGTGATATTTTTTTTTACTGTGTTCCCTTTTTAATTTTTTTATTTTATTAAAGATTTTGAGTTTTACAATTTTTCTCCCAATCTTACTTCCCTCCCCCCACCCCCCATGGAAAGCAATCTGTCAGTCTTTACTTTGTTTCCATGTTGTACATTGATACAAATTGAGTGTGATGAGAGAGAAATCATATCCTTAAGCAAGAAATAAGAAGAGATAACAAGATCAGACAATAAGATATCTGGTTTTTTTTTCTAAATTAAAGGGAATAGTCCTTGAACTTTGTTCAAACTCCATGGTTCTTTATCTGGATACAGATGGTATTCTCCATTGCAGACAGCCCCAAATTGTCCCTGATTGCTGCACTGATGGAACGAGCAAGTCCATCAAGGTTGATCATCACCCCCATGTTGCTGTTAGGGTGTACAGTGTTTTTCTGGTTTTGCTCATCTCACTCAGCATCAATTCATGCAAATACCTCCAGGCTTCCCTGAATTCCTGTCCCTCCTGGTTTCTAATAGAACAATAGTGTTCTATGACATACATATACCACAGTTTGCTAAGCCATTCCCCAATTGAAGGACATTTACTTTATTTCCAATTCTTTGCCATCACAAACAGGGTTGCTATGAATATTTTTGCACAAATGATGTTTTTACCCCTTTTCATCATCTCTCTTCAGGGTATAGACTGGGTAGTGGTATTGCTGGATCAAAGGGTATGCTCATTTTTGTTGCCCTTTGGGCGTAGTTCCAAATTTCTCTCCAGAAAGGTTGGATGAGTTCATAGCTCCACCAACAATGTAATAGTGTCCCAGATTTCCCACAACCCTTCCAACAATGATCATTGTCCTTTCTGGTCATATTGGCTAGTCTGAGAGGTGTGAGGTGGTACCTCAGAGAAGCTTTAATTTGCATTTCTCCGTTAATTAATGATTTAGAGCAATTTTTCATATGGCTATGGATTGCTTTGATCTCATCTGCAAATTGCCTTTACATATCCTTTGACCATTTGTCAATTGGGGAATGGCTTTTTTTTTAAATGTGACTCAGTTCTCTGTATATTTTAGAAATGAGTCCTTTGTCAGAATCATTAGTTGTAAAGATTGTTTCCCAGTTTACATTTCTTTTGATCTTGGTTACAGTGGTTTTATCTGTGCAAAAGCTTTTTAATTTAATGTGATCGAAATAATCTAGTTTGTTTTTGGTGATGTTTTCCATCTCTTCCTTAGTCATAAACTGCTCCCCTTTCCATAGATCCGACAGGTAAACTAGTCCTTGATCTTCTAATTTGCTTATAGTATTGTTTTTTCTGTCTAAATCCTGTATCCATTTGGACCTTATCTTGGTAAAGGGTGTGAGGTGTTGGTCTAATCTAAGTTTCTTCCATACTAACTTCCAATTTCGCACCAGTTTTTATCAAAGAGAGAGTTTTGTCCCATTAGCTAGACTCTTTGGGTTTATCAAACAGCAGATTACTATAATCATCTCCTGCTTTTACACCTAGTCTATTCCATTGGTCCACCACTCCATTTCTTAGCCAATACCAGACAGTTTTGCTGACTGATGATTTATAATATAATTTTAGATCAGGTAGGGCTAAGCCCCCTTCTTTTTGCACTTTTTTTATTAAATTCCTGGAAGTGCTTGACTTTTTATTGATATGTTTAATACCTAGGAGAAGGCAAACTTGAGTATCGTCAAACAAGCAGTATAATAACATGAACAAAACCTTGGGTTGGGAAGTAGGAGATCTGGGTTCTCCCTGGCCTCTGCTATAGCAGGCTTCCTTTCTTTGAACTTTGATGGCCGTTGGCAGGGTCCAAGGCTACAGAGTCACTGGTCACATTGGAGGAGGAAGGCTATTTGTAGATAGCATAAAAAAGGGCAACTTCTACATCTCATTAAAAATGTCTCCAGTATAAGCACAGAGCACTCCTGAAGATGGTGATCTTTGTTCCTAGTGTATGGATTCCCACAAACCTCAATCTTCAGAAGACAGCATTACCCAGACTCAACCCAGGAAGAGGCACCTACATGATTCTGGAGTCCATAGCAGTCCTTTCTCCACTTAGTTTTCTTGTTAAATCTTTGGCAGTGTTAAATCTTTGGCAGAGAACACAATTCCATTTTACTGAAAACTCTGGGTTGGTTCAGTGAACTCATGTCATGGAGCCATAAAGTAGAGGAGAGAATGAACAACTTCCCCCTCTTACACTATTTTTTTATTTTTTCTCCAGGAACCACCAGACCAACACTTATTCTCCAAACATGACAATCGAGGTGTCTTTGATCCAGTGAGTGTTGGAGGAGGGTGGGAAGAGTAGGCTCCTCACTCCCTTCCCCAGTTGTGTCCAGGTCCTGACATTAGATGGGATTTTCCATTCTTTTCCTTTAAATCAACCTTTCAACCAATTAGACAATTGACTTTGAATGGGATTCGAAAGGCACTGGAGAAGCTCTGCCAAAATACTTCTCTGCCCTATCCCATAGCTGATGCCTTAATAGGTTGACTTATTAAAATGAGCAACTATTGGAAATGTTACATTTTATCAATGATTTATGCCTTAGAATAAATCTAAGAGCAAAGTCTGAAAGATATATAGAGGAAAAGGGAAAGGCATTTAAGGGGTGCGAAAAGAAGCCAGAGATGGGAATATGGCAGATAGATGGTTTTGCTAGGGATGGAATGTGCTTGTGTGTCCCTTGGGGACTAGACCAAACTTTACATCAATTGTGAATAGGCTAGACTGAGCTGATGAGATCAGCAATAGTAGGGTCAGAGGAAGGCAAGACCCTGGGGAGGGTAGCCTTGGGCCTGGATCAATGAGTTGTGACCCCTTTCTCCTGTTATAACAGGGAATAGGGAAACGGAAAGCTTGGGAGAAACTCAAGAAGAAATGCAATGTTTTCAACTGGCCTTATGATGAAACCCAGAAGCCCCTTGTTTCTAGTTACCAAAAAGACTACCACAAGGAGCCTGGTGGCATGGATGGACCACTTCTTCAGCCCTTAGTCCATTATATTCAGGCTGGAATCCCTCAGAGTCTAGATGTACACCAGATACCTAGCACCACCTACCAACACACTTTCTGCCATCAACTTGTAAACCATTTGCCAGATGAGACATTTAAAAAGGAGGTTCAATTTGTAAACCAGATGCCAGATGAGAAGTTTAAAAAGGAGGTTCAATTTGTACACCAGATGCCAGATGAGAAGTTTAAAAAGGAGATTTGTGAGAGCAAGGAAAAACTGGGGACTTCCCCTTCCCCTGGCCCTGAAACTCTGCCTGAACTCGTTACAGTGAATCATAAGAAAACAGAACCCTTCCTGCACCTCACTGTCTCTGATTGTTTACAATGGATTGACCCATTAAAGAAAGCAGGTTAGTCCTCATCCTTTCCCTTAACACCTTGTACACCAGCCTGTTTTTTACTTTTTTTTCCTAGCAGGATCCTTCAAAGAAACTAGGGATTTTTAGTCTGGAGAAGACAAGACTTGTTATTTTCAGATATTTTGAAGATCACCATCTGGAAATGGGTTCCATTTTTCTTTCTGGCCCCAAAGGACTAGGACCAACAGTTAGCAATTCCAGAGGAAGATTTCATCTTGATGTCAGGAAACACTTGGAGCATTCAAGTTGTTCCAAAGTAGCCTGGGTTGCATTTCCCATCACAAGTAGAGGTTGAGGGAAAGGAAATCAAAGGAAGTCCTGTTCAGCTACAGTTTAGTCTAAATATCCTGAGGTTCTTCCCAAATCTAATGTCCTCCAGAAATGTGCCTACAAGGATGCCAGAGACCAGCAAGCCAAGCAAAAGCTCCCTGCTAGTGCTGAGAGGCATGACTTGGGTAGGAAGGGGTAGATCCAGAAACTCCTCCCCAAAGTAGGAGATCAGAATGAATATAGGTATATGGAGTGTTACAGACAGCAGTATTCAATGGGGAGTGAATCAAGTTAACAGAAAACACAGCAGTACCAGCTATGGTATGTTGATAGCTCTCATCTGACTCCCACATGAAACAGCTATAGGAAAAAGCAGAACTTTCAGACCACCTTCAGGAGTGAGATCAAGGTAAAGTCAGTAAAGTTCTCTCTCCTGGAAAGGACCATAGCCCCTTTGTGGCTTAGATCTTCAAACACTGCCCATTGGGGAGAGAAGATGGAGGATCAAGACCTGACCTAGGGACAAACACTATGCTGTTGACATAGGTAGTTCATGAACAGTTTGGTCAGTGTAGGAAGAGCAAGGGACTATACTCTTAATACCCATAGCCTCCTTTCAAAAATTCCCCGCCTCTCAAAGGGAGACCAAGGTCAAAATATGAGATACCTCAAGATTGTCCAAAATCTAAAAGGACTGCCAAATCACTCTAGGGCTTGCATTGCAAAGAAATTTTCCCTCCATTTTCTCATGAATCCTCATATAGCATGCCCATGTGGCAGAAAGGGAAGTTGTTAAACCCTATTTGACAGATAAATTGAGCTTCTAAAAGGTTGATAGTGGCCAGGCCTCCTGCTTATATTCCAGATGGCCTTTACAAATAAGGTGACATGTGCCAGAGAATATGCTCCTTGGAACAGAACAGAGATGGCTATAGTGTGACACATCATCACATAAGCCTCTTGCCACAATCCACTGTTAGTGTCACTGGTCCTCTATCCTGCTTGAGTACAGGGCATTTGAAAGATGTACCATACTACCCATAAAAGCCCCAACACTAGAATTCTAAAAAAGGAAATAAATTTCTGGTTCAAGTTGTCCTCCCCTTGATGGGTCCTTGGAAGAGAACGGAGAAAAGCAAAGTTCACAGAGTAATCGACACCACCATGCACTTCAGTAGGTCTTCATATTTCATGTGATGACAGCTTTGAGCCCCACAACAGCCCTGTGAGGTAGGTAGGGCAGGTTATATTATAGATCCCCATTTCATAGATAGGGAAGCTGAGGCACAACAAGCTGAAGGGACTTGCTCAAAGTCACCCAACAACTACTGGTAGAATGGGGAAGTATAACCAGTGTCCAGTGCCAATTCCATTTAGTAACTTTCTGTCCACCTTATACCAGTAGTAAGCAGAGAGGTCTTTGAGCAGGATAAAATTCAGATTTCCCCCACACAAGAACACCCCCCAAATCACAGGTATTTTGTTCCCTCAGTACAAACAGTTCCACTGAGTGTTGTGTGTTTACAGTGTGGTGTTTACAGTGAAGGCCAACTTTATTGAGGAGGTGCAAGTGTGTCAAGTCACCTCCTTATAGGCACTAACTAGGGAGGACTTCCTGTTGGGTCCCATGAGCTATTCCTGACTTTCTCAGTTTAGGCCCTCAGGGATGAGACAGCTATGAAGGGCCACAGCAACTCCCTGTTGTGGTAGAACTGGGGTGGGAACCACATCGGAGAAGGGCAAAGGGAGTATAGGGATAGAGTAAACTGGGGGAGTCCCTAGAGCCCTGATGCTCAAGATGTGTTAATGCCAGAGAGCTCAGTCATAGGTAGCCAGCTTAACTTGCCCTCACCACCTCCCCTACTCACCCTACTCTCTAAGGATAGAAGTGGGTCAACCCTTTAGCTATTGTTCCATGTCCCAGGTTCAGCTCTTCCTGAGGGCGTGCTCATGTCTCTGCACTACTCCTATCTCAGGAAGCCAAATTTTGTTCTAAACATGGTTAGGAAAACAGTATCACTGAGCCAGGGGTGGCAGCACACCCTCCTCCCCTCCCTACCACCCAGTCTCTGCAGAAAGCGCCAATGTAGTCTTTGGTGGGCATATCTCATCGGGTAGGTAGTGCCAGTCTTCAGACCCCATCCCGTAGGCATAAGGACTCCACAGCTCCACTGGGGCCCTGGGCCACTCCACCAATGACAAAAAGCTGTTGCCCGGCCTGGAGACTGGAACAGGAACATCGAGCTGTCGGCATCGAGGGCAGTGTCTCCCATTTCCTCCTTGCCAGGCTGAAGCCTTCTACAGAGCCCAGGGGACATGGCTGGTTGCCTTTGAGAGGAGAGATCCAGGGTGATGAGAATCTGAGCTCTGGGTACAAGGGTAGCCCCAGAAGGCCAATCTACATGGCAGCCCTATACCAGTCCTTCCCCAAGAACACTGAGTCCAGGAACCCCACAAGTCATCTAGTCCAAGCCTCTGGTTTTATAACTACTTTTATTTGGTGCTTTAAGGTGTACAAAGTACCTTCCTTGACAACCCTGTTGGGATAAGCATAGATTATACTGGAATCCTATCTTAAAGAAGAGTAAAGTGAGCCTCTCAGAGGTTCTGTAATTCATCCATGGTCAGTCACATTTTGAACCTAGGTTGTCTGGCTCCTAAGTCTGTGTCCTTTGTACACCATACCCTAATCCTACAAGCAGAAGGACTTCATTAATGCTGAAAAGTATACTCAATTCTTTCAGAAGACCTCCCCTTACCATAGCAAAGATCCCTAAGAAAATCCACTTCATATTTGAGTTTTAAAAGTCCTCATCTATTTATGTTCTGAAATCATCTCTGTGAAGTTAAGGAAATTAACCCATCCCCAATTTATGGGTAGGTAAACTGAAGGTCCATTAAATGTCTTTATACATCAATACACACCCAAGAAAGTGAAGACAGTGTCTAAGCTTCAGATGTTAGCACTCCACGTACCAATGTAATCACTGTAACTCCATGGGGCAAAGCTCACTACTCCCACACTCCTACCTTCTCCCCACCTCACCTCAGAGATATAACAAACAAGACTAGAGCTCTAATGAAACTCACCAAGGCCTCCCACTGCCACGACTCGGCCCCCAAGGTAGCCAGTCACAAAGTCTGCCCTTTTCTCCCTCATTCGAAGAGAACGAGGAAGCTTTGTCCAGGTACCTGCAGGAAACAAAAGACAAGTTTCTCTGTGCTTTTACCCCTCTGCTATGGCTCCCAAGGGAGAATAGAAATGGACCTGAAGACCAAGTTTAGTCCTGCATCTAAACAGAAATGCCCATGCCCTTGGATCTCTGCACTCAGACTCTTGGCCTGCTAGTGACCTCGCACTTACCCTGCTCAGAGTCAAACATTTCCACAGTGTTGACAAAATGTGGGCGGGAATAGAAGTTATGGGGTCCAGGCTGCTGCAGGCCCCCCAGGCTAAAGAAGCTGCCTTCTGCCATGGCACAGCTAGCAAAGGCCCGCCGGCTGGGCACACTTGGGTACCGAGTCCAATTCTGCATCTCAACATCGAAGACCTCAAAAGCAGTTACAGGCAACTTCCCCTGGCGGCCCCCTGGAAAAAAAAAGGGAAAAGATTCCAAGAGGAGTCAGACCAGGACATCCTCTCTTCTCAGCCTTTCAGCCTCCAATCCCTTGGTCCTTCTCCTAATGCATAAATCATGCAATTCTCAATTATTTACATCAAGCTCTGCTGCCCACAGCAAAGAATGAAAGCAATGTTTGGGAGAACAAGTTCAAGGTCTAATCCTTGCTGGTCTCAATCAGAAATTGTCTTGTGGCCATAAATCCCTAACTCTAGTCACCCAAATTTTCAACCTCAGACCCGGAGTCACTTACCTAGAACAAAGATCTTATTTCCCTGAAGAAACGTGGAGGCCCCATAGCAGGGTGTGGGCATGGAAGGTAAGGAGAGCCATCGGTCCCTTGAAGGTTCGTACATCCTCACCAGAGCTTGTGGGGCTGTGTCTGAACCCATTCCACCTAGGGCATATACCACACCATCTGCCAGAGAGAGGGCAGCTTCAGACTTTCAATTCCTGGAAGGAAGCTTGCCCAGAATCAACCTACTCTGGGACACTTTGGTTAGCCTGATGCTCACAATAGACTAAAAGAAGTACTTTGGGACAGGCACATCACAGCTGTTAGATCAAGGAGCTGGACCATCTGCAGCAGGATGCTGTCCATGGCTCATTCCTCTTTCCCCTTCCTGTCTAGCCTGAGCTCCATCCCTGCCCCCCATGGGAACAAGGAGGGAGATTCCCGCCGATATCTGCTCCCTGGGCTACTCACCAGCATCCCCACCCCTTGGTTCTCTCAAAGCACAAAGCGGGGATCTAATTATAATAGCTGGCAGTCTCCCTGGAGACTCCATAGCAACCAGTCTAGCATCAAAGTCTTAAGTCAATTAGATCCACAACCTAGAGGTCTCCCCAACCCAGGGCACACTTAAGCGTGGGTAGAGGTATTTGAATAAGTAGGGGGTTCAGTCTGGAGCACTAAGGTCAGCAGGAAATTAAACAGAGATGAGGTGGGGCTGAGTTCTATTTAGGAAGGATTCTGAATTGGGGAGGGTGGAGTTCAGTGGGGAAAGATCACTTTGTAGGAGAGGGGGTTATAGGAGAGACAACCTAGAATAGGGGCTAAATTGAAGTCTAAACCTGAGGATGGAGAGGATTTCATGCATGATGAGAGGAAGAAGTTGATGCCTAGGGAGGTTCAATGCTGGGGTTCAGTCTCAGGGTAGAAGGTGTCCATGGGGTCTCTATATAAAGTTGACATCAGGGAAGGGGGGGGAACAAAATGAAGTTTCTACTTGGATTATAGGATCCAACCTAAATATGGAGGAAGAATAAGACAGCTGTGGGCTGTTTCTTAACATATGAGAAGACTGTAGAGTGGGAGAATTCCCAAATACCTCCATTAGCCCTTGCCCTGGCCCCAGTTGAACAGGGACATTTTCCTGGACTCCAGTTTGGGAATATTTGGAAAGAGGAATCTGGTTTCCAGGAATACTATTCCCCATCTTTCTGAGAGAGTGAGAGAGAGGTAGGGGTGTGTGTCTGTGTGTGTGTGTGTGTGTGTGTGTGTGTGTGTTGGGGGGCAGGATATCCTACAGGTACAGCAAAGCAAAAAGAGGAAGTAAAGATCAGTCAGGTGCTTCCATGACAATTACTAGGAGGACCAGAGATCTGCTATCTAGCCAGAACTTTGATCTCCAATTATCTCCCTGCCCTGCTTCCCAGGTGGGAATGGACATCAACTAGACAGGACTTATTCCAATTCCATTACTCAAGGTTTTAGACAGAGATCTTCCTCTTAGCCCATCTTCACATTTGTTCCCTTCCCTCCCAGCCTATTTATAACTCTGGGAGCCACTGCTGTCTGCATTCCCAAGCTTCATGTCTCCCAGGATGAGTAATAAAGATTGTTTTGCTTTTTTCTCTTTTTTTGGGAGGGGGAGAAGGGGGATAGAGGCTCTAGCCAATCTACTCCAGAAGGCCTCCCTCCTTCCCTTGAATGGAAGAGCTGCCCTCCCTGAAGCTGGTCTGGCCCTCCTTGGTTACCCAAAAATGTCTGGAGCCTCACTCCTTGCCTTCCACTCAGAGCACCAGCTCTTGGTCAGGTTGTGTAGTCTTAAAGGATGTGGGCTAAGTGTGTGGGTGCTAGGTGATGGCAGTGGGGAAGTTTGAGAGTGGCATCTGGGATACAGAGGTACAGTTACTATCTAGTTCCCTAGATCTGAGCAGCTCGTCTAGTCCTTAGCTGTTTGAGTCAGATTCTTTTCTCATCACTTCTGTTCACATTCTCTTTAAGTTTCGGTTGGGTTTCCCACATTCGCTGCTTCTTATCCATTAAAATTCTTCAAGACTCAAGTGTTGCCTTGCTTTCCTCAATAAGCCCTTGCTTCATTTAGTAATAAAAATATTAACAAAACTGTTAATGTTATAAATCCTCCAGTAAACTATAAGCTTTTCCTTCGTGAGAAGCCCTAACGCAGAGCAAAAAGTCTTAACCGTAGAAGGGGCTGAATCAAGTCACCCAGGTCAAAATGCTGGTCTTGAGGGGAAGTGTGGTGGGGGCCAAGCAGAGAAACAACCACCACAGGGGTGCCAGGACCCTAGGCAGTGTGTTTGGAAGGGGGAGAAACGGTTGGGAATGGGGTACGGCAGGGTTGGCAGAGACTCCTTTCCCCCTGGGGATCCACTAGGAACCTAAGTCCTATGTCTTTCTGGGACACTCAGCGGCCAGTTGATCGCTCCCCTCAGGAGCCTCTCCGAGGCGCACTCAAAAGTTAGAGGGGCCCTCGGTCTCCCATCAAGGTCCGCTCCTTCGTTCTATAGGAATAAAGGCAGATTGGGAGAAATGAAATCACTCGACCAAGGTGAAGTGGGCACCAGTGGGCACCAAGTGGCCGAGCAGCGCCGGCCCTCGGGTCCTCCGAGCCGAGCCCCGAGCGCTGCGCTCCGGCCCGGCGCCTCGCGGTCCGCGGCCGCGGCCACCTTCCGCCGCCTGCGGGGTCTGGCGCCCGCCCCGGCACCCCCGCCGCCCCGGTCCCCGCTCGCTCACCCCTCTCCAAGGCGGAGACGCCCATGGCGGGCTGCGCCAGGGCAGCTCGAGGCTCCCAGCGGCCTTCGTCCAGGTGGTAAGCCTCCACCGAGGCCAGGGGGCTCTGGCCGGCGTCCACGCCCCCGATCACCAGCACCTGCTTGCCCAGGGCCACGGCGGCGGCGCCGGCCCGGGGGGTGGGCAGCGGCGGCAGCGGGAGCCACTTGTGCGAGGCCAGGTCCAGCAGCTCGGCCGTGCCCAGGGGCAGCCCCGCCCGGCTGCAGCCGCCCAGCACAAAGAGGTGCCCGTCCTGGAAGGCGGGCGTGCAGTAGACCCGGCAGGTGGGCATGGCCGGGAACACATGCCAGGCGAAGCTCCGCGCGCCGCCGGCGGCCATGGCTGGGCTCACTCGGGGGGCGCGGCGAGCGGCGGCCGGCCCCGGGCCATGACCCGGCGGAGCCCCGGGCTCGGGGGGCGCCTCAGGGAGCGGGGCCGAGCCGCCGCGGCCCGGGCCGGACGGGGGGGCCCCGGGGCTCTGCCTGGAAGAAAGTCGGGGAGCGGGAGGCGGCGGCGGCGGGGCTGCGCGCGCAGCCCGCCCACCTCCCGGGGCAGCGTCGGGGTGTCCCGAGCCGGGGAGCCCCGGGCCCCCGGGGGAGGGCGGGGGGGAGCGCCGCGGGGCCGAGCCGGGGCCCGCACCGAGGAGGCGCCCGGCCAAGCCGCCCGAGGAGGGCCCGGCCCCGGCCCCGCCGCCGAGCTGTCCGGACGGGGCTCTGCCAGGCGCCGGCCCGCAGCCCCGAGCCGAGCGGGGCGGGCAGAGGGGGCGGGCCCGGGCCCAGGCCCGCCCCCTCCCCGGCGGCCCCCTCCCGCCCCCAGCCTTCGGCGGCTCCGGGGGCGCCATGCGGCGCCTTAACCCTTGGTCCGCCGGGGCGGCGGGAGGGGGCGGGGCCGCGGCGGGAGGCGGGGGCGGGGCCGCGGCGGGAGCAGGGGGCGGGGCCGCGGCGGGAGCAGGGGGCGGGGCCGCGGCGGGAGCAGGGGGCGGGGCCGCGGCGGGAGGAGGAGCGGGGCCGGGCCGGAGCGGCGGCGGCGCGCCCCCTAGCGGCCCCACGGCGGCTGCCCACGTGGAGGGGGCAGCGGGCTGAGGCTTCGGGCCCGCAGTCCCCGGGGAGCGCCGGCGGGAACGGGGCGGCCCTGCTGCCTGAGGGGTCCCGCCGGCCCCAAGCCGGACCGTGACTGCCCGGAGGCCCGCCCTCCCCCAGCCTCCCCACTCCCCCCTTGGGGGCGTCCTCCCCTGTTCCCCCCGAGGAGCCGGGCTGCGGCTGCGGCGCCGCCCCGGTTACTTGGGCGCCTTCCTCCCCCCAAAGCCTGAGAGGCGGCGGCGGCGCGGCGGGACCCCGCAGAGGCGCGCCGGGGCCTCCGCCGTCCGGCTCGGCAGTCCATCCATCAACAAGTATTCACCGAGCAATCATTGCGGGCCCCGCAGTGGCCACTGCGCTCAGGAAGACAAAAAAACCCAAAATCTTTTCTCCAGTTGACCTTCCGAGAGCCAACTGTGCACATATAAGCCGATAGAAAATACAGAATAAACGCAAAACGAAAACAAGAGAAAAGTACTGTATTGTACCCCAAAAAAGCGAGTTGGAGACCAAACGAAATTTAGAATAGAACGTATTTACCTCGGGGGTTGCTAAGGATGAAAACCCCAATCTAACAACCTGAGAATAGAATGAGCAAGGTTTTATAGTATTTTGAGGGCCGGGGTATGTGAGCAAGCAGGGGACAGAAGCCCAGATAGCAGTTAGAGATAGTTCCTTGTCAGACGGTTGCACACATGTAACATATATGGATAGGAGGCCCATAAAGGAGGGAAGGGGGTCAGGATCTGCCTTAGGTCTTAACCTGTGTCTGGTGGTCCAGGTCAGTGCCATCAGGGAGACTTAGGTCGGGTGGAGTTTACTATCTCACCGCTTCAGCTGCACCAGGAGAGGCAGTTTTAGGAGGGAGCAGGAATATTACAGAAACAGCAACAGGATTAGGTTAACAAGACCATTAGATGAGTCTCAGATAGAATTGATGGTATATCTCCTGACTCTCAAGGGTCAACTATTTTAGCCCTGTCAGGATGTTCCCAGACTTAGGAGCATAGCCAAACTGTTTTTCTAGGGAATTTCTCAGGACCCAGAAAAGTGTCATGGACCCCCTTTATACAGTGGTTACACAAGTATTAATATGGTACTTCACTAACAATTCCCAGAACCAAGAAAGGCTTCACGGAGAAGGTGATGATTGAACCCTATCTTGAAGGAATCAAAGGATTTGGTAAAGTGAAGAAGGAATGACTTTGGGGAGAGTCATTTTGCCCTGAGACAAGGGAAATGAGAGTGCTATGTGTGAAAGGCAGAGAGGAGGTCTGTCTAGAGGAAGACTACAAAAAAAGAGAAGCATCTGTACGGTGGCTAAAAACACTAAATGGGTCCAGGTTGTGAATTGTTTTAAAAGCCAAATGGATGGTGCAAAGTGAATTAAGCTGAACCAAGAAAACAATATACACGACAGCTACAACAACATAAATGGAAGGAACAGCCACCGTAGAACAAGTGAAACAAAATGTCAACAAATTTTAAAGGACAAACTTATTGCCCGTAGAAAAGATGGGAGAAGACACCTCCATTCTTTTGCAGCGGTAGGAATCAATAGGTGTGGAATATTGTATATCATGCCCAAGTTTTTACATATGTTCACTGGTTTTGCTGATTTTTTCTTTCTTTTAAAAAAATCTGTTATAAGAAAAAGAAAGCTAAAAAAAAGAAGACGAATATGGGGGGGGGGGGGATATAGGTATAATGTAAAAACAAAAGCTATTCATCCAACTTGAAAAAAAAGAACAAACCAAGATGTTTCAAGTTGATCCTAGAGGCACTATGGAGCTACTAGCATTCATTGAGTAGAAGAGTAACATGGCCAAATTTTCAATTCAAGAAAATTACTTTGGTAGCCATGTATAGGAGGGACTGGAGCAGGCAAAGACTTGAGACAAAGAGACCAAATGGGGGTCATGGTGATGGTCCAGTCAAAAGGTAGTAAGGGTCTGAACTGGGGTATGGCAGTAAATAAAAAGGTTGGGTGCAAGATATTGGGGAGGTAAAATAGTAATATTTGGCAAATGATTGAATATGTGAGAAGGTTCAAGGATAACACTAAGTCTTCAAGGTTTGAAGACTTGGTCTTTATCTAGAGTCCTCTAAGAGGTGGAGTGATTTACCAAAGATAGCTGATCACAACTTGAACTCTGGTCTTCTGATTCTGAGAGTGGCCCCATCTTCACTAAGCCTCCTGCATCCTATTTAAACAGATAATCAAAAAAAGGTAATGCTGGGGTGGCTAGGTGGCACAGTGGATAAAGCACTGGCCCTGGAGTCAGGAGTACCTGGGTTCAAATCCAGTCTCAGACACTTAATAATTACCTAGCTGCGTGGCCTTGGGCAAGCCACTTAATGCCATTTAACTTGCAAAAAACCTTAAAAAAAAAAAAAGGTAATGCTATCCTAGATTTTCCAGAGAGGCAAGAGAAGGTGATAGTAGGGCAGGGTGGTACAATAGATAGAGCAATGGCCCAAAGCACAGGGGACCTGAGCTGAAATGAGATCTCAAGACACTTAATTGCCATATGACCTTGGGAAAGTCGATTAACCCCCGTTACCTCCAAAAACAAACAAAAACAGGTAATAAGTGTCATTGTACAATGTCCTAGTGAAGCCACACCTGGAGTACTGTGCTCAGCTTCGGGGTCACACTTTAGGAAGGACATGATACATTTTAAAGTTCATCTAGAGGATGATCAGACTGCAGTGTGCACAGGAGAACATGCCATATGATTCTGGTCGAAGGAGCTAGGGGATCCCTAGCCTGGAGATGACAAAATAAAAAAATTTTTAAAAAATTAAAAGTTCCTGTTTTTTCAATTAGACTATGATTCTATAATTAGACTATTTGATTGCTTCTTTGACAACTGGGGAATAGCTGAACAAATTTCAGTATGAAAATGTAATGGGATATTATTACAATATAAAAAGAATGACCTAAAAGACAATTTTAGAGACTCCTAAGTAACTTCAAGGGATGCAGTGATATGAGCAAAATCAGAATACTTTACACAAGGATAACATTGTAAACAACAAAAAAACAAGAAATAACTTTGTAAGCCTTAGAGACTGATTGATGAACTGACCCACCATGTCTCCCGAGGTCCTCTGATGAAGCAATGTTAGAGACAGAGAGTTGAAGGATACATAATTTAGAGATATAGTCTCGAATACAGATTAGTTTGGATTGTTTGGATTCAGTTTTAACTCTGCTTACTTATTACAAGCATTTATTTTCCTTTAAGTTTTTAATTGAGAGTGGTAGTGGTTATCAATAATGATGCCCCCTCAAAAGAGGGGCAGTGAAACATTTTTTTAAAATGTTTTTGATCTTTGATCCAGCAATACCACTACTAGATCTGCATTCCAAAGAGATCACTTAAAAAAGAGGGGAAAGACCCATATGTACAAAATATATTAATAACAGCTTTTTTTGTAGTGGCAAAAATTTTGAAATTGAAGGGATGTCCATCAATTGGGAATGGCTCAACAAATCATGGTATATATTAATGTGATGGAACACTATTGTTTTGAAAGAAATCATGAGCAGGCAGATTTCAGAAAAACCTTGAAAGATTTACATGAATTGATGCTGAGGGAAGTCAACAGAACCAGCAGATCATTGCACACACCTTAACAGCAATATTATGTGATGATTAATGATGATAGACTCAGCTCTTCTCAGCAATTCAAAGATCAAAGATAAGTGTAAAGTTCAAATCTGACCTCAGACACTTAATAATTACCTAGCTGTGTGGCCTTGGGCAAGCAACTTAACCCCATTGCCTTGCAAAAAAAAAACCCTAGAAACAAAAAAAAAGAAAGTGACATGAACAATTATCATATGCTTTTATTTCTAAAAGTAAGTAGTTTGAAAAGGAGATTCAGAGTTCATTTAGAATCATTTTGGGTTTTAAAATACTATATTTGTGTGCTTAAGGTTTTGTTTGGTTGTTTTTCAAAAAGAGCAGACCAAGGGAGATATGATCCCCATCTTCAAGAATTTGAAGGGCTATCACTTCAAAAGGCCATCAGAGAAGAGCTAGGTGGCCTAGTGAATAGAGTTCAAGGCCTGTAGTCAGGGAGACGTCTTCCTGAGTTCAAATCTGGTCTCTGACATTTACTAGTTCTGTGACCCTGGGCAAATCACTTAATCCTATTTGCCTCAGTTTCCTCATCTGTATAAGGAACTGGAGAAGAAAGTGCCAAACATTCCTGATTCTTTGCCAAGCAAACCCTGATGGGGTTACAAAGATCTGACACAACTGAAAATGACTGATCAACAGCATGAAAGAAAGCTTTGTTTTGCTATCACAGAACTAGAAAAAGACAGTGGCCAGGCCCCTGGGCTAGTGCAAGGTACCAAAAGGGAAAAGGAGGATGGAGTTTGTCAGGGTGGACAAAATCAGACTTTTGAGATAGAAGACATTTTTAGAAGTCATCTGATCCAAGCCCCTTATTTTAAACATGGAGAAACTAAGAAAGGTTAAAGAATTTGCCCAAGGTCATATAACTAATAAATAGAAGAACCATAATTTAAATCTAGGTTGTTCTGACAACAAAACCAGAGCTCAATTAACTGTAATCAGTATGGATTCACCTGTGTGCTCAGGATGACTAGGTGAGGGTGGTAAAGGAGACAGGAAAAGAGCAAATGGGAGGAACCTGTTGGGTGAAGAGGGTGACTCACAATCTAGTGGGAAAGGCAAAATTCATGGCAGAAATGGTTACGGGAATATAATGAAGCAGGACCGAGTAGACTGTGATATTGAGGGTTACAAACTACAAATACAATAGAGCTCAGGAGTAGCAAACAAGGGAAGGCTGTAGTAATCCTGAAACTTTCCTAAAGGAGGTGGTATTTGAAATGGGCTTTGGAAGAATGGTTTAATTTGGATAGGGAAAGAGGTATTTGCATAGGGGTAATGAGGAGTACAAAAGTAGGGAGCCAGACATGTGATTTGTAAAGCATGTTAAGGGCCAACAGGGAGACAAGACTTGATTGGTCCCATTGCCTGCTTCCTTCTCAGGGCTTAGAATGTCTTTGCCAAAGGGCCCTGTACATAGTAGATAATATTTACTAAAGGTGAAGCATGTTGTAGTGCAATTTACCCCGGGGCTAGGATTCACAAGATAAAGATTTATAAAACTAGAACAGCCCTTAGAGATCATCTTGTTGAAAGCTTCTTAATCAGGGGTCCACATAAATTTCAGGGAATTATATCTTTATTGCCATGTAATTGGTTTCCTTTGTAATCTCTACATTTTACTTTATTCATTAAAAAGCATTATTCTGGGGCAGCTAGGTGGTGCAGTGGGGGTAGCTAGGTGGTACAATGGATAGAGCACCGGCCCTGGGGTCAGGAGTACCTGAGTTCAAATCCGGGCTCAGACACTTAATAATTGCCTAGCTGTGTGGCCCTGGGCAAGCCACTTAACCCGTTGCCTTGCAAAAACTAAAAAAAAAACAAAAAAAAACAAAAAAACATTATTCTGAGAAAGGAGTTATGGGCTTCAGCAGGTGGTATCAAAAGACTCCATGATACTAAGTTAAGAATTTCTGATTTAATCCTTCTTGTTCATTTTATAGATGAGGAATCAAGTTCTGAAAGGTTGGACTTCCTGAGTACCAGAGTCAGGGCAAAACAGGAAACATGGGTCCCAGTCTTTCTGCCACTAACTAGCTCTGAGAGTTTGGGCAATTCATCTGACTTTTCTCAGCCTTAATTTTTTTGTAAGAGAAAAGCTATACAGAACCAGAATAAAATTGTATACCCTAACAACAATGGATGATGATCAATTATGATGGACTTGTTCATTTCATCAGTATAATAATCAGACAATTTTAAGACTAGTGATGGAAAATACCATCCATATCCAGAGAAGTAACTGGAGTTTAAATGAAGACCAAACCTTACTATCTTCAATTTTTAAAAGTTGTTTTATGTAATTTTTTTCTCTAATGGCTTTTTTTCTTCCATTTGGATTTAATTCTTCTTTCATGACATAATTAACCTGGATCTATGTTCAACATAATTAAAAATTAAAAAAAAATAGTGCCTATATTAGATTTCTTTCTGGCAGGAGGAGGAAGGAGGGAAGGGAGAGGGGGAGAAAAATGTAAAATCCAAAACCTTGCCAAAAAAATGGTTGGTGAAAACTGCCATTGCACATTGTTAGAGAAAACAAATAAATAAAAAGAAAAAAGCTATAGATGATTTATGTGGTAAATTGTAATTGGTGCCAGAGCTAGAACAATGCAAGGTATTATTATTGTGCTATAATGTCAGCCATCTTGTATGTATTAAGTGCTTACTAATGCTTTAGGCATTAAACAATGAAAAATGGGAAGGAATACGAAGAAATATGTTGATTTATAGGAATAAATACAAAGTGAAGAAAAAATTAGAACAGCAGATTATCAGGTTCAGCTATCATCTCTATGCAATTAACTCCTAAATTCCTATGTTTAGCCCTGATTTTTCTCAAGCTCCACTTTGTACAAACTGGCTATCTTCTGCTTGCCCCATTGGCACTTCAAAGACAACATGTCCAAAATGGAACACAAACCTACCTCTCCTCCAAACTTCCCCATTCTTATTAAGGTGAGCACCATTATTCCCAGTCATTCAGGCTCACAACCACAGAATCGTCCATTGTTACTGAGTCATCAATTCCACTTTCAAAACAACTCACATTCAGTTCCTTTTCTCTACTTACATAGCCACAAACCTAAGTTAGACAACTTTTTTTTTTTAGGTTTTTGCAAGGCAAATGGGGTTAAGTGGCTTGCCCAAGGCCACACAGGTAGGTAATTATTAAGTGTCTGAGACCGGATTTGAACCCAAATACTCCTGACTCCAAGGCCGGTACTTTATCCACTACGCCACCTAGCCGCCCCAGTTAGAAAACTCTTGCCTTGCCTATTTCAACAATGACAATTAGGTAGTAGACAGAGCATTGGACCTGAAGTAAGGACACTGAATAGCTTGTGTACCCCTGAGTGATAACACTTAATCCATCTATGCCTCAGTTACTTCATTGGTTAAAGGGGGAAAATTCAATCACACCTAACTCCCAGGCTTGTTGTGAGAATGGTCTAGTATGTTTAAAGTGTCTTGAGGTTGGATTTGCACTCAGGTCCTCCAGACTCTAGGGCCAGTGCTCTATCCACTGCGCCATCTAGCTGCCCCCTCCCCTTGCATGTTGTAAGGATTTGAAATAGAGACTGAAGAAAGTTGGTGAGAAATACAGAGGAAAGGTATAAATGGAATTTTATTCCTTATTTCCTTTTTGTTGAAATTACTAATTATATTATATTATATTCATATATATATATATTTAATTATATTAAAAACAAACCTTCAACAATCCATAAAATCATGGAGGTCAGCATACTCTCCATTTATGGGGATCTCAATTCTTCTATACCTTGTAGCAGACGAGTTGTTTCATGAGCTGTTCTCAGAAATAGCCACATTGGGGCGGCTAGGTGGCACAGTGAATAAAGCACCGGCCCTGGAGTCAGGAGTACCTGGGTTCAAATCCAGTCTCAAGACAATAATTAGCTAAGCTGTGTGGCCTTGGGCAAGCCACTTAACCCCATTGCCTTGCAAAAAACCTAAAAAAAAAAATAAGCCACAAAAAAAAAAAAAAGTTATTCCCTGACCAAGAGCAGACCGATGTGCAAGTCCTTTCTGGCTGCAGAGAACCTGCCCTGAATGAGTATAGGTCTTTGAGAACCCAAGATACCTTCATGCCACAAAGAAGCATCAGAAATCATTTACCTGAGGAATATATTGTGAAGTTATTGTTAATGACTGTACATGTATAACCTATATTAGATTACTTGCTATCTTAGGGAGGATAGAGAGAATTTTACAAAAATGAATGCTAAAATATACTATAAAAATGAATAAAAAAGTCATTGTTAAAATGTACACTTCTCTGCACCTTAGTCTCCATACCTATAAAAAGAGGATCATCTACCCCAAGGAGCTAATTTAAGTACTAATACAAGAATATATGTAAAAGTGTTTCCAAAAATTTTAAAATGCTAGAGAAAGGAGGCACTGTTACATTTATGCTTTAATAAGCTTATGGAAAAGTAAGTTATTTATGTGAATAAGGAAAGGGGCAATCAGTGATAATTGAAGGGAGAACAAGAAAGCTCAAACTGAAGGAGATATAGAGTTATTGGAGAGTTTAGATAATGACTTGGTAGTGGTAGTGGTGGTGATGATGATGATGATGATGACAGACTGTGGTAAAGCACTGGTGATGGGGGTGGGGGTAGGGGAAGAGTGAGTGGTAGGTCAAAAACATATTATTGAATTCTAGTCTTGGAAACCAGTTATTAGCAGGAAGGGGGATCAAATTGAGATCAGTTGACAAGGGGAAGATTCTGAGTCAGAGAGAGCTTTCCATCACAACCCACAATTAGAAATGGCTTAGAGATGAAAATATAGGTTTGGAATGCTAATGAGAGCACAGGGCAAGAGATATGGACTTGGGAGTCCTTTTAAAAAGGCAACATTGGTATAAATCTGTCTAGCTTTTTTCCCTCATCCAATCTTTGAAATATCTGACCCAACTTTCAAAACCCATGTCCAATTCCTCCCCTCAAGGATAGAATGGATGCATGCCACATTGATGAATTGTACTTTTATCAACCATCCTTTCAGGACTGACTGACACCCAGCTTGCACATGAGTTTTATGTCATATAAGACATGGTTTTAGGAAAATTAATAAATGTATGCATTACTACCAAGTGTTTGGGTGGTCTTATGGGGCAAAAAAATCTAGTTCCATGTTTAATCTTTTTTTTTTAAGATTTTATTTGAGTTTTACAATTTTTCCCCTAATCTTTGCTTCCTTCCCCCCACCCCCCACAGAAGGCAGTCTGTTGGTCTTTACATTGTTTCCATGGTATACATTGAACTAAGTTGAATGTGATGAGAGAGTAATCATATCCTTAAGGAAGAAAAATAAAGTATAAGAGATAGCAAAATTATATAATAAGATAACTTTTTTTTTCTAAATTAAAGGTAATGGGGCGGCTAGGTGGCGCAATGGATAAAGCACCGGCCCTGGAGTCAGGAGTACCTGGGTTCAAATCCGGTCTCAGACATTTAATAATTACCTAGCTGTGTGGCCTTGGGCAAGCCACTTAACCCCATTTGCCTTGCAAAAACCTAAAACAACAACAACAACAACAACAAAAAAACAAAAATAATAAATTAAAGGTAAGTCTTTGGTCTTTGTTTAAACTCCACAATTCTTTTTTCTAGATACAGATAGTATTCTCCATCGCAGACAGCCCAAAATTGTCCCTGACTGTTGCACTGATGGAATGAGCAAGTCCATCAAGGTTGAGCATCACCCCCATGTTGCTGTTAGGGTGTACAGTGTTTATCTGGTTCTGCTCATCTTGCTCAGCATCAGTTCATGCAAATCCTTCCTCCATGTTTAATCTTGACTAGTTGTTGACCTTCCCATTCTCACCCCAGAAAGAAGTAGCCCAGACCCTGCCATTATCCCAACCCTCAGGTCTCTTACTCCCTCTCTAATACCACTTGGCATATAATAAGGATTTAATATATTTCCATTCTATTCCATATTTGCCTTAGACCTACTGTGGAAACCTGGATGACCCTCTTTCCTTCTACTTCTGGAGCTGGGGCCAGAGTTCACCTTATCCCAAGACCAAATCTCAGAATCCAGTCATACTAACCATGGGTGTACTCCATTTAACCAGTGAGAAAAAGAGAGAAGCCGTTTGGTCCCACATTGAAGCTGAATTTTAATGTGTAGATTCCAACCAGATGGGCACCAGTTTATGTAACAGAAACCAAAGCAAAGCAGAACCCCCCTACCCAAGCCAAAAGTCCATGTGCAAAGGTCTTTGGAGTGAAGGGGGAAGATATTTCCCAACCTATAACTCCCATCTTGACACAAGCTAAAAGACACTAAGAAATGACTTAATGGTCCTTCCTACCCTCTGCCCCCTCTCCCCATCCTGATTAAAATGCAGCAGGCAACTTGCCATAAAGTCCAGGACGGCTATTTGTTGAAGTGAACTGGAAGTCTACTCCTCAGCTGAGCTGGTTTCTCAACTGCCCCTATCTGCCTGGACCTTTGACAAGTACTGGTCATACCGTTCCTCACACTGGTTCACAGTCATCAAGAAGTAGTCAGGGTTGGCAATGGCCTGAAGGAGATCATTTTGCACAAGGCAGATATTGTAGAGTTCAGAGGTAGGGACTGTGCAGTATTCTTGTCCTCCCTGGCCCAGAAATACCTGTAGATAAGAACATGCACACACACACACACACACACACACACACACACACAAACAATCAGACCTCAGGAAGACAGACTGTGCTGGGATCTCTATTTGAGGCTGAGAAGAGGGTTCAGCAATATGCTACCCAAAATCACCATCCATTCTTTAGACTCAAGGAAAGACTTCAATCCTCCCACAATGGTTAATGCTGAGGAAGCCTTGGATATCAGCCCAATTCTAACATAATCAACTTCTGGTTGGCCCAGGCTTTAGTTTGGCTATCTTTCATGAACTTGGATTAATTCCACTCATAGTAACATGGATTTAAAGCTATAAGGAACATTAGGTCCCATCAGGTCCTAACTCCCTCATTTGATGGATGAACAAAGTGAAGCTGAGGAAAGTCAACTAGTAACCTACTCCCTCCAGAGTCAAAAAGAAAATCCTGTTTGCCTTTTAAAGCTCTTTTTAAGCTGGACTTTTTCCATCTCTCCAGTCCTATTAGACCTTCTTCCCTTCCACATACTCTCCTTAATATTTTAATTGATTGTATATATAATACCTAAGTCAAATTTCTTACTGTCTCTGGGAGGTAGGAAGGAAGGAAGAAAAGGAAAGAGAAAATTTAGAACTCAATTTAAAAAAAAAAAAATTGAATGTTAGGGGTAGCTAAGTGGCACAGTGAAAAGAGCAACCAACCTTGGAATCAGGAGAATCTGAGTTCAAATCTGGCCCTAGACACTTGATATTTAACTAGTTGTGTGACTTTGTCTTTACATGTTATTGGGAAAAAATAAAATACTATTTAAGAAACCAGTCATCTCCTTCCTGTTTCTCACACATGATACTCCATCTTCCAACTGTGTACAACTTTGCATTTTCACTGACTGGCTCCATACCTGGAATTCTCTCCCTCATTTCTGCCTCATGTCTTCCCTAGCTTCTTTCAATTCTCAGCTCAAGACCTATCTTCTGAAAAAAAGCCTTTTCTGGTCCTTCTTAATTTTAATTTTAATGACATCCCTCTAAGAGAACTCATCTGGTTTCTCCAAAGTGTTGGCATGTTGTTTATTCCATTAAAGTATGAGCTACTTGGGGATGGCTAGGTGGCTCAGTGGGTAGAGCACCAGCCCTGGAGTCAGGAGTCCCTGAGTTCAAATCTGACCTCAGACATTTAATAAGTACCTAGCTGTATGCCTTGGGCAAGCCACTTAACCCCCATTTGCCTTGCAAAAACCTTAAAAAAAAAAGTATGAGCTACTTGAAAGCAGGGGTTATTTTTGCTTTTCTTTACAGCCTTCGCTCTTAGCAGAGTGCCTGGTCTACAGCAAGCACTTAATAAATTCTTTGATTATATATCTGTAATGAGTTTTGTTTTTTTGCCTTCTCATCAAGCAGGAGAATGAGAATAGTGAGAAAGAGAATTCAGAACTGAAAATGAAATAAAATTTTTTTAAATAGAGAAAGCTGGTTGACTTATTGACTTGATCCAGGGTCACATAACAAAGTGCAAGGCAGGATTTGAAATCAGGTCTTTCTACCTCCAAGACCAGCAGTATATCCTCTATCCTCTGTGCCACTTCCTGTCTCTGACTTAAAAGCCATCTCCTCTACCTTCCAATGCTCCAATCTATTTGTACCTGGGGGTGGATGATGCTGTCTTTGTCCTGTAGTCGAATATTATCATCAAAGCAGATGTGTTGAACCTCAGGGTCACAGGGATCCACCCACAGTGGCTTGCCACCCTGACTGGAGAAATTGTTCTTAGCCCACCTGGAAAGGAGGAAAAAATGAGGGATGTTGTGGGGGAGTCATCAAGAAACCCACAACTTCCTGAGCTTCAAACTAGGACAATCATTTGCCAATGATTGGTGAGCTAGTGTGGGGATTCTACTTGGGTTCACCCAGGCCCATTCTAGCAGCAGAAATTTGGCGATAGGATACATAATGAGCTTTCATTTATGCCTCTCATGAGAACTGTTGACATCAAACCACACAACCAAATCAATAAATATTTATTAAACTACTATGTGCCAAATGTTCAGAGAAGACTTTGTTCATGGAGAAGACAGTACCTAAACGATGCTTTGGAGGAGGGGATAGAGTCCATAAAGGAAGTATGGAGAAACTGGATTACTAGTTACCTTCTTCAGTCCTAGGTCATTCCCTGACCCTGAAGAAACCACAACCAAGTTAGAGATGTCAGTTCTCAAGATGACAGACAGATAGTGGGGGTAGAAAGAGCTCTGAAATGGCTCAGAATATCAAAATTTAAGACTGGGCTTGGAAATTTACTGGTTTTGTTTTACCCTGAGCAAGTTACTTTTCTTTGAGTCTATTTTTTTCATTTATAAAATAGCAAGATTAATATTTGTATTGTCTATAGCCCAGGGATCTTGTGAGGAAAGTACTTTGTAAATGTATAGTGATACAATAACTCCTCAGGGTTATCATTGTTATTACCAATCAAAGTGGTCCTGAAAGCCCGCCAGGCCTTCTATAGCACTGAAGTAGTTATACACAACTCTTGCATCTGGCCAACTGGACACCATTTCTTTCCCTCGACTGACCATCACCTTATTTGGACTGCATCGGACCTTTCCAGGTCGTAGATCGACAGGGAGCTGCAGGGAAAAGGAACAGGTACAGGCCAACACAAAGCTCCAGTGTTACCCTACTCACCTAGTTTCCCTTCTTTCCCCCAGTTCTAAGAAAAACTGGCTGTTCTTCAGTCACTAGACTACTGAACCTCTCCTGAGAAATGTCTTACTCTGGTTTCCCTCTTACCATCTCTTACCATCACCTCTTTCAGGGATGAGAATTGTGGATGCTGACCATGAAGGGCATTGTGTGTGGTCTGAAGAAGTGAGATCAAGTCTTTGCCAAAGGTGCGGAAAATGATAGCAAAGCGGCGGCCCTGCTGACAAAGACCAGCCAGTAGTTTGAAAAAGGCTGGCAGTACACGGTGGTAATGACGGCCATTTTCCCCTTGGACAGAGAAAACTGCATCAGGCTGGCCAGGCCACTCCAACAACTGCAGGTAAGAGGAGAAAAGTGTCTGGAAGCAGCTTCCTTGGGTACTTGATGTAAATGAGGTGTGACAGTCAAAATTCGAGGAGAAGCTGCTAGCATCAGGGCTAGGGGGCTGCAATGAAGGGAATTCACTCAGCCACTGCCACTCACCTGAAAGAGAAAGTTGAGTTCAGAGTTGGGATGGGTGTATAATAGAGGAGGGAGAAATGGAACATAGTAAAAATTAGGAAAGGACATCTATGTTTCCCTCTCAGACATGGAGCTCAATGGTGGCCAACTCTCTCCAAACCCAGTATTCAGAACAGAGTCAGAAGTATGTTCCTGGATTCATGTTGGAATAGACTGTCTATTAAAATGCTTTCACCAGATCTCTCTGAGATTCAGAGAGGGAATTTTTCTTTTCCAAAATGGATTTATATCATCCATGTAGGGAATTTCAGGCAAGGAAACTCCCTTTATTAAAAGCAAACCTGCAAATCCTCTGCAAAGTTTAAAAAAGTTGCATAGGACACTGAGAGTTTAAGTGAATTGCCCAGGACCATTTGTTTTAAGAGGGGAATAATAATAATATCAGTAATTTCTATGTTATTTTGTAATAAGTTGTCATTTTTATAGCTCTTTAAGGTATATAACATGCTTTACAAATATTATCTCCTTTGATCCTCACAACAAACAATCTTGGAAGGTAGATGCTATAATTATGCACATTTTATAGAGGAGGAAACTAAGGCAGACCAGGGTTAAACAGTTACTGAGTGTCTGAGGCTGGATTTGAACTCAGGTCTTCCTGATTCCAGGCCATTGGCTACATTTGGTGACATAAGTAGCATAGTTATTATTACCCTCTTCAGATGGAGATAATAAACTAAGGCTGACAGGAGAGATGATTTGCTCAAGATCACATAGCTTGTAAATGAGGAAATCTGAAAAAATTGTACAGGTGAAGTGGGAAAAGGGCCAAATACTCAAAAGACTTGTTCAAATATTGTCTCTATCATTTACTAGCTGTTTGACTTTGGGCAAGTCACTTCATTTCTCTAACCATCAGTTTCCTCCTATGTGGTAGGTACACTGACTTTTGAAGGTCCCTGCCACCAATTAATCTATAATCCTATGAATTTCAGTCCTTCAGATTCCAGAACAATTGCTGAGTTATACAACAGCAACTTGCCCGAAGTTACAGGGAGTCAGGAGAAGATCCTAAACTGGAACCCTGGGTATCCTGAAGCTCAAGTGATGACTCCTGCTGGGGGGGGGGGGGATGTCTCTAGGGAAACCAGAGAGGAAGGGGGATTGGTTAGACTTGCGGATCTCAGGTTATTTTCTAACAACAATAAAAATGGCACTATTAAGTTTTACAAAATTGAAAAAAACATGTGTTAAAAAATCATTTTTACCAAAAAAAAAGAAGAAAGAATCAGAATCTCAAAGGAATTCAGTAATTTGAACTTAAGTTCACACAAGATTTCAACTTGGCTAATGTCAAATCAGGATTTCAACAGGTCCAGCAGGTCCTTTCATAGCACTCTGGTGCCTCTCCTTCTTAGGACTGCTAAAGACTCACTACCTCGCCCTCTACAATAACAGCTAGCCCAAAGACCCACCTAAGACACAAATGTATGTTGGCAACAGGCTCACAAGGCGGAATGCCCGCTGGCAGCAATGCCAGGGTCCTGAGATGCTTCTTACCCTCCTGGTTGAACTTCCCCCAACACACAGTGCTCAGGTAAGAGTTGAGGGCGGCCACGGGGCCCTGGTGAGTGGCACTGTCAGACACGAGGATGGTGTTGTTTATGTCCATGTGAAGGACCAGTTTTTTGGTTCTTATGTGGAGAGGATGTTCGGGGGAGCCCACAGAGGGCTGGCCCTCGGCCCCCTGGTCTCCACCGGGCTGGGGATCCAGAGACTTGGCGGGCTCCATGGGCTGTGGGCTCCCTGGGGGTGAAGGAGTCATCTCCTGGGCCCTGGGGGCCTCTCCGCTTCCGTCCTCTCTGGGGGGTCTGCTCGGGTCCGGGGCCTCCTCCCGGCTCATGGCCTGCAGAAGGGGGGCCTGAAGAAGGATCAGGGAGGGAAGGGGAAGGGGGCTGAGGGGAGGCTGGTTTCACAGGGCTGGGGAGAAGGGTTAATTGGGGAAGGAGCGCGAGAGGCTGCAGGGAGAGCGGGGTTTCTGGTGGGGGTCATGAATCAGAGAGGGGAGGGGCCTGGTTTGCTCCCCAAGAGAAAGAAACGGAAAGGCTGGGGAGAGGGGTGAGGGGTGAGGGGTCGGAGGTCAGGGGTCGGGCGAGGGCCAAACCGCGGTCTCAGCATCCGGGGGCAAGCCAGCGCCGGGTGGTGGCCCCCGGGGCGGGGGTGAGCGACTGGGTGGTCTCCGCCCTCGGGCCGGCCTCGGAGCCGCGGCTAAGCGGTCCCGGCGCTTGACTTCCGGCCGCGCGTGGCCGGCGCCGCAGAGACCGGAACTGGCTAGAGCGTCTCTGCCCCGCCGCGAGCCTTATAGCGCGCCCGGGTGAGCGGGTGGAGCCCGGTCCTGGGGCCGCCCCGGACGCCCGCTGCCCTCACCCACCGCCCTTGGCTCTCCAGCCTCTGCCCGCTGCCCTGCTAACTGGAAACTGGGGTTTTAAGCAAGTGATTGAAAACTCTGGGCCTCAGTTCCCTCAAATGTCAAATCAGGGGGTAGGACCAGACCACCCTGTGAAGCTGAATCATTTCTTTTTATTTTATTTTATTTATTTATTTATTTATTTTAGTTTTTTCAAGGCAGTGGGGTTAAGTGGCTTGCCCAGGGCCACACAGCTGTTAAGTGTCTGAGGCCAGATTTGAAGGGCCCGGGCTCTATCCACTGCGCCACCCAGTCACCCCCGAGCGTAATCATTTCTAAAATTATATATCCTTGTAAAAGACTGATTCCTTTTGAAATTGGTCACCTTGCCCAATTAGTTGTTAATAATGTTTTCTCCTTCATTTTTGAAGACTACGACATCAGGGAGGGGATGCCGGGACAAGCACATGGACTGAATTTGAGTGAGGAGGGGCTGTGCTATGTCACCCATCTCACTTTCTCCTCCGGAGCTGCCTGCATCCAGTGGACAGATAGGAATCAAGATGACTGGAGGTGATCCTGGATTCAAGGCAATCAGGGTTAAGTGCCTTGCCCAAGGTCACACAGTAAGTTTAGATTTGAACTCAAGTCCTGACTTCAGGGCCAGCCTTCCGCCCACTGCACCATCTTGTTGTCCTACCAAACCAGTAAGAAATTAGAGGCTCTGGGCAGCTAGGTGACGCAGTGCATAGAGAGGATGGAGCACCAGCCCTGGAGTCAGGAGTCCCTGAGTTCAAATACAGCCTCAGACACTTAATAATTACCTAGCTGTGTGACCTTGGGCAAGTCACTTAACCCAATTTGCCTTGCAAAAACCTAAAAAAAAATTGCAAAAGAAATTAAAGGCTCCTAGTATCTTAACCTGAAGTTAATTACAAACTCAGGATTTCAATGATCAGGATGCTGGGAGAAGAGCCCTTCCAGGAAGTGATGACTATAGGAAGAGATCCTATAGTATTGTACAAAATAATAGTCTTTGGGGTGGCTAGCTGGTGCAGTGGATAGAGCACCGGACCTGGAGTCAGGAGTACCTGGGCTCAAATCCAGCCTCAGACACTTAATAATTATCTAGCTGTGTGGCCTTGGGCAAGCCACTTAACCCCATTGCCTTGTCAAAAAAAAAAAAACTAAGCAAAAAAAATAATAGTCTTTGAGGAGCAGTTTGGAGCAAAGATACTGTGTAATTTTCATGGATAGGCCACAAAGATTAATGATTTTCCCTATTCTCTGTTTTTGCATAAAAGATCAACTGTTTTCCTATGCAAGCAGGATCATTTTCCTGAAATGAACTTCACTTTAAGGTTTAGATAGTACATCACAGAGAATAAAACTTCATGTCTAATCTATACTTTCTGTCAATTTTGTTTTAACCCTATATTTTTAAGTTTTTTACAGTTTTAGGGTTCACAACCCCGAGGGCCCTCTAAATCAATGACTTTAAAAAATCTCTAAATTGAAGTACTGGAGTTGGTGTTATTGAAAGGGAGGGGTTGGTTCAATTCCATACTTAGCAACTATGTGAGTTGACACAATTTCTTTGAACCTCAGCTTCTTCAACTGTAAATCTGGAATAATAGTAGCAAACAAAATGAGATAAATTGTGTAAAACTTACAAACAATGATATATATATATATATATATATATATATATATATATATATATGTATGTATATATATACATGGTTATGATTTTTACAACTCTAGCCTAATTTCTATCCCATTTCCTGCCCCCCCAGCTCTGCCCTTAAGCAAATTTTAACCAAATTAAAATTCAATTCAACAAACTATTTACTAAGTTGTTTGGTTTTTTTTAGGTTTTTGTAAGGCAAATGGGTTAAGCAGCTTGCCCAAGGCCACACAGCTAGGTAATCATTAAGTGTCTGATAGGTACTCCTGACTCCAGGACTGGTGCTTTAACTACTATGCTACCTAGCCACCCCCCTAAGTTTTTATTAGTGTAAAGCACATGCTGGAGGAATTTAAGTTCAACTTACATTGGTCTGGAGGCTATAAGACTATATTTACTCTGAGTAAAATAAAAGATAATTCAAAGGTGAAAACCTGGTCAAATCGCCTGGAAAAATCAGGAAATACTTCATGTAAGAGATACCACTTATGCTGAACCTTGAAGGAAACTAAGGATTCTCCAGAAATGGAAGATAGCCTATTCAAAGCAGGGAGACTAGAGATAGCCTGTTAAATTGAAATTCAGATAGTGGACCAATTTGACAGGAAGGAAGGTAGAAGGGATGAAAGGGAGTAATGTCAAATAAGTCAAAGGTGTTAGAAGGGGGATAAGGGTTAGTTTTGGCTCAGTTTTTTCCCTCTTGAGTTTGTCCCAGAATTACCTATGAGAGAGGCAATTGGAATTATTGTTTCTAGCAGGGATGACTTGAACTGCCTTGATAATCCCCTGCATGGGAGGAAGGAAAAGTGTGTCTAATCCCTGGGTGGGGTGGGTGGAGACAAGGTGACAGGGGCTCTTTGTTTTTTCCTGTAGGGAGTCTCCTTTCCATAGATGTGTTTGTGTTGACACAGCTGCAAGGGACTGGACTACCTCAAGGAAGTAGCTCTTGTTTGCACAGAACATCACCTGCCTGCCCCTCCCTTGCCCATGTTAACCTTCGGCCAGGGCAAGTGCCTAATGCAGGAGTTGGGGGAACCTAGGCAGCAGCAGAAGTATCTTATCAGCTGGGAGGCAGTCCCAGGTCAGGGTTCTGCATCTGGCTAGAGCCTGGCCAGGGTCTCCTGGACAGCCAAAAGGCTGAACAGGTAATGGGTCCTTCTGTATCCTCTAGGATTGCTATAACTTGAAATCTCTCTAGAATAGCCCTTCTGCAACAAGAGTCCTATCCCACCAAATTCTGTGTCTAGGGGAAAAATAGGAAACAGAATCTGGGGGTGGGGAGGGCATTAAATATCCAGATTACTCACCAATCTAGCCTATGACTTCCAGGATCCTGAGGACCAACTATTCCTGCTGAGTGGAGAACTGACAAGGTGATGGATACAGATGAAAAGGGAGGACAGTTGGAATGCCAAAACCCTGAGGTGGGAATGCTGTGATTTCTGTCTGATTTTCTCTCAGATATCACTAAGGATCTCTTGATCCTATGGCCTTTGACCTTCCCCCCCTTAAAAATATTTTCTTTCTTTTCCATTAAATGTAAAGATAGTTTTCAATGGTTTTTTTTTTTTAGTTTTTGCAAGGCAATGAGGTTAAGTGACTTGCCCAAGGACACACAGCTAGGTAACTATTAAGTATCTGAGACTAGATTTGAACTCAGGTCCTCCTGACTCCAGGGCCAGTGCTCTATCCACTTTGATACCTAGCTGCCCTGCAATAGTCATTTTTGCAAGATTTTGAGTTCCAAATTTTCCTCCCTCCTTCCTTTCTCTCTCCCATCCCCAAGACAGCAGGATATCTAATACAGGTTATACATGTACAATTGTGTTAAACCCATTTCAACATTATTGACTCTTTTTCTGACTCCTGAATTTTTCATTTTCTCTCATCTTTGAGCCTCTGCTCCTATTTTCCTCTCCTAAGATCTAAAAGACTTCCTAAATTCCTTTATTGAATGCCAGCTCAAATTTGACTTCTTCCATGAATACTCTGCAGATTCCTCTAGTCTTTCCCCCTCAGGTCTCATGAAGTGATTACTTTTGTTGTGTGACATATAGGTAACATATATTCTATATAATGTATGTATGTATCCAAGTATTATTCTAGCTAGTTGTATTTTTTGCATCCTTTCTTTTTACTAGACTATGAAATTATGGAAATGGAGTCTATCTAAACTTTGAATCTCCCTGAGGGCCTATTTAGTTGGTTTTTGACTTTGGTTCCCAAGAAAGACCAAAATGACGTTAGTAAATTTGTGGTCAAGATACAAGGTATCCCACTGTGGCTGAACAGATCAATATGAACTCTGAAGACTCCATCACGGGTCTATCACAAATAGTCCATAAGACCATTTGGAGTGGAGATGTCACTAAATTTGTACATCTCACATTTTCTTTGAACTACTGCAATCTGTTTTGAAAATAGAGCATAGCATCTTCTTTGATGCAGGAACACCATAATGGTCAGTCCTGTGCCATTATCTTCCTTGTCTCACAATCTGTATTCCAAAACTCTCGAGAGAGATCTTGAGAGACTTCAAAATGCTTCTTCTGACCTCCATGTAAGCACTTGTCTTACAGGAGCTTTTTGTAAAATAAGTTTCTTAAACAAACATACATTTGACTTTCCAACAACATGATCAGCCCATCAGAGTTATGCTATCTGAAGCAAAGGTTGATTGCCTGGTTCAGCTCGAGAAAGAACCTCAGTGTCTGGAAACTCATCTTGCCAGGTAATGTTTAGAATCTTCCTAAGACAATTTAAATGGAAGTAAATCAGTTTCCTGGCATGACTCGGGCATACTGTTCAGGTTTCATAAATATTCAATCAGTGTTAGGATTCAAATAAACCAGTTCTCTGCCCTAATGTCTGTTTTAAGTTTACAAAAGGATATATCAAAAGATAATTTAATATTTCATGCATTTAAAACTCAAATTAAGAACAATAAAAGAGATACACAAAACTAGATTATGTTATATTATTCACAGTAATTAAACATATCCTTATGGAATGAAAGCAGCCACGTGATCACAGCATCCAGTATTGGAACATATGCAGAATCAAAACTCATTCTACTTATTCTAACTCTTTTTTTTCCTTCTATTTCCATGGCTTCTGAAATGGGTGATAAGATAACCCTTAAAATCTATACTTCTATTGGTTCATTGTGTCCCAACTTCCTATTAGTTTCACCCTTCAGGGAACACCAGTGCACTCATTATATCTTGGGGAAATTTGGGCCTTAATACAAAGCAGAAACAAATGACAGCTTGTCACACACTTTTTTCTTTTTTTATTTGATATTTTACTTTATTTTCCAATTATGTTTAACATTCATCCACATACATATGCATATTTATAACTTACATAATTTCCTTCCACTCTCCCTTCCCACTCCCCTCTCCTCCCTCAGTGGTGAACAGTCTGGTGAATATTGTACATTTTAGTACATACAAAAAAATACATTTTTGTTTAACAATTTTACAGAATTTTTCTATATGAAAAATTAGAACTAAGGGACAAGAAAGAAAACCAAGAGAGAGGACAAAAAAATTAAGAAAAAAATTTTAAAAACTGAATGTAATGCTCATTCAGATTCTGTGGTTTTTTATTTTGTTTTTCCTTCCTCTGGTTGTGGAAGCATTGTTTATAACAAATTTCTCATGGTTAACCTATTGACATTTTTTCTCTTTACATTATATGTTCGTTTACTGAAGTAACCAAAATGAGGGAATTAAAATGTAATATTTCATCAAAAGTATAATGAGTTTTAAGAAGTGAATAAATAAATATTACAAGCATAGTTCTGTCAATTTTTTTCATCTGTGGATGCAATGAACATTACTAGGGACACTTAGAAAATGCTGTTGCACAGATGAATACTAAAAAAGAATAAGGAATGTAAATTTTTGATTTCCACATTGAGCAGCTTTTCAGGCACCCACTTTAGAGAGAACCCTGCTTACAAGTGTCATTTTAACAATTGATTCACCAAACTCAACATAAAATTAGGTATCAGTTCTGCCAAACCCGTGGGAGCCAGCTGAATTCCACCACTGCATACAATCATGAGGTCAGCAATAGATCTTCAACTTGGTAGGCAACCTAATATCTTTGCTCTCCCACACTTTCCTTTGGTGCCTCCAAAATACTGAACTAACTCTGGCAATTCTTCTGTCAACCTTATCACCTATGTGCATATCCCTAGAAAGTATACTGCCAAGGTAAGTGAATTTATAGCATTCAAAATTTCTTCATTTGTTGTAACCAATGGTTCCACATATGGATGGTGGGGTGCTGGCTGGTGAAGAACTCTTTTCTTGATGTTAATTGTTAAGCCAAAATTAACACAAGTAGCCAAGGATTGATGCATACATTGTTGCATCTCAGCCAAAACATCTTTTTTATTTAAAGTCATGCACCCAACTCTCTATTCACTTTAGAATTGACTTGTGGCCTTTTCAAATAAAATAATTCACCACCTGTGTAGTTGACTTTTATACCATTTTCCACCTTCAAGGCCTAACATAATGCTTTTGTACAGTAGACACATTAATAGTTCTTTGTTGTAGGGTATCCATGTTGGATTCCTTCTTCCCCTTGCAGGAGCTGGGCCTGGAGGGTCTAAGTCCAAGGGAGCAAGAGAGCCTGAAGTTCCTTTTGGACACCATTGCTGCTCTGGATGGGGATGGAGGCAGGGATAGGCAGAGGGACCTGGAGGTTCTAGACAGTGTTCAAGTCTCAGCACCAGGTGAGATCCTGGGCTTAGGAACTCAGTAGGATGGGTGGGAATAAACCCTGGAATGAATAAAGGTTCATAGTCTATAAAATTCCAGCTGCCCCACACATTGTAGAACATCAGTTGTCAGGAATTTTAGAGATCATGAAATCCAATCTAGTTGGATAACTAATGGGGACAGTTGAACCCCCCCAAAAAAGGTAGGGACTCTCCAAAGTCACAGAGATAGAACCAGCACCTAGCTTTTGAAATGAGACTACTAGCCCAGGGTTTTCCATGCTACCTTTCACTATTACTTCTCTCTCATAAGATGGAAATTTGGGGTTATTGAGGGAGAAGTGGTGGTGAAGAAGAACAGGAGTATCAGCACTTTTCTCCCCAATAAGTCTAACTTGTCCCCATGCCATTTCCCTAGATGGGCCTACGGAGCACAAACCCCTGAGCACATTGTCTCAACCCCTGGCCACCCCAAGCAGACTCCGTAAATTTGACACTATTGTACGGTCTGGCATCAGTGTCCGAGAGCTACGAGATCATTTCCGAAAACTGAACCAGGGACTGGGAACGAAAGAGACCACAGGAAAAATGCTGCCTCCACATGCTCAGAAGCCCGGACTTTTTCCAGGCCATGACAGGCTTGCAGGAACCACCAGCCAGGATGCTAGGATTCCCAAACTGGGAACTGATCTCCAAAAGGGATCTGGAACCCCCTTGGGTCAGGGATCATAACAGGTCATAGAATTTCAGAATCTCAGAGCTAGAGGAGAATCTCAAGGTGCATTTAATCTAAGTCATATTATGAATAGTAGTCCCTTCCATAGCATTCCCAAGAAATACTCATGCAGTCTTTACTTGAAGACATTTAATTTGGGGGGAACTCATTACTTATTGCAACGATCCATATAGCCTTGAGGCAGATATTACTGTTAAAGTCTCTTCTTCCATGTAATGTCTTCCTATTGCTCCCAGTTCTGCCCTGTAGAGCCAAACAAAAACTATGATCCTCTAGACAACTCTTGGCATACTTGAATTTTCTGAGCTACATATTCCTAATTCCTCAATTTATTTTCAGATGGAATGATCTCCAATCCCATTTCCTTCCTGGTTACTTCAGGTATTCCAGTTTGTCAGTGAAATATGGTACGTACAATAACTCAGAATCAGTGTGGTCCAAACATGAAGAGGATCTCCCTTTCCCTTCCATTCTGAACATTGTACCTCTCTGGATGCAATTTAAAATTGTTATATTTTCTGACTGCCATGTGATCTAGACAGATATTGAATAGTAAGAATATAAGAATGGACTAAATGACCTCAAAGATCCCTTTTAACCCTAAATCTATTATCTGTTGTAGCCTATTAAATCCTTCAGTTTCTTCACAGAAACTAATGATGCCTAACCAGACCTCCCTTTTTCTGTACTTGTACAATTTAACTTTAAGAATTATAGGATTGGTAGGGGCGGCTAGGTGGCGCAGTGGATAAAGCACCGGCCCTGGAGTCAGGAGTACCTGGGTTCAAATCTGGTCTCAGACACTTAATAATTACCTAGCTGTGTGGCCTTGGGCAAGCCACTTAACCCTGTTTGCCTAACCAAAAAAAAAAAAAAGGAATTATAGGATTGGGGCGGCTAGGTGGCACAGTGGATAAAGCACCGACCCCGGAGTCAGGAGTACCTGGGTTCAAATCCAGCCTCAGACACTTAATAATTACCTAGCTGTGTGGCCTTGGGCAAGCCAATTAACCCCATTACCTTGCCAAAAAAAAAAAAACCCTAAAAAAAAGAATTATAGGATTTAGTGAAAGCAGGAATTTCCAGAAACTTCCCCAGAAAGACCCACAGAAGTGGCAGAACCCACAAAAAGACTGTGTGAAACAATTTTCCAAACCAAGACAACTTGGTAGATCTGGGGGAAAAGTCTATTCCATGGGAATTGGAAAGAGTTACAGTGCAGCTGGGATGCAGCTGCACTGCATTCTAGCAAACCTGCTCCAGCCTTCCAGGAACAACCCATGGGGTGCCTGGATACCTGGGGGCACCTGGGTCCATGGCAGCAGAGCAGTTTCCAGACCTCTTGGCCCAGGATCACCAGGGACAGCTTGCTGGCAGAACTCTGCCACAACAGAGTGAATATGGACCCCAGGCCAGTGCCAGCCTCTGGGCAGCCCTTCTCTGGGAACTTATGGAGTCACCAGAAACTACTTCCAGAGGGCTCAGCCCACAGATGGTAAGGGGGGTGGAGAGAGACTGCAAAGGTCTCTCTCCTATCCTTGAGGCAAACTTTGCTGCTTTGCCCATACTCAGATCCAGAGTCCAGTCTGGGCCCCCCATACTATCATAGAGGAGAAGGGACCTTCTCACAGCTCCAGAGCAGAGGATAGTACCTGTGGTCATTCATAGACCAGAGCACAGGCCAAGAGACCAGTCAAGAGCCTCTCATAAGACATTGGAGGTATTAAGCTACCAGGGCGGGGGGGAGGGGGATAATTCTAAAAATACCCAAAAGCTTTGGAAACACGATAAAATCAGATCATAGGCTAGAGAAATGAGCAAACAAAAGGGGAAAAAAAAGAATATTACCATAGAAAATTACTTTGGACCCATGGAAGATCAAAATATACACTCAGATGATGACAAAGTCAAAGCTGTATCCAAAGCCTCCAAGAAAAATAGGATTGGTCTCAAGCTTTGGAAGAACTCAAAAAAGACTTTGAAAAAGAAGGGAGGTAGAGGAAAAATTGAGAAGAGAAATGAGAGCGATGAAGAAAATCATGAAAACCAAGTCAGTAGTTTGGTGAAGAAGATATAAAAAATACAAAAAAAAAAAAAAATATATATATATATATATATATATATATATTTAAAAACTAGTTTAGGTCAAATGGAAAAAGCAGTCTAAAAGGTTAAGGATTAAAAGAATACCTTAAAAAGCAGAATTGGCCAGATGGAAAGGGAGATAAATCTTTGAAGAAAACAACTCCTTTCAAATGTAGAGTAGAGCTAAGGGAAACTGATGACTTTGTGAAAAATCAAGAAACAATAAAACCAAAAGAATTAAAAACTAGAAGAAAATGTGAAATATCTCATTGGAGAAACAACTGACCTGGAAAACAGATCCAACAGAGATAATTTTAAAATTATCAGGCTACCTGAAAGTCATGACCAGGAAAAAAGCCTAGATTTCATTTTTCTTTATTTTTAAACAATTTTGTTTTTACTTTTTTTGCAAGGCAATAGGGCTAAGTGGCTTGCCCAAGGTCACACAGCTAGGTAATTATTAAGTGTCTTGAGGCTGGATTTGAACTCAGGTACTCCTGACTCCAGGACTGGTGCTCTATCCACTGTGCCACCTAGCTGCTCTATCTTTAAAAAAATTTTGAAAGATTTTATTTATTTTTAATTGTAAAATTTTCCCCCTAATCTTGCTTCCCTCCCCCCACCCTCCCACAGAATGCAGTCTGTTAGTCTTTACTTTGTTTCCATGGTATGCATTGATCTATATTTGATGTGATGAAAGAGAAATCATATCCTTAAGGAAAAAAAATAAAGTATAAGTGATAGCAAAATTACATAATAAGATAACAGTTTGTTTTTTTTTAATTTAAGGTTATAGTCTTTGTTCAAATTCCACAATTCTGTCTGTGGATACAGATGGTATTCTCCATTGCAGACAGCCCCAAATTGTCCCTGATTGTTGCACTGATGGAATGAACAAGTCCATCAAGGTTGATCATCACCCCCATGTTGCTGTTAGGGTGTACAGTGTTCTTCTGGTTCTGCTCATCTCACTCAGCATCAGTTCATGCAAATCCCTCCAGGCTTCCCTGAATTCCCATCCCTCCTGGTTTCTAATAGAACAATAGTGTTCCATCACATACATATACTACAGTTTGTTAAGCCATTCCCCAATTGAAGGGCATTCACTTAATTTCCAATTCTTTGCCACCACAAACAGGGTTGCTATGAATATTTTTGTACAAGTGATATTTTTACTCTTTTTTCATAATCTCTTCAGGGTATAGACCCGGTAGTGGAATTGCTGGATCAAAGAGTATGCACATTTTTGTTGCCCTTTGGGTATAATTCCAAATTGCTCCACCAACAATGTATTAGTGTCCCAGATTTCCCATATTCCTTTCAACATTGATCATTGCCCTTTCTGGTCATATTGGTTATAGACTTCATTTTTCAAGAAATAATCCCGCAAAATTGCCCTGATATATCCTAGAAGCAGAGGGTAAAATAGAAATTGAGAGAATCCACCTCCTGAAAGAGATCTCTCCAAACAACTCCTAGTAATATTATAACCAAATTCCAGAACACACAAGTTAAAGAGAAAATAATATAAACAGCCAGAAAGAAACAATTCAATCATTATGATACTACAGTCAGAATTACACAGGACTTGACAGTGTCTACATAAAGGGTTTGTAGGACTTGGAATATGATATTCCAGAAAGCAAAAGAGCTTGGATTACAACTGAGAATCAACTACCCCACAAAACTGAACATCCTCTTTTTTGGGGAAAAGATGGACATTCAATGAAAATAGGGGACTTTCAAACTTTCCTGTTGTAATAACCACAGCTAAACAGAAAGTATGGTCTTCAAACACAGGACTCAGGTGAAGCACAGAGAGGATAGATGGGAAGGGCTAATTATGAGAGATTTAATGATACTGAAATATGTGAATTCCTGCATGGGAAGAAAATAATGATAACTCATAGGAACATTCTCATTTATAAGAACAGTTAGAAGGGGCATAGTTGGATAAGGGACAGAGAGGAGCTGAATATAATAGTATAATATAAAGATGGAGTCAGAGGAGGCTAGGTGGCATAGTAGATAGTGTTCCAGCCCTGGAGTCAGGAGGACCTGAGTTCAAATTTGACCTCAGACACTTAATGATTATCTAGCTGTATAACCTCGGGCAAGTCACTTAACACTATTGCCTTGCAAAAACCAAAAAAAAAAAAAAAAAAGATGGCATCAGTGGGTGAAAAAGGAATGTACTGTGTCCTGAGACAAAGGGAAAGGAGAGGTAGAATGGGCTACGATATTTTGCATAAATGAATGAAGAAAAGGCTTTTACAATGGAAGGAAGTGGGGAAAGTGAGGGGAGAATGAATGAGGCTTCATTCTCATCAGGAATGACTCAGAAAGGAAATATTATTACACTAAATAGGGAATAGAAATCTATAGGAAAAAGGAGAGGAAAGGAATGGGAGAAAGGGGATAGAGGGGGTGTAGGTGATAGAAGAGAGGGAAGATCATGGCAGAGGGTAGTCAGCTGCAACACACTTTGAGGAGGGACAGTGTAATAGGAGAAAGAGAAAGAATAGAATAAATTGGAATGTGGAGGAATAGAATGGAGGGAAATATAGTCAAAAAAAACAACTATGGGGAAAAAATTGAAACAACTTCTCTGATGAACTTATGAAAAAGAATGCAATCTATCCCAGATACAGAGCAGATGGTATCTGAACACTGACTAAAGTACACGGTTTTTTCCTCTTACTTTATTTTTCCTGAGATTTCTCTCTTTTTGGGGGGGTGGGGTTTGTGTTTACTTTCACAACAAGATTATTTTAGTAATGTGAAAATGAATTTAAAAAAGAATTATAGGATTTAGAACTGGAAGGAATAAAGCAAAAAGTCAAAATTTTGGCCAATGCTCTTGCCCAGGACAAAGCCCAATGGTCTCTGAGCTAGGAATGGGAATCATAAATGACAGTAGCATTCAAGAATTCATTGACTAATCACAGATAGAATCTCCCAGGGACAGACATTAAAGGAACCACATTACTGACCACAGGCAAAACTGGCACATTCTGAAAACTTTGAGTACACAACACAATCTCTACAATCCAGGATTGGGTAGAGGGAGGGTACTATTCCATCTCTCCTAGGGGCCTTCTCTGAAATTTGTGAAGTAACTTGGAAGAATATATCCGATGTTTTCATTGATACTCTGGTTTATAGTGGATTGGGGGTACAGAAAGCAATGTATTGAAGCTCTCATGGATCTCCATTAATTATTAGGCAAAAATTAGCATAAACAACAAAGAACTGATCCATCTCAGCCTCAGAGCACATAATCATTTGCTACCACAAAGTCAGATACCAAGTGTCCTTCCATTTTAGTCTTGGACCTGAAATGGTTTTATATGGGTTCCTTTAAGTTTGGTCTCTTAAGGAAATGGGGATTAAAACTCGTCCCAGAAGCCTGGCCTTTTATGGTGTTCTCATCTTCATTTTGTTGCTTTCTCCCCCTCTTTCTTTGTGGCCTCTCCCCAGGATGCTGAAGAATAAGGAAATTGAGGACCAGAATATATATAATGCAGGTCAAGTACCAGACTGAGCCCAGGGTGGTTACTTGGAGCTTCTTGGACATTAAATGCCAAATAGAAAAGCCCTGCCCTCAAGGAAATACAATATTTAATTCTATAATTGCATTAGGAGTTAAGAAGGAAGCTCTTGAGAAAGGGGATATCCCAAAGGTACCTGAGGAGGGAGCCCCAGGGACAGGGGAAGTACCAGAGGTTACTGAGGAACAAGGTCCCCTGGGACCTTTTTTCAATGAGAAAGGAGCAGTATGAAGGGAAGACCTCAGAGATTATTAAAGAAAGAGTCCAGGGAATTTATCCTCACATGAGTCTGAGTTAAGAAAGAAATTCTAGGAGAGGGCAGGGGTTACAGTATGATTTTACCTGTGTAACCTTGAAAAAGACTTCTAGTCTGCCTTTCTATTCCATTCCTTCCCTACTGGAGGCCAGATGCTTGCTGACTGATGATATTCAGCTTTCTGCTGTAGCCCAAGTTAAGCACTGGGACGGATCCTGGAGAATGGGCACAGCTTTAAAAGAAATGTGGAGCACAATGGTACCAGGTGTTGCAAGGAAGACTGAACCAGACCAACGAGACTGGCCACTGCTGTGAACCATTGCAATTACCTCTCATTAAATCCTAATCTCTCATTTTCTCTAAATGCTTCATAAAACAGATTTTGGCAAGATCCAAATCCTCTACTCCTTTTCCTGATTCTCTTCTCCAATAGGGAGTGAGGATGGTCAGTCAGAGGATTAGAGAGGAAGGAGGAAGTAATCAAAGGAAGTATTTTCATTAGTTTTTACTATTTAGAAGCTTCTGCTTCTTTTTGCTGGAAGGACTCCGGTCAGAGTCATATAGCTAGTAAATGTCTAAGCCTTGATTTGATCTTCCTGACTGCAAGAACAGTTCTCTATCCATTATACTACCTCACTGCCCTGGAAGCTTCTTTAGAATTATCTAATTGGACTTTAATAAATCAACTATCCCTTAAAAATTACATTCAGTGGGGTGGCTAGGTGGCACAGTGGATAGAGAACCGGCCCTAGAGTCAGGAGTACCTGAGTTCAAATCCAGCCTCAAACTCTTAATAATTACCTAGCTGTGTGGCCTTGGGCAAGTCACTTAACCACATTGCCTTGCAAAAAAAAAATCCTAAAAAAAAATTACATTCAGTCTTATGAATGAAGTCTAGTAGTAGAAACTGGAAGGTTTCCATGAAATAGGGTGGAAGCTCAAGGCAGAAACTTGAGATTTTCCCATTTTAGACTTTTTGAAACATATCCAGGTCTACCTCCTGGATCTATAAAAGTCAGGGCTAGTTTGCCTATGGGTGAGGGAAGTAGACTAGACTCAGGTCAAGTTAAGCCAATAAACATCTATTAAGGCAGATTATGCCAAACACTTGGCTAAATAATGGGGCTACAACAAAAGACAATAGATAGTCCTTGCTCTCCAGGTGACAACATGCAAAGCAACATATATATATATATATATATATATATATATATATATATATATTATATATACAGGATAATATATGGATATATACATGTATGTATGTATGTGTATATATATATATGATAAATTGGAGATAATCTCTTAGGGAAAACAAGCAGTTATTTGACCTAGAGTGCTCAAAAATACAATATGCATCAAAAAAGAAACTGAGATAGAGCTCCAAGCACAATTAGTTAATTAGGTAGACCTAACCACTGGTTGCCAAGCAATTGAATCTAAGACCTTTCTCTAAGGCCTGCTCAGTGATTAGCCCCTTTTTTGACCTTGGGAGGTCTAAGTGATATATTATAATTCATGATTGGTCATCTTTTAAAAATGTTTAATAAAATTTTATTTCTTCTCAATTACATGTAAAAATGATTTTTATTATGTTTCTGAATTTTCTGAATTCCAAATTCTCTCTCATTAAGGAAACAAATAATTTGATATAGACTATATATGTTCATTCAAACAAAACATTTCCATATTAGCCATGTTGTGAAAGAAACTATATACATGCACAACAAAAATAAGAAAAATAGTGGGCTTCAATCTGCATTCAGACTCCATCAATTCTTTCTCTGGAGAATGATAGTATTTTCCCTCAAAAGTCTTTTAGAAATTCCTTTGATGTGCATTGCTGAGAAAAGCTAGGTCTATCATGTTTGATTATCACACATTGTAATTGTTAGTGTATATTCTCATTTCATTCAGCATTAGTAAGTCATTCTAGGTTTTTCTGAAATCAGCCTGTTCATCATTTCTTTTTTTGTTTTTTAAATTTTAATTATATTTTCCCCCAATTACAAGTAAGTATAATTTTTAAAGTTTATTTTTTATAAGATTTTGACTTCCACATTTTTCTCTCTCTCCTTTCTCTTACCCCTCCCCTGGATAAGAAGTATTCTGATATAGGTTTTACAGGTACAATCATGTTTAACATATTTCCATATTAGTCTTGTGAAAGAAGACTCAGAACTAAAGGAGGAAGGAAAAACCATGAGAAAAAGAAAAACAAATAAACAAGTTTTAAAAAGTCTTTTTGGGGTACAAACATAATAGTGGTATTTATTACTTGATTAAAGAGTTTGGGCAATAGTTCCAAATTGATCTCTAGAATGAATCAATCAGTTCACAACTCCTTTGTCAATGTATTAGTGTTTCAACTTTCCACATCTCCAACATTTGTCATTTTCCTTTTCTGTCATATTAGCCAATCTGATATATATAAAATAGTACTTCAGAGTTGTTTTAATTTATATTCCTTTAATCAATAGTGATTTAGAGCATTTTTATATGGTTTATAGATAGCTTTGATTACTTCATCTAAAAATTGTCTATTCATATCATTTAAACATTTATCAATTGAAAAATGGCTTATATTTCTATAAATTTGACTCAATTCGCTATATATTTGAGAAATAAGGCCTTTATCAGAAAAATTTGCCATAATTTTTTTTCACAACTAAGATTACTATGCATTTCTCTTCATTTTATTTTCCCTATATAGCCTACTCTCTCTCTTCTTTCACCCTGTCCATTTTCAAGTGTTTTGCTTCTGATTTTTGCCTCCCCCAATCTGCCTTCTCTTCTATTAGCACAGGACCTCCCTCCCTTATCTCCTTCCTCTCCTACTTTCCTGTATGGTAAAATAGATTTCTATACCCCGTGAATGTTATTCCCTCTTTGAGACAATTCCAATGAGAGTAAGATTCAAACAATTTTCCATCCGCTGTGAAAGCTTTTTTTTTTTGCCTCTTTTATGTCTATCTACCTCTTTTATGTCAATCTACCTCTCTCTCTTTCCTCTTCTCCTGGTGCATTCCTTTTTCTCACCACTTAATTTCTATTTTAACTATCATCCCATCATATTCAACTCATACCCATGTCCTTTGTCTATATATTCCTAACTGCCCTAATAATGAAGAAATTGTTTTAGGAGTTATAAGTATTATCTTCATTCCATATAAGAATGTAAACAGTTTAACATGATTGAATCCCTTATGATTTCTCTTTACCGTTTTCTTTTTTATGCTTCTCATGAGTTTTATATTTGAAAGTCAAATTTTCTATTTATCTCTGGTCTTTTCATCAGGAAGGTTTGGAAGTCTTCTGTTTCAATGAATATCCATTCCCCCAACCCTTGAAAACTTAAATTCAGTTTTACTCCTTGCTCCCTTATCTCAGAATATCATATTCTAAATCCTCTTGTTTTCCTAATTGTTACTGCACAATATTTGAATGATGTCTTTCTGGCTTCTTGCAATATTTCTTTTTTCAAAAAAATTTATAATTTATTATTTATTTATTTTTCACATTCGATACTTCTTTTTGACCTGGGAGCTTTTGAATTTGACCATAATATTCCTGGGTGTTTTCATTTTGAGAACTCTTTTAAGAGATAATTAATAAGTGGCAGCTAAGTGGTGCAGTGCATAGAGCACCGGCCCTGGAGTCAGGAGGACCTGAGTTCAAATTTGACCTTAGACACTTAATAATTACCTAGCTGTGTGACCATGGGCAAGTCACTTAACTCCATTACCTTGTTAAAAAAAAAAAAAGGAGACAATCAGTGCATTCTTTCAATTTCAATTTTATTCTCTGGTTCAGGGCAATTTTTCTTGATTATTTCTTGAAAAAGGATGGCTAGGCTCTTTTTTTTTTGATCATGGATTTCAAGTAGTCCAATAATTCTCAAATTAATTTTTCTCAATTTCCAGGTCAGTTTTTTAAATTTACATTTTCATCTTTTTTTTGGTTCTGATTTTGCTTTATTTTTTAATTTTAATTTTTTTTTTTTGTTTTTTGCAAGGGTTGCTCAAGATCACCCAGCTAGGTAATTATTAAGTGTCTGAGGTCAAATTTGAACTCAGTTACTCCTGACTTTAGGGCTGGTGCTCTATCCTCTGTCTGCTTTATTTTTTCTTGATGACTTATGGAGTTATTATTTTCCACCTGCCTAATTCTAATTTTTAAGCAATTATTTTTCTTTTTATTGATATTTTATTTTTCCAATTGCATGTTATGAAAGCTTTTTAGCATTTATCTGTTTGCATACACATAAGATCCACCTTCCCTTCCCATTCCCCCTCCCCTCAGCAGGCAGTCTAGTAAATGTTGCACATGTACATTAGTATTTATTATGCTTACATAGTAATTTTGTGTAGGTGCAACTAGAACTAAGGGAAAAGAAAGAAAACCATAGAATAGGAAAAAAAAGAAATTTTTTTTAAAAGGTGAATATAGTGTTCATTTAGATTCTATAGTATTTTGATTTGGGGGTTTTTTCATCTGGATGTGGATGGCATTTT